>NC_140174.1:54835021-55175431 GCF_963971535.1 Notolepis coatsorum | reverse complement strand
TATTTAAATCAGGATACACATTGAGGACGGGCCCTCTATTTAAATGTTGCTGAAATCACAAAATTAAATATAAAATAAAAATAAATGAATATAAAAATAAAATTCTTATATAAAATAAACGTAATTAAATTTTTAATATGAAAAAAAAAAGTTAAATAACAGATCCCAAGGGTCCCATACTTTTTTTGGGTTGATTTTTGTAGATTAATCCATGAATCGGGGGAACAACATCTAAAAGCAGTCTGAATTGACCGGAGGAACACAGTTATATCACAGGTACTGTATGTCACAGTCATCACAGTTATGGACAGCTTGACGGGCATCTCTCACTCACAGTCACCACCTGGTGTCTGTCCACACTGCTACAGGCCATGTGTCCACACTGCTACAGGCCATGTGTCCACACTGCTACAGGCCACATGTTATGCTACAGGCCATGTGTCCACACTGCTACAGGTCATGTGTCCACACTGCTACAGGCCACGTGTTCACACTGCTACAGGCTATACGTGTTCACACTGCTACAGGCTATACGTGTCCACACTGCTACAGGCCACGTGTTCACACTGCTACAGGTCATGTGTCCACACTGCTACAGGCCACGTGTTCACACTGCTACAGGCTATACGTGTTCACACTGCTACAGGCTATACGTGTCCACACTGCTACAGGCCACGTGTTCACACTGCTACAGGCCACGTGTCCACACTGCTACAGGCCATGTGTCCACACTGCTACAGGCCATGTGTCCACACTGCTACAGGCCACGTGTCCACACTGCTACAGGCCATGTGTCCACACTGCTACAGGCCATGTGTCCACACTGCTACAGGCCATGTGTCCACACTGCTACAGGCCACATGTTATGCTACAGGCCATGTGTCCACACTGCTACAGGCCATGTGTCCACACTGCTACAGGCCACGTGTCCACACTGCTACAGGCCACGTGTTCACACTGCTACAGGCCACGTGTCCACACTGCTACAGGCCACGTGTTCACACTGCTACAGGCCACGTGTCCACACTGCTACAGGCCATGTGTCCACACTGCTACAGGCCATGTGTCCACACTGCTACAGGCCATGTGTCCACACTGCTACAGGCCATGTGTTCACACTGCTACAGGCCACGTGTTCACACTGCTACAGTCCACGTGTTCACACTGCTACAGGCCACGTGTCCACATGTTATGCTACAGTCCACATGTTATGCTACAGTCCACATGTTATGCTACAGTCCACATGTTATGCTACAGTCCACATGTTATGCTACAGTCCATATGTTATGCTACAGTCTACATGTTATGCTACAGGCCACATGTTATGCTACAGGCCAGTCCACATGTTATGCTACAGGCCACATGTTATGCTACAGGCCAGTCCACATGTTATGCTACAGGCCAGTCCACATGTTATGCTACAGGCCAGGCCACATGTTATGCTACAGGCCACATGTTATGCTACAGGCCAGTCCACATGTTATGCTACAGGCCACATGTTATGCTACAGGCCACATGTTATGCTACAGGCCAGTCCACATGTTATGCTACAGTCCACATGTTATGCTACAGGCCACATGTTATGCTACAGGCCAGTCCACATGTTATGCTACAGTCCACATGTTATGCTACAGGCCAGTCCACATGTTATGCTACAGTCCACATGTTATGCTACAGGCCAGTCCACATGTTATGCTACAGGCCACATGTTATGCTACAGGCCAGTCCACATGTTATGCTACAGGCCACATGTTATGCTATAGGCCACATGTTATGCTACAGGCCACATGTTATGCTACAGGCCAGTCCACATGTTATGCTACAGGCCACATGTTATGCTACAGGCCAGTCCACATGTTATGCTACAGGCCACATGTTATGCTACAGGCCACATGTTATGCTACAGGCCACATGTTATGCTACAGTCCACATGTTATGCTACAGGCCACATGTTATGCTACAGTCCACATGTTATGCTACAGGCCACATGTTATGCTACAGGCCACATGTTATGCTACAGGCCAGTCCACATGTTATGCTACAGGCCACATGTTATGCTACAGGCCACATGTTATGCTACAGGCCACATGTTATGCTACAGGCCAGTCCACATGTTATGCTACAGGCCATGTGTTCCTTCCTGCTCATGTTATCTCTCTACTCCGGCAGTACTGGATGCATAATGAGGCAAAAATACCAGAGCGCAGCACGTTTCTGAGGTGCCAACCCGACCCATATACTATATATACTATACGTTGCAGAAATCAAACCCCATGAGACCTTACAGGAATTAGTTCTCACAAATTACAACCTGTGATGTTTATTAACGTGACTGTCTGTGGCATTTGTATATGATCAGCCTGAGCGGGTGGCACCCCCCACGTGGCTCAGAATGTGACAAAGGAGAGGATTTGCTGATCCAGTTCCCTGACCTGTGTACCTTTTAACCTGTCTATCCCTCTTTCTCTCTCCCACTCTCTTTCTCTTTCTGGCTTTCTCTCTCCCTTGTATCACACCCAGAAGGCTATAGGCTAGTCATATAGGGCCCTTTGATGTAGTGCTGGCAGCTTCACTGCTGGAGTCCCTCTCTCCCACAGATTGATTTTCTCTCTCTCTCTCTCTCTCTCTCTCTCTCTCTCTCTCTCTCTCTCTCTCTCTCCATCTCCATCTGTCTGTCCTCCTCTATGTACTGGGCCACCACTTTGATCAATACCGTTTCTCGCTGCTAAACCATTTTTCCCCCTAAATGACCTACTTACTAATCTCTGCTGTTATGAGCACGGCTCTCTTTCTTTAGAGAACAACATTGAAGAGAGAGAGGGGGGAGAGAGAAAGTGAAGGAGGGGGAGGGAATCGAAAAAGGATATATCCGCGCCTGGATTTGCAGCACTTTCACAGCTTAATAAATATTGCAGGTAAAGGCTGGTGTGTGTTATAACTTGAAGAATAATAGCTTGGATTGCGGGGAATGGGGGGGTTTCTGCGTTTGATCAGATCTTTAACTACTTTTGTTTCTTCTTTGCCTCCTCCTGGCATTTTATTCTCTGTAGTTTGAAGCGGTGTAGTCAACTGCTTCAGCGCCGAACAAGGCGCCTCTCGGCAGCAGAGAGGAGAAACAGGAAGTCTAAGGGCCCGCGTCCACCTGCCTCATATTTATGACCGCACGCGTCTTTTTTCAATGTATCCCAATGGGGAGAGAGCGTATGCGTCCGCATGCGCCGCCTATAGGAAATGCGCTGCAGTCGGCTTCTTTTTTCAGCTTTTTTGTGCGGCCGAAAGTTGAAACTTTCTGAACTTTCAGAGCGATGCGCTGAGCTCATTTTCAGACAACCAATCACAGCCATTCATATCTACCACTCTGTTTGTAACCTGACACCGGAGCTGCCTGCCTGTCTTGGCTGTCTCCCACAGTAGACGGGCCATTGAGATTCGCGACAAAACACAAATACACTAATAATAATAACTACACGAATACACTACTAAAAAGCTAATAAAAAGCAAAGGGCGAACTGTGGTGTCAGGCAATAACTATATATATAATTAATATACAATAAAGTTATTAAAATATGCTATAATATGTGCAAAACCGCGGCAGGAAAAAACGATAAAAGGATGGCTGTAGATTTCTTTCTGTCATCTACAAGATGCGCTTCATGCCAGCGCTGCCGGCGCACTATCAGTGTTTTTGTGAGATTGGTGGACGCAGGCCCTAAAGGTGCTTCTGGGCCACCTCCTTTATTGTCTATCTGTCTTGTTGTATCGTTTGGGACTTCCTTTATGCTGTGAGTCTGTGATACACAATTCTGTTAAATATTAAATAAAGATCTCTAGTCACAGATGAGATCAAATGTTCCTTTATGAATCCCATTGGGGAAATGCAGGTGTCATAGCAGGAGGGGAAAGGGCGGTACAGGCAGGGTAATAGAAACATGAAAAACATGAATACAAAAAAGAAACAGTAAAAAAGAAAAAAGATACAGTTGAGGGTCTGGTCAGTTGGACAGGTGAGACATGTGTACTCTATCGGTCATAAATGGCTAAATGTAAGTAATAGCACACTGTACCAGAATCTGTGCAGCGTTTAGTGGTTAGGAGTCAGACAGTTCTAACTGTTCTCTAGTTCTCCAGCTGTTGGAAACAGTCCTTTCCAGTGGAAAGGATGGCAGATGAGGCCACCCTCCATCTCAGAAATCCATCTCAGTATTTTCCCAGAAGTGGTGTAGTGGTTAAGACCCCATGCCTCTGGAACCACTAGTACCCCTGCTGTCCTAGGATCGAATACTGTCAGAACCTTCTCTCTTGTGGCTCTCCTACTTCTCCCTCTCAGCCTTCTTACTGTCTCCATAAAGAACCTTCTCCATTGTGTGTATCATACTCTGTCTCCCTCTCAGCCTTCCTACTGTCCTCTCAGCCTTCCTGCTGTCTCCATAAAGAACCTTCTCTCCTCATCTAGCCACCCAAGCCATGTCTGTTGGCCCATGAGTCCATCTGTACTGGTGGTGGAGCAAGACTCATGTTGTTCTTTGTGTGCTTGTGACATTCATCTAGGACATGCTAAACTGCTGCAGGTGTGTGTGTGTGTGTGTGTGTGTGTGTGTGTGTGTGTGTGTGTGTGTGTGTGTGTGTGTGTGTGTGTGTGTGTGTGTGTGTGTGTGTGTGTGTGTGTGTGTGTGTGTGTGTGTGTGTGTGTGTGTGTGTGTGTGTGTGTGTGTGTGTGTGTGTGTGTGTGTGTGTGTGTGTGTGTGTGTGTGTGTGTGTGTGTGTGTGTGTGTGTGTGTGCGCTTGCTTGCTTGCTTGCTTGCTTCCATTTCCTTTTCAGTGGGGGGGGGTGTGTGTGTGATATGTGTGAATTCACACCCTGGAACACGTGATACGTGTGCTGCAGCCATGTGAGAGAGAGACCGAGACGGAGAGAGAGAGAGTGATGATCCATGTGGCCCAGATGTAAGGAGTGTGTGGCTGGTTATGGTGGAAGCAAAGAGACAGAGACCGATGAGAGAAAGAGAAGTTGGCAGTGAGAATGATATATAAATAGTTACAGAAAGCAATCTAAAGAGAGAGAGAGATGAAGAATGATAGAAAGTAACATAAAGAAGGCAGACATAGATAGAGATATAAAGAATGATCGAAAGCAACATAAAGAAGGCACATATATGGATGGATAGATAGATAGATAGATAGATAGATAGATAGATAGATAGATAGATAGATAGATAGATAGATAGATAGATAGATAGATAGATAGATAGATAGGTATAAAGAAGTATAGAAGGCAACATAAAGAAGGCTGACATGGATAGATAGAGATATCAATAATTATAGAATTATAGGGGTATAGGGAGGGGGCTTCCAGTGTCATGGAGTGAGGACGTACATTCACACCTGCTCCCCCAGGTTTTGTACATTTAAATTTTGAATGCCCTCACTGGTCTCCAATTTTTCTTTTAACTAATGATTTCCACATTTAAAAATGTTTTATGGCAAGACATGGCAGACAAACAACCAACTAAGCGTGGTGCGTCGTCCACAAAAAACGAATCTTCAAACGCCACCTTCGCGGGAAGCTACTCTGAGTGGCTCTAGTCTGGCGGCTATCAAAATGGTCCTCGCGGAACTTCTCGAGACTCACTTCTAATCCTACCGCAAAGCAGTATCAGTCGAGATAAGAGCAGCCATAGAGTCCCTGGACAAAAAGGTAGAAATGTTCCACACAAAAACCATAGACAAGACCAGAGAAATTGTCTCGCTCACGAGGGAGGCTAGCCAGCAAGACCAACGTTTACAGCGTCTCGAGTTGGACCAAGCTATCAAGCTAGCCAAGCTAGCTAAGATCCAAGCTAAGATCCAAGCTAGACTCACGAGGTTCAATCCCGCAAAATACGGAATAACATAAGAATTATCGGTCTAACAGAGGACATTGAAGGACCCCAACCAACGCGCTTTTTTCCTGAGATGTTGCAAGAAGTCCTCGGTAAGGAGTTACTGGCTAGCCCCCCTGAGTGTGATAGAGCGCACCATGCTCTCAATTCCAAGCCAGGGAAAGGCAGAGAACCGTAATTATTCTGATCCATACATTTCAGCTAAAGGAGTTGATCATCCGTGAGGCCCGAGCTAGGAAGGGCAAGCTGTTGTACAAAGGCCATCACATCGCTTTTTATGAAGACTACCCGCCGGAGATCGTGGCTCAGCGCAAAGAATACAAGGAAGCCATGTCTGAGCTGTGGCAACTGGGCTACAGGCCGACTCTACTCTTCCCAGCCAAGCTATCCATCGTAACCAAACAGGGGACGAGGAAAAGACTTGGGTCGGTCACCGAAGCAGAGGGCTTCCTGGAGGACACACGGAGGAACCCAGAATCTACCGAAGATGCTTGCTAACAACGTGGTCGTCGGACATGTCTACAGTTAGGCCAAGCTAAATTGGCCACGCTCATGAGACTTTCAATTTTGCTGGGCTAAGCTAAGTCAGTCAATTAAGCTATGCTAGGTTAAATTAAGCCAGTCAATTAAGCTAAATCAGCTATATTCCTTTATTAAGCCAACGAGTTATAACAGACTGAGCTACATTGGCTAACAGGTTCATGTTAGGTTGGCCCAAGACAACTATATTCATTCATTAAATTAACAAATTACGATGGTTCATAATTTATGGCTAACAGACACTATACTGAAGCTAAGCTAAGTCAATTGAGTTCCTTCATTAAGATATCAAGTTATAATATAGTAGGCTAAGCTCCAATGGCTAGCAAGCACGATATGACCATACTACTGTTCAATCAACCTAAGTGGACCATGTGCGTGAGGCTAGCAAACTGTACTACACTAAGCTAGTTATGTTATGTTCGTTCCAGGTTTGACTTTCCTTCTTTATATCTACACACAGAGATACAGAAACATACATACACACACACATACACTTACACAAACAAACACAAAAAGGCTGTTCTATTTCTCCTCCTTTATATCTTTTAATCTCAGTGTGGTCTCACAAGACAACACACACACAAAGAAGAACAACATACCCCACCTTTAGGTTCAGTGTGGATATTGATATGAGCAGCGTATGGTTTTTTAATGACACAGCATCAGCTAGCCCTGACAATGTGTGTGAGGAGATCAGTAGTAAGACACTGACAGAATACCAGCAGGCGCTTATCTCTCTACCTGTCTTGTCTATATTAACAGCACCCTGCAGACACCCCTGTGTGTGTGTGTGTGTGTGTGTGTGTGTGTGTGTGTGTGTGTGTGTGTGTGTGTGTGTGTGTGTGTGTGTGTGTGTGTGTGTGTGTGTGTGTGTGTGTGTGTGTGTGTGTGTGTGTGTGTGTGTGTGTGTGTGTGTGTGTGTGTGTGTGTGTGTGTGTGTGTGTGTGTGTGTGTGTGTGTGTGTGTGTGTGTGTGTGTGTGTGTGTGTGTGTGTGTGTGTGTGTGTGTGGTCTTGTGAGACCACACTGAGATAAAAAGGAGGAGAAAGAGAACAGGCTTTTTTTGTGTGTGTGTGCATGTATTCAAGTGTGTGTGTGTGTGTCCAGCGGAGCCTGCATGTCTGCCCCCCAGGGCGTGTCTCAACATGACCCAGTGTCTCTTGACCGAGAACCTTCTGTCTTGTCCATCATCTGTCTCTCTGATTTCTACATCCAATAATTTAGAAGAACCTCTTGAAATATAGTGTTTACCAGAGATGTGCTCATCATTTTTCAGGAAATATTCATTAATTCCTTTTCATTCATTTCTGAGGGGTAGACCCTTATTTCCAATGGTGCAGAGATTACAAAAACAAGAAAACAAATAGTCAAAGAAAGGAAAAAGAAATAACAAGAATAACCCATTCAGCTTGGAAATAAGCATACAGTAGAAACCAACTAACACAGTCTGGGCCAACTAAGACCCTGTCCACACCTACACAGATATTTCTAAAGACACATTTTTCCCCCCTCCTTTTTCAAAAAGATCCCTGTCCACACCAACAGTGTTTCAGTATATATACTTATATAAATGCAGCCATTTAGTAAACCTCTGTCCATACAATGCACACACAATGTAAAAATGCTCACATGAACTGACCTGGTGGCAGGCTGCAGAGAGCTCTCCAAGGTCCTGATTGCAGAGAAAATACTGGGGTTTGAAGAATATCCATATACACGCGGACAGGGGGCATTGGTCATAATGTTAATGTTTTCCAAAGGCTCCATTTAGCTCAGTTTCACCCCGTGCACACGTATACAGGCAAAACTTGATTTATTCATTTTTTTAAATCATTTTAGGTTTGAAAAGCAAATACTATGTTTTCAAATATATCTGTATAGGCCAAACTGACTGATTACTCGTCTAATCGACTATGAGGGGCCAGCTATAGTTATTTCATTGTCTGTCTCAGTCTCCATCTGTGTCATCATCATGCATGTGGATCAGTTCAGTAATACACCCACGGCCTCTGTTTGCAATCTTCTGCCCATATTTGCATCATATGTTGCTGTCTCTTCATTAGATGTCTGTTAGAATAGCTCCCAGGGTAGCAGTGACATCTTTATGAAGACTACGACTAGCTCTGTGAATTGAAGACTACGACTAGCTCTGTGAATGAAGACTACGACTAGCTCTGTGAATTGAAGACTACGACTAGCTCTGTGAATGAAGACTACGACTAGCTCTGTGAATGAAGACTACGACTAGCTCTGTGAATGAAGACTACGACTAGCTCTGTGAATGAAGACTACGACTAGCTCTGTGAATGAAGACTACGACTAGCTCTGTGAATGAAGACTACGACTAGCTCTGTGAATGAAGACTACGACTAGCTCTATGAATGAAGACTACGACTAGCTCTGTGAATGAAGACTACGACTAGCTCTGTGAATGAAGACTACGACTAGCTCTATGAATGAAGACTACAACTAGTTCTATGAATGAAGACTACGACTAGCTCTGTGAATGAAGACTACGACTAGCTCTGTGAATTAATTTTCTCTCTCTCAGAAGCAGGCACAAGTAATTTATTTTATATTATCATAGCCTATGCCTGTGTGTTTTTAAAGTTGTTTAAAGTAATAATTACATTTTCAATGTCATACTTTTTAATTATTTTAATCGAAATTGTGTTTTTTTCTTATTATTTTTCTTATTTGCTGATAGTTCAATGGAATTTAATTCTGAAAATGGAGTGACTCATTAATCTGTTTTAAATATGCTACAAACCAAATGATGGTGTGTTATTAATAGCTTAAACTCTGAGCAAAACGTAGAAGACTTTGGGTGCAGCGGGGGGGAGATTATGTTTTCAGGGGTGCCTTGGTCAGAAAAAGGTTTGGGAACCACCTCACTAGATAATGCTCCCATGAACATATACAGTATTTGTATTACTACGTGTGATGTTTTGAACGTTATGATGAGAGGAGAGACACAGGAGGAGGCCAGCGGGGGCCCATGTGGTCCCTAGAGAAAGGGCCAAACCACTACACGTGTTAAAGCACAAGACGACAATTTGAAGCTGAACAGAACCTCAGTTTAAGACCTTGTTACAGGCTACTCCCCTCCCCCAGGCATGCCATCGTGTGAGACTTGCAGTATACGGATTAGAGTGTGTGAGGCAAAAGTGGAATGTATCCTTCCTTTTTATAAAGTCAATCTTTCTGTCTCCAGACCTCACCTGTAATGCACTGTCATCTCTATGGTTTTCCGCTCAGTAGAGTGAAGTCTCAAAGTAGCTCTGACAGAATAGATGGTTGAAGTTTGGCTAAATTTAGCCTCGATCTAACCACCCGAAAGTAATGCTGTCCTCTCAAGAGTCATCTACAAGCTCCTGGCTCTGCTGAGTGCCTCCCATCAAGACTCTCTCTCCTACCTCTCTCTCTCTCTCTCTCTCTCTCGCTCTCGCTCTCCCCTACCTCTCTCTCTCCACCCTACTTCTCTCTCCCCTACCTCTCTCTCCACCCTACCTCTCTCTCCCCTACCTCTCTCTCCACCCTACCTCTCTCTCTCTCCCCTACCTCTCTCCCCTACCTCTCTCTCCACCCTACCTCTCTCTCCCCTACCTCTCTCCACCCTACCTCTCTCTCCACCCTACCTCTCTCTCCACCCTACCTCTCTCTCTCTCCCCTACATCTATCCCCACCCTACCTCTCTCTCTCCACCCTACCTCTCTCTCTCTCCCCTACCTCTCTCTCTCTCCCCTACCTCTATCCCCACCCTACCTCTCTCTCCTACCTCTCTCCACCCTACCTCTCTCTCCACCCTACCTCTCTCTCCACCCTACCTCTCTCTCTCCTACCTCTCTCTCCACCCTACCTCTCCCTCTCTCTCCGCCCTACCTCTCTATCTCTCCACCCTACCTCTCTCTCTCCGCCCTGCCTCTCTCGCCCCCCCCCCCCCCCCCCCCCCTCCATCACCACCTGCAGAGCACATGTATTTTTTTCAGCAGACAAGAGTTGTTGGTGGAGAGCCAGGTTAACTGTTAAAGGGATGAGTCAGAGGTGTGACTGACTGGAGGCATCACTGCTTCCCTCTTTCTCTCTCTGTCTTTCGCTCCATCTCTCTCATTGTCTTTCTGTGTGTGTGTCTTTCACTCTCTCTCAATCTATCTTAAATTTTCTCTCTCTCTCTCCATCTTTTCTTCTCTCACCTACTTCCTGTTGTTTGTGTTGTTCTCAGTGGTCCTCTTTCCTCTCATTCCTCTCCTCTCGTTTCTTCCCCTCAGCTTTCTCCTCAAAGGGGAACGCCACCTGTTTTAGCAAACACAGTTTCCCCAGAATGGTCAATTAAAATCAACTATATCGTAATTTATTCAGTGACAAAGTCCTATATGACTGTTAGTCGATGAAGAGGCCCTATTAGGATGCTGACTTGACCTCTCCTTGCTTTCTACTTCTATAGCACCATCCTACGCTTCCCCACAAAGGCCAGGGGTATATGGGACAGCAGTGGATGTTTGGACCCACATGGCATGAAGGACAGAGGCAGATACAATGGCATGGGGGGGTGGGAGAAAAGGGGAGAATAGATTTTTCCAGTAGGAGAGTAGGGCCAAGTATGTCCCTGAGGCGATGGCTGGAAAAGGCCAGCCAGCCAGCCAGCCAGCCACTGACCTTATTCTATTTTTCTGTTTAGAGATGAAGCACTATTACTTGGCTGGTTCTCCTCCTACCTCACAGACAGACACCAATTCATCTCCCTCTCTGGCCACACCTCCTCCCCCTCCCCAGTCACACAGGGGGTCCCCCAAGGCTCAGTCCTTGGCCCCCTGCTCTTCATCTGCTTCATTCTCCCCCTTGGTCACATCATCCGTAAATACCACCTCAACTTCCACTGCTACGCTGACGACACCCAAATCTACATCAGTACACAATCCCCCCACAGCCCACCCCTCAGTCACATCGAATCCTGCATCACCGAACTCCAAACTTGGATGACTTACAACTTCCTCAAACTGAACAGTGACGAGACTGAACTTCTCATCATTGGCACCAAAACCACCCTCACCAGATCCGGACCCATCACACTCACCATCAACGACTCCACCATCACCCCCTCCCCCCTAGTCCGAAACCTTGGTGTCCTCCTTGACCCCACCCTCTCATTTGACCCCCACGTCCGCTCCATCGTAAAAATATCCTACTTTCACCTCCGCAACATTGCAAAAATCCGTCACTGCCTCTCCCCCCTTGCTGCTGAATCCCTCATTCACGCCTTCATCTCCTCCCGCCGCCTGGACTACTGCAACTCCCTCCTCACTGGTATCACCTCCCGCTCCCTCCATAAACTGCAAATGGTCCAAAATTCAGCCGCCCGCCTCCTCACTAACACCCGGTCCCGCGAACACATCACTCCTGTCCTCCACTCCCTCCACTGGCTCCCGATCAAACACAGCATAAACTTTAAAACACTACTCCTCAGTCCTCACCTTCAAAGCCCTCCACGGCCTGCCCCCCCCCCCCCCCCCCCCCCCCCCCCCTACCTGACTGATCTCCTTCTTCCCTACCGCCCCACCCGTTCCCTCCGGTCCTCCTCCACTGCCTCCCTCACTGTCCCGACATCCAAGCTTAAAAACTTTGGAGATCGGGCCTTCTCTCGTACTGCACCCCGACTCTGGAACTCCCTCCCCCAGTCCATCAGAGACTCCCCTACACTCTCCACCTTCAAAGCTCGCCTCAAAACCCACCTGTTCTCCCTTGCCTTCAACCACCCCCCCCCCACCCATAACCCCCACCCATAACCCCCCCCCCCTCCAACCTGATTGATGTCTGTCTCCGTCATTTTTTGTGCTATCAAGCTGTCTTCCCTGATCCCCCCATGGTCTCATGTTCCTTTTGTTTTGTTTCTTTGTTGTTTCTTTGTTTTTGTTTCTTTGCTTTTACTTCTTTGTTTGTACTCTTGCTCCCGACTATTGTCAGCGACTTCGGGTTATTGAGAAGCGCTATATAAATTTAATTAATTATTATTATTACTTTTTATTGGAATCCATAAGTATTTTATTTTGAAGCGGCCTTTCTCCGCCACTGACGCATCATAAAGGTGTCAGATGGTGCTCTCGCTGTGTGTGTGTGTGTGTGTGTGTGACCCTACTCCTGTATGCCCTTCAAGTGTAGCTTAGCACAGCATCCCCCCAAGCTATTCAGCGAGACAGAAAGATGGAGAAGCAAGGGGATGGGATGGAAGAGATATTTATCAAAACACACACACACACATACACAAACACACGTTCCACTGGCTGGCAACGGCAGCCATGACAGATGGAGGAGTTCAGGGGGGTTGCCATGGAAACCAAAGGCAGTGCTGCCCGCAGCTCTGTGCCTCTCCGTAGCCCCGCAAGGCAAGATGGATAGCTACTGTAGGTAGATAAATATGCAAACACCCTGCGCATAGGAGGGAGGGCGTTGTTGTTGTTGTTGTTGTTGTTCAGGAGTTACTGTCATTACGCAACAGAGCGGTGTTGGATGAGATGACTCATTTACCCAAGTTTGGTTTTTGACTGGGGAGTAGGGTTTTTGACTGGGGAGTAGGGTTTTTGACTGGGGAGTAGGGTTTTTGACTGGGGAGTATGGTTTTTTGACTGAGGAGTATGGTTTTTGACTGGGGAGTATGGTTTTTGACTGGGGAGTATGGTTTTTGACTGAGGAGTATGGTTTTTTGACTGAGGAGTATGGTTTTTGACTGGGGAGTATGGTTTTTTATTGAGGAGTATGGTTTTTGACTGAGGAGTATGGTTTTTGACTGAGGAGTATGGTTTTTGACTGGGGAGTATGGTTTTTGACTGGGGAGTATGGTTTTTGACTGAGGAGTATGGTTTTTGACTGAGGAGTATGGTTTTTTGACTGAGGAGTATGGTTTTTGACTGGGGAGTATGGTTTTTTTATTGAGGAGTATGGTTTTTGACTGAGGAGTATGGTTTTTGACTGGGGAGTATGGTTTTTGACTGGGGAGTATGGTCGACTTTTGTGTTAATAATGCTGTCGTCAGGTATGATTTGGAGCTACTTGTTTACACACTGTGAGCCATCCTCGTCAGTCAGTGTGCCGGCGAGAATAACTGTGTCACGATGAGGGGTTGATTATGTGGCCTATTTGGGAGAGAATGTTCTCGTTCCATTTACCACGCACTTCATTTACTCTCACTCATTCATTCTTTCTCTCTCTCTCCCTCTCTCCCTATCTCCGTCTCTTTCTCTCTCCCTCTGCCTCTCTCTCTCCCCCTCTCTCTATGTTTCTCTCTTTATCTCCCTCTCTGCCTCTCTCTCCCCCTTCTCTATGCTTCTCTCTCTCCATCTCTGTCTTTATCTCTCTCTTCCCCTCTGTCTTTCTCTCTCCCTCTCTTTATCTCAGTCTCTCTCTCCATCTCCGTCTCTTTCTCTCTCCCTCTGCCTCTCTCTCTCCCCCCTCTCTCTATGTTTCTCTTTCTCTCCCTCTCTGCCTCTCTCTCTCCCCCCTCTATGTTTCTCTCTCTCTCCCCCTCTGTCTTTATCTCTCCCTCTCTTTCTCTCAGTCTCTCTCCCCATCACTTTCTCTCCCTCTCACTCTATCTCTCTCTCCCCCTTTCTCTCTGTTTCTCTCTCTTTCTTGCTCTATTTCTCTGTCTCTCTCTGTCTCTCCCTCTCTCTCTCTGCCCCCCCCCTCTCTCTCTCTCTCTCTACCACATAACGTATGTATTTTTCCCTCTCACTCTTTGATTTCCTCCATCGATTGTGTTTAAGAGCAGATGAGGCAAAGCGTTTGGCCAGAGCCAAACTGCATGTGACAGGCGCTAAGAGCCAATCGGCCACTGTGCCACCACCACAGCTTTGCCATATGGATCATAGCTCCCAGCTGAGCCCTGGCGGGGCCTCTCTGTTACTCATCCTAATGACTGTACTGTATATATTCTATAGGTGGTTTATACACATATACACACATACACTGTCTCTCTCACACATTTCTCCAGCAGGTTGCTAATGATTCTGTGTATTAACTATTGATACATATTGAAGAGCTACAATAATGACACAATTTTTTATTTATTTGGTCATGAGCAAACTAGGTTACTCACTACACACACTGTGACCAATGCTTTATGTACTGTAGTGTTTTTACTTCCTGTATTGATTATCTCTCTCTTTCTGTCTTTCTCTCTCCCTCTCCCTCTCTATTTCTCTCTCTCTCTCTTTATCTCTCTCCCTCTCCCTCTCTATTTCTCTCTCTCTCTCTCTCTCTCTCTCTCTCTCTCTCTCTTCTCTCTCTCTCTCTCTCTCACTCTCACTCTCACTCTCACTCTCACTCTCACTCTCACTCTCACTCTCACTCTGTGTCTCCAGTGAGAGGAGGAAGCTCCAGGTGAACATCTCCAGTCCAATCCAGTGCAGCATGAATGGAAGGAAGTGCACCATCATTGTCGAGGCCAAGATCAACCAATCGCAGCCAGACTTCACCAAGAGCCGATCAGGTTACATACTGGCCGTGCCGGGAAACTAAAGAGGGACCATCCCTCCCCTCCCCAGAGAGCACAGTGATGACGGAGAAACCACCACGATGATTCACGCGTTTGTTTTTGTTTTTTGCATGTTGTTAGCTGACACAGGTCTGCGATGTACCACGTAGACATCAACTGGGTATGAGGACCATCATAATTCTCATAATGGAAAGCGATGCCAAATTTGACCTATTTTCTATGCAATGTTTTCAATGGGAAATGTGTGATGCACCTACATGCAAATATTGTTAGCTTAGACGGGTTTTAAGTACATGCACTACAAAATAATTCACCAAAGAACTTTTTTTCTTCTCCAAACTTCAAAAGCGTTTGCATTCGTACCTACAGCCTGGTGTGGAGTGGAATATCAGGCAGAGTGTCACAGAACAGTGAATGTGAGGTGAGATTTATGAGGGTGCTGTTCTCAGAGGCACTGAGAAGAAACGCCACAGGCTCAGAGTCTGACTGGTGCCGCAATGCAAGAGAACACCAGCTCCGTGTTATGCAGTAATAGGTTGTGGTGGATGACTCATATCTTCCACCAATCCACCAATCTTCAGCCAATGTTCAGTCATGCCTGCTTTGATATGTATATATATGTATATATATATACACATATATGTATACATACAGTAGTCTCCATTTCCAAACACATCTTTTAGTGTTATACCAACGACCACCAACCATTTGCAATTGAAACTGCCGTCCTGTGGTAATTAGCATGCGTATAGCTGGTTAAAGACTGGGGAGAGTTCTGTCCTTGAAGCATTTGAAATTGAAAGTCACTACAGTAGGTCTGAGGCAGTGATATCAAGGTGTGCGTATCAATCTGGAGACTACTGTGTGCATGTATATATACACACATATTTTTTATTTTTTATTTATTTTATTTTATCTCTGTTTTGTTCCCCCTAAGAAGACAGTATTTCATATTTTGAAGGACACATTCTATGAAATAATCTCAATTATACATTTTATTTTGATGTCCTAAGATGGTAAATATAGACAAAACTTCTAATGTATGTTTCTTTCCTTGTTTGTGGTTTAATACAAGTTTCAGTGTGGAGACAGGGAAGGGATGGAGTGTGATGACGCCACTGGGTTTCTGTGTGCCTGAGGCACAGATGCGGAACCCGATAATTGCGTTAAGTCTCGTCAGTCGCGAGGTGTTGAGGAGGATGTGTTGAGCGCGTCCTGATAGTCACGACCTGCTCTGAGAGGAGCGTTAAAATAATCTCTCTCTTAATTTAAATCATGCCTCTTATTCTCTCTGCGATACTGTGTGTATGTACATTGACCCTGAATAGCACATAGGACGTTATTATGCAGAGTATAGGTGAACTGCATACAACTATATAAATGAGATATTGTATTGGCACAGTACTTATTCCAACGTTTCAGTGCAGAAAGGGATGTTGGATCCTAAACCGAAGCCTGAACTAGGAATTGTCACTTCTTGTTTTTCTTTCTTTTCTTCCCCCACAAGATTTAAGGTTAGGTCTTTGTTGAGGCGTGTAAAGGTCCATGTAAAATGTCGGTCCCTGGACATAATGTCATTTGTTGTTTTTCTGTTTAGCTAATGGCCTAATGACTTGTAGTGGTCCTTACTCATCTTGAATAGACTGGCTCTTGAGTAATATCCCCATCATCAGAGAGCGAGAGAGAGAGAGTGTGAGATAATTAGCTTGCTTTCTTGCCCTTCCCTCTCCTTGGCTCTGTGCCAGAGAGGCTGGCCAGTGGCCATGTTGAAACAAGTCAAGACAGACCCAGTGGAACACGGTGTGTGATGTTTCTGCCCCCAACAATATACTCAATATACCACTGTCAGACCACACTACCTTCTGGTTTTTAGCTCAGAGACGGGGATGGAGCGACTGGTTTAGGGTGGAGGGTGGAGTGGACAGAAATGTCTTCCTATGAGTGACTCGAGACTCATAGACTCATCAGCCTGTTAAATATAGACCTACAGAGCCCCCCCCTCATAAAACCGAATCACCAATTAAAGCCAAGGACACAGGCTACAAGATGTATCAAATCAAATGTGAAGGCTGTACACGCTGTTCTACTGGTCTATAATGAATTCCTTGTGATGCTGTCTGAAAGGTGCAAACGCTCGGCCAGTGGTTTTCAAAGTGGGGTCCAGGGACCCCCAGGGGTCCTTGAGAGGGTTCCCAACAAAATGATTTAATTTCACAAATATTTGATTCACTAGAAGTTTAGCCCAATGATCATAGGTTTCACTCTCTCCACTGTTATCTCCCCTACATACATTATAGACTATGGGATTCTGGACTAAATCACATCTAAAAACCTCAGATAGGGGTCCCTGACCTATTAGCTGTCAATTTAGGGATCCTTGACATGAAAAGGTTTGAGAACCAATGCGCTAAGTGATGGGGCAAAGATGGCCACTTTGCACTACAACACATGGCCTGACAGAATCTTTGCTTTTGAAAAAGTCGGGGCACTGTCGATCAGTCCGGAGTTGAGTGCCGAAACCCTTTCACACTACAAGATAACCTGACCAACCTATCGCCTGTCCTGATTGCCCCTTGAAATTCAGTCAGGATGGTCAAGTCAGCACCACAAATGGGGGCAAGAATTCATGTAATGTGTGAACGTCGCTGTTTAACCAAACCACACTAACCAAGACTCCATTAAGGAGCAGATCACCAGATATGATATTTACATCAAGACACTTCCAATCCATTTTCACTAAGACAGGTATTGATATACTATATTTTCACCCCATGTTCCTCCCGGCCACCGGGGGCAGCATCAGCTGGATCACATAGGCTTATGCGACGTATCCAGCCTCTTACAGCATGTGTTAATACTTAATACCCACTCACAGTTTACCATAAATGTCTCTTTTTCTCTCTTTTTTTTTTAATGCTTCACAAGTAGTTTAATTCCTCCCTTTCTGTGTATATTTGGGTTCGGTGTACATTTAGAGAATGTGACATAGATATTCACAGTGAAAGAAAACAGACAGCTGGGCGGCTATCATGAGTCAGTAATGTTGGTCTTTCTGTGTGTGTGCGTGTGTGTGTGTGTGTGTGTGTGTGTGAGCAAGTGAGTTTTTCTGTGTGTGCGAGTGACTGAGTAAGGGAACAAGGGGTATTGGCTGTGCTGTGGTGAAACGACCGCTCTCCCTGGATGTTTGGCCTAGATAGAGTGGCAGTGTTCTGCTCATCTTCATTCAGCTGCCATTATTCTCACAGACATATATAAACGTCCCACCAATCACTTTCATGAGAGCCACAGTTCACTAATTGCACCCAAGTATCATCTGGTAGAATAATTTATCTTAATTAGTTCATAAATGCCCCTGTCTTTTGATGAAGTAAATCTCCATTTTACCCTGCAGTTCTGCCATTTTACCCTGCAGTTCTGTGTTGGTTGACCTTGTCCCGTTGTGCGATAAGGCACTTAAAAGCCCAAAAATGCTGTTTAGAGAAATTGGTGTGTTTATCTGGTGGATTAGCGTTATCCCATTGGTAGCGCACTAATAGAAGGGTTTCATACAAGCTCAGGCCCTGGGGCTGTGTGTGAGGGATGGTGCGTGCAGATAAGGGCCCATATCCTTCAGTATATTATTCCCCACAGGGATCCTCTCCTCTTCGCTCCTCTCCTCTTCTCTCATGTCTCCTCTCCTCTTCTCTCATCTCTCCTCCTCTTTTCTCATCTCCCCTCCTCTCCTCTCCTCCTCTCCTCTCCTCCTCTCCTCTCCTCTCCTCTCATCTCCTATTTTCTCATCTCTCCTTCTCTCCTCTCTTCTCTCATCGCTCCTCCTCTCTCCTCTCCTTTCCCCTCCTCCTCTCCTCTCCTCTTCTCTCATCTCTCCTCCTCTCCTATCCTCTCCTATCCTCTCCTCTTCTCTTCTCTCCTCTCCTCTCCTTTTTCTCTCCTCTCCTCTTCTCTCATCTCTCCTCTTCTCTCATCTCTCCTCCTCTTCTCATCTCTCCTCCTCTCCTCTCCTCTCTTCTCTCATCTCTCCTCCTCTCCTCCCCTCTCCTCTCTACCTATCATCACATTGGACCGACTGTCACTTCTCACATGAGCAGCTTTCGCCACCCCCACCCCACCCCTCCTCTTCCCTCCACACAGTTCTGTCTAAAAGATAGGGGGATACTGTTGTCTGAGAACAAAGCCTTGCTTGGCTTGGTCTCCTCTTCTTCTCTCCTCCTCCCCTCCCTTTCTCCATACTTATTCCCCCTTTCCTTCCTCCATCACATCACTTGGCTCTCCGCCCAGGCGGGTTGACTGTCCAGTCCTGCAGTGCAGTAGAGGATGTTTTCTTCATGTGCCTGGAGGGAGGAGAGCGAGAGATACTGTACATGAGAGAGATACAGAGAGAGAGAGAGACAGTCAAAGGGACTGCATTAACAACCAACCTAAACAAACAAGCACAAACTACCATAAACAGACATTTAAACATTACAGATCCCATACGAAATTGAACACATACATTATCGTTAAAAGCAAACACCAAAGATCGACCATATCTTGATGCGTCGCTGCCACTCCCTGCGCTAAACCCAGCCACCCCTCAATTCATTTTCCGTGTGAATTATTATTCTTTTGGTTGCTATGAGAGGAAGGAATCAAATTGGAAATCTCCAGGGTAGCAACGCAGGGAGAGTAAATATCACATTTACTGACTCATGCAGTTGAGATGAAAAAAAGAAAATAAAGAAGATTGCAAAGGTTCAAATAAAGTAGGTTACCTGTGCCATCACTTTATTTCCCCTCGATCTTTGATTGAGTGTTTTTTAATGTTTAGTTTAGTGTTCATTCCATTTACCTCAATGAAAAACCTTTCCTTTTTTTTCTACTTTTTCTCCCATTTTCTATTTTTCTCCCATCCCAATTTCGTATCGTCCAATTCTACCCTCCCCTGTCTCGAACGTTGTTAGGCCATGCCTCCCACAAGCCGGCTGCAATGTGGACTAAGCCTTACATCACGTGTCCCCTCCGGTACTCGAGGAAGCAGCAGTCGCATCTTTTCACCTGCACAGCGCGATCTCTCAGCGTCGGGGGGTCTGCGTTTTTGGAGGGCACGCCGCCCCGTCGCTTCCTGATTCTGCTGCGCAGGCGCACCAACCGACCTGTAGGAGTCGCTGTCCACAACGTCCGATCCCCACCCATCAGCTTCCCACCCCCTAATACTGCCAATTGTATTAATATGAACGACCAGCCAAGCTGATAGCAATGCGGAGAGCTGGGCTCGAACCCACCGTCTCCTGCATTGGTGGTGAGCGCCTTGCCCACTGCACCACCTAGCCGCCCTGAAAAGCCTTTCCTTAGTTCATTCCAAAATGTTTTTATCTTTTTCTTGGTAAGTGCCTTATTGAAATGATGACAGTGAAATAAATTATCTCTTTGAACTCTGTAGTTGTATAATTTGTGTCCGATAACCAGTCTTCCTTGATTAACTTTTAGATTCTTTAAAGAATTATGAATGGAGGGGGGAAATAATGTTTTGTAAACATGTGTTTTTAGATACCTTTGACATTATTTTAACACAGCGTGGGAAGAAACCATAAACATGTACTCAAACCCTGAAACCCTTCTTTTCTTGATCCTCCAATCACAACTATTGCTCCGAGGGAAGCGACAGTTGTGATTGGGAGATCAAGAAAAGAGAGCAGTGTTTCAATTCTATGGAAAGAAACCTTCAAGGTTCCACAAAACAGCTTCTATTCTCCAATGTATTCAACACTCGCTGGCTTTACATAAAATGTGTAGATATACGTACCTGTACACAACATACATTTGCTGATCCAAATATGTGCCTAATTTTGTATTTTGCATAACTATGTAATATATCAATGTATCTCTGGACCAAATCTAAAGGGAACTTTCACCGTTGTACGTGCAGTTTGTGCCCCGTGTTCTGTAAAATGTTCCACAATGAGATTCACACCATTAATTTTTTTATTAATAAACGTATTTGTTCCAATGGCTCATTTAGTTTTGTTGTGTTTATTTGTGTTTATTGTTGTTGTTGTTGTTGCGGTGGCGGGATAACGCTAACGTCTCTCCAGCTTTTCCTTCTCCCAACAGGAGAAAGCCTCTGATTCTGGAGACGTGTGTGTCGGTATGTTTGTGTTGTTTATGTTTACTGTAATGTTGTCCAGTCGCCAGCTGTTGTCTCCTATACGTGACGCCGTAACAGAGGGGGGTGAAGGCTGAGCGTTAAGCCGCCCACCAGCAGCTGTTTCTCTGGGTGACGTCGAGACGGTTAAAGCCTCCGCAGTCTGCGGGGCATGATGACATCACTGCTTCCCACCGCCATCATGTCAGCAGCTAGCACAGCGGTTCTCAAACTACGGGTCGCGACCCAAAGTGGGGTCGTGGTTAGGTGACAGTGGGGTCGCGCATTGGCAAGTTAACAAAAAATAATAATAAATCTATAATATTTGGCAACATATTTTGGCTTAATATGCCTCGTTTTTTAAATGTGTATTGATAAGGGCGGCCGGGTAGTGCAGCGGACTAAGCGTATGTCTACCACCACAGAGACAGTGGGATCGAATCCAGCTGTGGTGCTTCCGGGTTGGCCGACCGTCCATACTAACACAATTGGCAGTGTTAGCGGGTGGGAAACCCGGCGAGGGTGGGTCCTGGTCGTTGTAAACAGCGACTCCTACAGTTCGGTCGGGGCGCCTGCACAGCAAGGGAAGGATCTAGGAGAGGTAGTGTGACCTTCCACGCGTTACACTCAGTAACACCCAGTGAGAGTCCGCGCTGCCAGGTGAAAAGAAGCGGTGGGCTGGGTACACATGTGTCGGAGGAAGCATGTGATAGTCTCCACCCTCCCGGACCGACGGTAGGGGGTAGAGTGCGCAATGACCAGGAAGGGGATTGGGAATTGGCATAACGACTAACATTGGGATGGGAGAAAATCGGAAAAAAGGAGGAGGAAAAATATAATATATAAAAAATAAAAATAAATTGTATTGATAACATAGTGCTGTAATAACATTTTCTAATAAATATGCATGCTCAAGTTAAACTGTGCTTTTATTTTGATATTCCTTAATTCCACGTTGAAATTACATGATACATTAAGTGTGGAGTCGCCAAAAACAATCAACAAACAATCAACTAAAATAAAATGGGGTTGTGGTATAAAAACAAGTTTGAGAACCCCTGAGCTAGCGAGCTAGCTGTCCCAGCAGGGGGTCCACTGCAATCATCAGTACTGATGGATGAGGACATGTGAGTCGGATGGGAATATGGAGGACTTATGATGGTGATCACACTGTACACAAGGCTGATCCAAGCATCTCTTGCTCCTTTCATCATTATATTGTTCCAATATCGTTCTGTCTGCTGTCTATCTGTCTTGTGTGTTCATATCTATTTGTCTGTCTATTCATCTGTTCATCTACCTATGTATTCATATAACCACCGAGCCACTGGTGCTCTTGACATATTGCGTACAGTGTATGCAGGATGTGTATTTAACGTGGCTTAGCAACGTCACTGAGATGATGCAGGAGAAAAAGGGAAATCTAAATCTTCTGCCCATTGTAGGTTTATCCTGGTTGCTGAAGCTCGAAAGACTAAATAATAATCTTCACGAGCTCTGCGTAATCTCTGCAATAACATTTCAGGCCTACCGGTGTTGATCCGCTGAGATTATAATTCCAATTGCTGCGGTTTAAAATGAGGTGTGGGCCCTAATATTTGCTCATTGTAATATGGAGGGTATAACCGAGGAGGTTTTATAACACAACAGATGCATCTCATCACAGACGTACAAGTGCACGGATTGAGGTACGGACAGCCAGACAAGTGGGCAGTGCATTGAACGATCAGTGCATTTTTATTTTCCATCACAGTACAAAAATAAATTAAAGTAAGCAAAAAAACAACTGAAAGAAATGTTTCAATTACAGCAATGTTTTTTTCATCTCCCCCACCCCCCCCCCCCCCCCCAAAAAAGGTTTTATTTAACAGCCCCTCCCCCAAACCAAACCTTGTACCAGTGTATTGTTTTCTCATTTTCCTCTTCGTAACTATAAGAAAACAAAAGTTCACACATTCTTCTGTACAATAAAACTCTCCCAAGCACACGTTCACATCCGTTCACACACTCACACTCACACATGCAGTCATTGAATGCCTTTCTTTTATGAAGTTCTTAACCCATGGTTTATTTTCTCTCTCTCTCTCTCTCTCTCTCTCTCTCTCTCGCTCTCTATCTATTTATCTATATTTTGTTCTACAAAGTATGCAAACGAGATACCGAAAAGAATTTGACAGAAAAAGATCACATAAGTCGTCTTTTTTCACATTTTTTGTACGCTTTTTTAAAGTATTTTCTCAAACAACTAGTCGGTGATGCGAGTGGGAGAAAAATGGCACATGTCAGCGTGATGTTTGGGTGAGTGGACAGAGTTGAGGGTCAAGATTCTCTGTGTTAACGCCCCTTGACCCCCTGACCCCCCAATGGCCTGCTTTTTCATTTTTAAGAGCAGTAGCCAATCCAAAGTGCATGTCCCCCTATTGCCCTAGTTCGTATGCAACAACACTCTCAATTGAAAATCCCAGTCAGTGCCTTCACATACCCATATGGCAAGGCATAATGCCATTCATACACAATACCCTACTGTAAGTCACAACTGCTCATTTTCACTGATTAATACGGCAGAGTCAAGACAGGAAATCCCGCCAACATTCGTCAACAAGAATTTTTATCAGACCAGAGAGGCCTTTTGTTGGCAATGACATGATAGAAATAAAGTTTCCCGGCTTTATATGTCTTGTCACCATTTTTGCATTTCTATTTGTTTGAGAAGAAAGTATGCGTAATTTGGTCATTATTGAGATGAGATGCAAAACCCGGCAAACGCACATATTTTGCTGTTGTTTATACTATGCGTTTCAATGTTTTGCCCCACCCCCCAAGGTCAAGTCATACCTGTAGGTGACGCTGAATACATTTTCCACTTATATAAATATGTTCGCAGAGGCTTAGATAGAAAAAACATCTCCCTTGATTGAATCCATTTTGAAGATTGCAAGGCTGCACCAGACTCTCCTAGGCAAATGAAAAGCCATGGATCTCAACTGTTCCCTATGCTCTCCATACTGGTTGTCATGGCGTTCCCATTGCCCTCTGCGGTCCGTCATCCGGTCCAGCAGCTTGGCTGATTGAAAACCTGATTATCGCTACGGAGGTCACTGGGAATCTAACCCATAACCTTGTCCCATCTCCTCCCCGAGATGAATATGCTGTTGCCTCACAATTGATTTGCGCAGAAATGGCATTGATGGATTATCCTTAAGGTAAGCTTTGATGCTCTACTGTGAGGCCGACTAAGATTGAACTAACTTTTCCCACTGGCAAATGTGTTTTCATGTATTTTCTTATTGATATGTGGAACTACAGTTTGGCTTAGCTTGTCATGAAGGTCAATGTTGTGTTGTGTTGTGTGTGTGTGTTAGTGTAGGGGGTCAATGCTGGACCTATCCTTAGATTTAAGGTCAGTGATAGTGCTTGAATCAGGACCTATCCTTAGATACAAGGTCAGTGACAGTGCTTGAATCAGGACCTATCCTTAGATACAAGGTCAGTGACGGTGCTTGAATCAGGACCTATCCTTAGATACAAGGTCAGTGACGGTGCTTGAATCAATGTATCCCTGATGTCGCCCCCCTTTGGTGATGATCAGCTTACATTGGATTTAATCAAAGGGCTTCAAGTTGATATTCATTACTACGTCCCACAGTAACATTCATATCCATCCACCATTAGTCAATCTTCATTCCCACCAGAGTTAAGCTCACCAGTAATACCAGCAAAAACACTCACTCATATCCCTTCCCTCCAGCCCAAGGTCCTTTTCTATCAATCTCCCATAATCGTTCACTTATAATGGATGTGCCAAGTAAAATAAATGGCAATAAATTAAGTTTAGGTGTAGTTCATGAGAAGATAAAGCAAAAGCCATCAAATCATTCAACAGCCGAACTGTTCTCCCAGACCTACAGGATTTTCATCAAAGATATGGCACTGTTTTTAACATTTTCTATGCTGAATCAGAAGCACAAAATTAACCGTCATTCCAAAGAGGTTTTTAGACACAACCTTTAGACAAAAAGTACAAAAAAAAGGAATTCCTTGGTAAACAAATAGCCTATTTTAGCAAGCAGGGCTAAATAAACTAGTTTCACTTTGTTGACAGCATTCTCTATTGCAGATGCAGTTGGTTTACAAATTAAATAGAAACAAGTAAGGTAACTCCGCCCCCCCCCCCCCCCCCCCCCCCTAAAAAAAAATCTGTAAAATTGCATGGCACACGTGCATTAGATTACAATTATAAGTAAAAATAAACCGAAGCTTGTTTAAGAAAATCAATAAATAAAACACCAATAGGTACGAGCCTCTGGGGAGTAAAACATCCATTAACTGGTTTGTTTGTTTTGTGTTTCTTTTCTCAGATGAAAATTAAGTAGGTCTTTTTTTTCTCAGCACAGAGTGTGACAACCAATCATTGGCCATAACGGCCTCCTCCTGTTGTCTCTTGAGAGAAAAGAAAAAGAAATCCGCCACAGTGCAACGCTGGCTTATTGTCAAATCGGTCATAAAACCAGACTCCACTGTGTCTCTGTGTACAGTCACAAAACAGAAAGCCACAACAGCAGCGGAAATCCAGCGCCAGTGTCCCGCTCCACCTGTCCCTTATGTACTGTCGAGGCAGATCTGTCCGCTCCAATCCTTGTTTATGGAGGGGGATGTTCGCATTCCAAAATAGCCTGGGTGTGTGGCCTGGTGTGTCTGTTGATCCAAAGAGCCTGCGGCTGCAGCCGTGGGGTGCCTGTTCATCCATGATGTATGAGGAAAGCCAGTCACGCGATGATGGCCCTCACCCTCCTGCAGTGCAGTGCACATCGTAAACAGTAAGAAGGTCACTGGTATAGGCAGCAGCAGCCTCAGTTCTTCTCCACATTCAAAGCTGTAGATTTATTTATTTTCCTTTTGTAATATTTTCATTTAGCCTTTTTTCTGAATTGTGTTTTTTTATTTTTTTTATAATATATATATATAATATATATATATATACTATGTATATGTGTATGTTTGTTAGCAATGGATGTACCCGAGTCTGGCATTTTTTGTTTAGGTATCAATGTCAAAAACACAAACAAAAATGCTGTCATTCTCAGGTTTAGAGAAAATCTAGTTAGTTCAATAAAAAGTATTTTATTTTTCAGAATACCTCCCCAAACCAAAGAAAGGGGGCTGTGTTGCTTCATACTGAACTGAGTCCTCATATTCCCCTTTGCGGTGAGCGTATGGACTGTTTTTTCTTCAGTATAATCCAAACATTTTGGATGGATTTCTGGAATCAACTACCCCACCACCCCAAAAATAGCCATCATATTAATCTTTTGTTAATGAAGCAATAATACACTCAGTCATGCCGTTCTGTGAAAGCTTGGCACAGCTGTGATGTGGTTTCCGCCATGTGCCGTACATCACCACAGCAGCACCAATATCTCACAGTGTAGCCCTCCTCCTTGTGTATTAAATGCTCCTAGTAAACTGTGAAACTTTAAAATGCCAGACTAGAGTAGGCCCCCTGCCCCTCCCTGACCCCTCTCCTCTCCCCCAGCGTCCCCTCACCGGTCCAGGCCAATGAGCAGGCGGTTCCTCTCCTCCTCCTTCTGGCTCTCGTTCTTCAGGTCAGCGAACACCTGGGTGAAGTAGTGTGGGTCAGAGTTGATCTGGAGCATCTTGCCGCTCATGAGATTGATGATGGACAAACAGCGGTCCCAGAAGGTCTCCTTGGAGCTCTCCACCAGGAAGGGCTTGAGCGGGTAGGAGATCTCATTCCCCATGTAGGAGTAGGACAGGTAGAGGCAGGTGAGCAGCACTGCCTGGAGCTCGTGCTCTGTGGCCACCTCAGACGAGACCACGTCGCGGCAAAGCATGTAGACGAAGACCACATTGGCCGGGGTGATGAAGCCCTGGTCCTGCCAGCCCTGGAGCAGCAGGGAGCGGTCCACGCTGCGCAGCCACAACACTGGGTCAGTGGGCGACAGGTGCTTCAGCCGGTAGCAGCGCCGACACAGGAACTCCCCCAGGCAGCGCAGCAGCTCGCTGGTGGAGGCCTGGACGATCACCCTCTTGGGGGTCCCAGGGGCCACATTGGAGTTGGTCAAAGGGGCCTTCTTGACAGACGAGGCAGTGTTATTGGAGCTCTTGGTGAGGGCCGGGGTGCTCTGGTCCTGGGTGAAGCTGGACAGGTTGGCACAGGACTGTGACTTCTTCAGGTTCTCATTGTTGAGCTGGGTGACATTGTTCTGGTAGGTTCCGTTAGGCTGAACCTTCTTGGAGCTCTTCTTCTTGGCAGACACCGCCACAATTCGCTTCCACGGCAACACGTTGATGAGCGAGTGGCGCTTCAGGTTCTTGTCTTTGGCGTTCTTGCTGTTCTGGACAGCCGTGTAGTGGCCCACCGTGGCCGGACCATCTTCAAACAGGGCCGCCTTTCGGTAGCTAGGCGACAGAGACAGCACGGTTCCCATGGCGACTGTGGGGAGGCGTCCGGGGGCTTGAGCTGCACTCGGTCAGGAAGGCGTCTGGCGGAGGAGGTCCTGGGGGTCTGGATGCCTCAGTGCTAGAGGATACGGTTAATTTCAGACATCTAAAACCCGGGAGTGTGTTTTCCTGACAACCGATGAGAGCCTATGGAACACGTCGGCAGAGAGTCTCTCTTGTTTTTCAGGTCCTCTTCTTTGTATCGGCAGTAGAGCCTGTGGAACAACAGAATCAATCAATATGAGCCAAATGAACCATCAAAAACCTATATCTCCCTCGATTTTACTTAATTCTCAGCTCTTTTGAACTGATTTGGTCTCATAGGTTCTAATGATTCAGATTGCAAAAGATAATATGTTCATCCACTCAGTTTTCATAAATGTGTGCAAGAGTACTCTCTGTATCTCAGGCAGTATCTGTCATAAACAATTGGTCTCGTTAGCACTATTGATTTTGTCTCAGTAAGTGTAGACAAACGGCTCTAGGTACGACAATATGCTAATAAATGCATACTACAGTTGAATAATGAGTCATTTCCCCTTTGTGAATGATTACTGTAGTCAGATGGCAAACATCCACGCATTTTCAATTAATACATAATGGCGACCATGGCTTATAATCAGCATCACATCTGCAGTGCCCTACATTACGCAGACTTAAAACAATGATTGATGATAGGCATATGTTATCAATAAAAAATTGTATCTGATCTCAGGCAGTGGACTGTGCATGGATGTGTGACTGATAAGGTCCGCATACGGGGAGTACCAGTGTAATGTTTATATTATGATGCTACTAGGTTAACGCTCAAATAGTCTGCATGTTATGAGCAACGGTCGACTATCAGAGCGAACTACGCAGGAGCAACACCCCTGCTGCTAAAATGGAAACCTAAAAACGTAAACACCATAAGTGAAGGTCGCCTCTGCTGCCTGTAGGACCTAACCAATTTATGTACACATAAGCCATGGCAATTTATTCCATAATAATGTAACCTGTAGACGATTAAATCTCTACCACCGTATCATTGTATTATTGTATTATTTCGTATACCACAGTATAGGCTACAATGCATGGCTAAAAGATAATCGGAATGATTCGAATGCGCACTGGCGCAGGATTTTGTTTAAGCTCTCATTCCATCACCGTATATGAGTGTGTGTACTCATTGATTTTCCATTGGTGGTAAATCAGAAAATGCATACAGGAAAAACTTAAATAGAATGAGAATGTTATTAAACAATTCAGTGGATGGGTGCCTTTTGCTTGGCAGCGTGATGCTGTGATAGTGGCTTGTGTACATCGGTTGCTCTCCATGGTCCTGAAATTGAGCGTCTGCGTCGCATTGAAGAGGTTGACAATAATAGGCGGTGGCCTCCGTGTTATTAAATCAATTGTATTATTTTAAACTTCTTCACAAATAGCCAATACTGAATATGAATGACGTCCGCATGCTATCCTATAAAGTCTACATCCTAATTGAATCAGGTGTGATATTTTCTCCAGCTGACATAGCCACGCATCTTCTATTCTAAAATGTTTTCTCTATCTAAAGGCACTATTTCAGTAAGACTGTGGGCAGAATTTAATAGGGCTTCACACTACTTACCAGATGTTTATCTTCAGCTTGCTGAGAAATTAATTGCTCTGCAGCTGTGCTCCGCGTCTTGGGCTGTATAGACTGTTTTCCCTTACAAGACGCGAATCAAGGTAAAACCCTCATAAACCATCTCGGAGAATATGCATGAAACAAACACAAAAGAAGAAAACAAAAAAGCAATCCAATCCAAGCGTTTAGTTGAGCTAATCAGATCCGCACGCCTCGGTATCTCGCCAGCCTTTCGAGTGTGCAGGCGGTGGAAGGCGGGTATGGAATGGATGCTGCAGATGAAGATGTGTTTACTGGTCCTCGCGGCGAGCTGCGGATGCTGCGCGGGGCGTGTTGCTGTGCGCTGTTACTGCTGGAGGAGAGGAAGGGATGGCTCTCCTACTGGCTGGAGGAGACTAGGAAGGGATGCTCTCCTCAAGGCAGTGGTGGGGCGCCGCTTTGTGCTCTGTCCGTGGTGCTGATTTTGCAACTCCGCCCAATCTCAACGTGCATGCAGGCGCGACATCGAACTCAATGAATTCGCTCTATCCATTTTGGAAGACAAGGTGTTGTTTAGTTTTCATATGGCTTTTTTTTTTATGTATATGTTTTTTTTTTTTTTTTACCAAAAATCTCAACACTAGATGTCTCATTAAAGGGTTGAATGTCAATACATTATAAAACATAATTCACACACACACACACACACACACACACACACACACACACACACGCACGCGCACGCGCACACCGATATTAATTCCCTAATGTTAATCATAACCAATACATGCCTAAACCTAACCCTAAAATAACTCATTGTCCTTCCGAGGTTTGACCAATGTCCCCACAGAGATAGAAAAATTAGAGAGAATCCTTCCCAGCTGGGATATTCGGTCACCACAAGGATGGGAAAACAAGGGCACTCGGAAATCCCCATGCACTCGCTTACACTAAAGACACACACACACACACACACACACACACACACACACACACACTCACACTCCAATAACTAAATCATATAAATAGACTTAATAGAGTATATGTATGTTGTTATATTATTATTATTATTATTATTATTATTATTATTATTATTATTATTATTATTATTATTATTATTATTATTATTATTATTATTATTATTATTATTATTATTATTATTATTATTATTATTATTATTATTATTATATATTATGCTATATGTAATGTTTCTATTAGAGGCCCGATCCATAATTCAACCCTCACCACTGACACCTCCACATCCAAAAATACAAATTGAGACATTTTATTCAATCGTTGATTGACGGAGCTCTTGTGACAGGGACTAATTTACCACCGTTTTTAATGTATTTAATATGTTTTCTTTTCTGTTTTGTGTCTTTGGTTTGAGTAAGTTGGTAAAGTTGTATAAATGGCAGCAGGGGCCTAAATGTTAGAGAAGCAGTCTTCTGGTTTGATCCCCTGGACGGTATAAAAAAACCTGGGTATGGAAGTGAATGAATAATGCTCTTCCCTCCCTCAATAAAACCCAGCACTGAAGTGCCCTTAAGCAAGGCACTTAACCCCCAGCTCCTCCAGTGGAGCATTAACAGGTGTGAATGTGTGAACTGGAGTGAGTGTGAAGCAGGACATTGCTGGAAAAGGGCACCCATGCTCAGGGAAACTACCCTGGGCAAAGAAAACTAAAGAAAACACAGGACTTTAAATATACCTTTATTCTCATTTACAATTGGGTTAAGAAAATTCCAAAATGATTTCCCTACCAACATCTATAAATATGTTTAAAAACTGTTCAGTCAGTGATGCTACACATGTATTTGTTATGCAATGATGATTGTGGCTTTGAATTAGCTAATTAATACATATATTTAAATATATCAGTGGACAAGTTAAATATAACAAGGGAGAGGCTAATTACTATTTCCCCTCAAATATATTGTGTGTTTGTGCTAAATTCCATCCCCCTTGCAGACACCAGAGATGTTTCGTTGTGATGTCACAGTATGATGTCATAATCAAACATTGAATGAATGAATGAAAACTTTATTTAACAGATTGCAGAATGGGTACAATACAGTACGGCTCAATACACACAATTGTTAAGGCACTGCAGACCAGAGAAAGACGTTTGTCTTGTCAGGGTCCCCCATTTTCAATTCATATTGACATTTATGACATACTCAACATACATGACATTTATGGCATATAGGGACATACAGGTATTTAGTACTGATACATTTGTGACATATACGGTATTCAAATATACAGTACTGTTACCCATAGATCCTGACAGAGTATATACATATGATGGGGAGGGGACTGTACATTAGGAGGGGGTGGGTGGGAGGGGACATTTGTGTATCTATTCAACAATTCTCAGAATATCTCAGATCTCAGAAGACAAGTGAAGATAACACTTGTTAAAATTCACTTGCATGCACCATGCACGAGAAAAAAAAAACATCATTGAATCAACTTGTGTTTGATAGACCTCAAAGAACACCTACTGGAGACTGCAATTCGAAACTGGCCCCTATGTCCTAACCCAGTTGTACAGTAAATGACCATGTATGGCTTTGTCAGTATTCCAATGTACAGTGTACAGTGCCCCCCCCCCCCCCCCCCCACCTCCAATGTACAGGTCCCCCCCCTCCCCCCACCCAACCCCACCCCACCTACCCAACCTCCTCCAATGTACAGTTTCTACGTCAAATGTATATACACTCTTTTCTGGACACTTTTTGTATCACAAACAGTACTGTATTTGCAAATCTGTTATGTCATAAATGTATAGATGTAGCAGTACTGTCTATATCTGTATGTCGTGTGTGTCATATGTTATGATGAATTGAAAATGGGGGACCCTGATGTAAACAAGACAAATGTCTTTCTCTGGTCTGCATCCCCTTAACAATTGTATGTATTGAGCTGTACTGTACCTTACCCATTCTGCAATCTGTTAATAAAGTTTTCAATCAATCAATCAATACATTTCCCAAATCTCCATAATTCCCAACACGCATGCGTCGAAGCAGCGTAACATACGTAACCTTCGCACGTCTCTTTTTTTTAGGCAAGCAGCGTTTGAATAACGAAGATGGCGGCTGCGGCAGTGGTTGAATTTCAGAGAGCTCAGTCTCTCATTAGCACGGATAGGAACGCATCTATCGACATTCTTCATTCAATAGGTGAGTTGTGAATGCAAGTATATAGATGAAGGTTGTTCCGCTGATCATAGTTTGAGCCAATGCTACGACAGACAGCCCGCTAGCTCGCTCTGGTCCTTGACGAGAGCCGGTGTGTGAGCCGTGCTGACTCACTGTAGACTGGTGGGCTAACGGTAGCCAGGGGTTAGCTGCAGCTAACTGCTAACACTACAAACTGCAGGCCTTTGCTATGGCTCACGAGATGATGAACGTCATTCAGTTATCGATATCTAAATAGCTAAACGGTATGTTGGGTAGGTAGCTATATTGTTCGGTGTGGTATTAAACGCCAGCTACTGTAGGTAGATAATGGCAAACAGCTACTAGCCTTTCGGGGAATGTGTTGGGCGACCTAGCAGGAATGTTATCACGTAGCGAGCTATCGCTAGCTAGCTTGTTGTCAAACTGTTTAACAATCCTTGTTAGTATTTAAGATAACCTACTTTTAAACACAGTGCAAGTCATTTTAGCAATGGCCACTGGCGACAATGAAATGATTAACGTTAGCATAGGAGCTTGTGTTGTTATCACTTGTGTTTACGGTCACACACAATGACAAGCTAACGGACAGTGCAAACAGAGACTCAGTCCCAGATCCTCAAGTGCTTTCACTCTGTACTCAGATTGCCTTGTCACACTAGCCTACTACTAGCTGACAGCTAGCCCATCGGAATGCCTCTTGCCCTGGCAGCTATAAACATTCATACACAACGACAGATGTTTTGCTAATTGTACAGAAATGGCCTTTTTTTGAACCCATAGCCGCTTAGCTAACTTTGTTACATACTGTTGTTATGATTATGGGCAACTCTGAACCCTGTCATAGGGATAGCTTAAAGTATGACGTCCAGAATGTTTACTTGTTGTTCCATGTCTTAACAGTGAGGAGAGATATCCAGGAGAATGATGAGGAAGCTGTCAGGGTTAAGGAACAGAGTATCCTGGAGCTGGGGAGCCTCCTGGCCAAGACAGGACAGGCCGCCGGTGAGTATCAGCACTAGAGATCCATCCAGCATTTATAAGGGAAAAGAAGATGCATTTTTGCCGCTATATAACTATATAGAAAAACACATTATATTACAAATTCTTAATCAAGGTTTGTTGGACATATCTCAATATCCTCTACCTTGTAAGTGCTGCTTTTAAAATTGTAACCTTGTGATAAACCTTGATACCTAAGGCTAAGTATGGAGAGAGTGTGGCACCCTATCTTTCCTTCTGCGATATTGTTGTGACTATGCATTGCCAACACAATAAAGGCATTTTAATTGTCAAAGAAAAGAGTACCTTGTTGGAGTTATTATTATTATTTATTTTTTATGTCTATACATAACATAATTTGAGTTCAGGAAGCATTTACTTTTTGTTTCCTCCAGAACTGGGCGGCCTGCTGAAGTTTGTGAGGCCGTTCCTGATCTCCATCAGTAAGGCCAAGGCTGCCCGTCTGGTTCGATCTCTACTGGACCTCTTTCTGGACATGGAGGCGGCGACGGGGCAAGAAGTAGAGTTGTGTCTGGAATGCATCGAGTGGGCAAAGACAGAGAAAAGGACCTTCCTCAGACAGGCTTTAGAGGTAAGGAGGCCCATTGCTCACACAGAATTGCAATGAAATGCATGAAGTACTTTTTAGTTCTGTGGACTTGGTAGTGGTGGAAATACTGGTTGAGGTACAATGGTGATATGAGGAGTAATAAAGTAGTACTTAGAAAGAAGTAAGGATTTCATAGTGAATCAAATGGTAAAAAGCAGCCTCCATGGCAAGGCTGCATAGATGAGCTGTCAGGGATACGATCATCTCGTGGCAAAACATGAAGGTGAGGAAAAACTCATTGTGTTAACCAAGATGTAAAAAGACTACTTCCCTCATGCAGGCCTGGCAGGTAGAGATCTAGCAAAATTCTAATTTCATGACTGACTTTGATTGGGTTTAGAATACATCGTTGTCAAAGTCTGAAATTAATTTGAATCAAAGCAAAGTAGTCTATAATGGAGCAGGCTCATGATTGGCTATTTGTTTCTTTAACGTTGTGCAATGAAATGGATGATGAACAATGTTTGGTTACTTAGGTTTGAAACTGCACTATGGATTTATTTGTTATCCAGTTGTACTTCTGACTAGAACTGTCACTATCACAATACCTTTTTCAGCTCCCTATGTCCCATAAACTATTCCCTTCTGTATCTCTATATATTGTGTGTCAATATGTTATGATGCATGCATATCACTATCTGAAAGTACACTTGAGGTGCAGTAACTTCGAGCTTGCTTGAGCACTTCGACAACAACATAATTTATCTTTCCCCAGGCTCGATTGATCGCACTGTATTTTGACACCAAAAGATACCCGGAGGCCTTGGCACTTGGTGAGTGACGGCTCTCACTACATGAGTAGACGGGAGATTCATAGTGTTCTCATGACTGGTCATGCTTTTCCTACAAATGGTGTAATGCCATAAATGCAGCTCACTGGCCATGCATATCATTTAATGATGATCACCTGTTTTTACAATTTTTATTATAATTATCACGTTCGCCTGCTGTTTATCTACCAATATGATACGATATCCTATGTCTGTGATGAAGGTGTAGTGGTATTCATAGTATTTGATTGCAGACATCTTGGTCGCAAACAGGGGATTGTAATCAAACTGCAGGTGACTGTCATTAAATGCCAACCTTGGCCAATGAGCTGTGCCATGAGATGTATGGCAAATCATGTCGGGACTGGAAACCATGTTGGGCAACCCCTATTGTAAGAAGTTATTACAAATTAATATGCATGAAATTAACTTGTCTTTCTCTCTCACTGAATCTCTCTCACGGTCTCTTTCAATTCTCCCCCTCATTTCCTCAGGCACCCAGTTGCTGGGGGAGCTGAAGAAAATGGACGACAAAGCTCTGCTGGTGGAGGTTCAGCTGCTGGAGAGTAAGACGTACCACGCCCTCAGTAACCTGCCCAAGGCCCGAGCCGCACTCACCTCAGCCAGGACCACCGCCAACGCAATCTACTGTCCCCCCAAGCTCCAGGCAGCCCTGGACATGCAGTCAGGTCAGACAACAGGGCTTGTGTTCTTCAAGCATCTTGAAGTAGGAGTGCTGATCTTATGACCGGATTGGCTCGCAAGTCGTAGTGAAATGTATATGGTCATGTGAACTGAGCACTGATCTTAGGCTGAGGTTACACCTTTCGTATCATTTCGTATTGTTTTCTTATACGTATCGCCGCGTATCGCCGCGACGTCATGCGCCTCGAGTCACACTTTCGTTTTTTTTCCGTTTTTGTCAGCCGAGCACACTGATGTAGTACACTGCCAAAGCAGTAGGTGGCAGTAGGTGGCAAACATGAAGGCAATTTCAACCAATCAGAACTAATGTGCCAATACACTTCCTGGTGGAAGCTCCAGCAAAGAAAATGTCAATAAGGCAGGCGCCTATGCCGCGCCACCATCTTGCAATGCAAGATGCACTCAATGCAGCAATAATTTTTCAGCAAAGCCTAATAAAAGTGCAATAAACAAAACGGATACATTCACTGTGTGTTCTGCCTGTCATTTGTTGATGAAACAAAACTAACATCAACACAAGTGACCACCAAGAGCGGATAGTTTAGTCTAAAAAACGATCGGTAGCATTGTTAGCTGCATGCTAACGTCAATGGAGTATGCCATTATAACAATATAGCATTGTGGCTAGAAGCTAACGTTAGCTCACGCTACTTAGCCAGCACGAAACTGATGATATCGCGAGCTATCAGTAGTTAGATAACATTAGAGACAACGCTGTGTGTATTAAACAAAGGTGAATAGATGACTGGGCCATTTTGTTTAATGCTTGTTAAGTTGAAAGAGGAACTCTGAGCTAACAGGGTCTGAATCCTGATAGCTCACGTTAGCCAGCTGCTCATGCAATCGGTAATGCTAGCAGAATGAATGGATGTAAACTTTATTTAACATATTGCATATGGGTACAATACAATACGGCTCAATACAAACAATTGTTAAGGGAATGCAGACTGTTGTAGATGGACTGGGGTCCTTATAACAATAACTTGACAACACATGGTAGCTGAAGCTATTTGGGACACAGAGCTCTGTCCCAAACACACACACTGTTGTCACCGGAAGGGCACGCAGATGGTATCTACTGCGCATGGGCGTTTTCGCAACAACTGCTCCGTGCTGACTACACGCTGTTGTCGAATCGTTTTTTTTGCGTATCTCCAAACGCAAACACAATTTTGCGTTTCAGCCGTATCCACAAAAAAACGCCAAAAAACGCATTTCTGTGTAGATAGGACATCGAACGTCGTCAAAAACGTATAAAAAAAACGCCAGGAATACACTAGTCTAACCATAGCCTTAGATCAGTACTCTCAACGCTAAGTCTTTCACTACCCAGACCTTTCTTCACACAGTGATTTTAATGTCCATGTTTGTTGTCCGTCGCAACCCCTATCCCGGGACTTTCTGAATCTCATTGATTCTTTTAATTTCACACAATCAGTCACTGGCCCAACACATGAAAAAGGTCATACGTTAGATCTTGTGTTATCGTTTGGTGTATCTGTCTCTATAACAGACATCTGTGCTGCAGGTATTTCTTTTCTCTGTTGTGTTTACCTTAATAGCCCCGTGCCCACGTAAAAATGATCATGCCCCTGCGTGGCACTCGCGCACGATAAACCCTTTGACTGCTGTACTTTTGTCTGATGCTTTTAATGGCTCCCCACTTCACGCTTTGGACGCAAACTGTGTTTTTAATGTACCGGGAGATAAAAAAATAAATAAAAATTATCCACTTTTTCTCCCCATTTTCTATTTTTCTCCCATCCCAATTTCGCATATCCAATTCTTCCCTTCCCTGTCTTGAACGTTGCTAGACTATGCCTCCCACAGGTCGGTCGTAGTGAGGACAGAAGCCTTGCATCACGTGTCTCCTCCAGTACACAAGAGGCAGCCTGTCGCATATTTTCACCGCAGCAGCTCGAGCTCTCAGTGGCGAGGAGTAACGCGTGGGAGGCTCACGCTGCCCCCGTCACTTCCTGCTTCCGTCACACCGGCGTCACCAAACCGACCTGTAGGAGTCGCTGTCCACAACGTCAAATCCCCACCCTCTTAACACTTGCCAATTGTGTTAGTATGAACGACCGGCCACCCGGTAGCAACGCCGAGAGCTGGGCTCGAACCCAGCGTCTCCTGCGTTAGAGGCGAGCGCCTTGCCCAATCAGCCGCCCCTAGATGATTTAATTTCAATGTTTGACTCGACTTGCACAAACATCTTAGACTCTGTTGCACCTCTCGGGTCCAAACGCAGCAAAAGACTCCAAACACCATGGCTCAATGACTCCATGTGCGCTCTCAGACACGCATGATTGTAGGCGTGCAGAGAGGAAGTGGAATAAGGATAGGCTCCACGTCTCCCTCAAAATCCTACGTGACTGCTTGTCTGCATATCAAAATGCTGTCAAAACAGCAAAAATTAATATATTTCCCCAGTTGTGCCATCATCTGCTCTGTGAAAGTTTAAATTTTTTTAATCCACTTTTTTCTCCTGTTTTTTTCCCATGCCAATTCCCCCCTCCCCTTCCTGGTCGTTGCTCGCATGTGCCCCCCACAGGGCTCTACAGTGCAACCAAATTGCTCGCATATGCCCCTAAAAATATGTGTGTGCGAACCGTAAAAATCAATTACGCGCACGGTGTGCGAGTACAGATTACAGCCTCTCGTCTTTTTTTTCTCCGCCGCGAGAATCGTTAAACTACAAGTCCCACATTGCACTCAAGCCAACGGTCCAATCACAGTAGAGTGACGTGACTGGTTTCATGAGAAAGAAAGCAAATGACCAATCGGAAGCTCTCATTTGGCTTGTTTACTTCCTGAAACGCCACCATTGCGATATGCGAGAGTTGGCCGAGACATGTAACTTCTAGTCTTACCAATAGCGATATATTTTAGAACACCTAGATTTAGCGATAGCAGGGCTGTACAGTGCGACATGTATATCGCACGTGCTACAGCAACAGCGGTCTGTGCGATGGATGGATTTACTTCAATAGCACTGGTGCGATAGGGATTCGGTTCATATAGATACTCTTATTTTGAAAATCCTGTAGCGGGTCTCATTTCTGCCCACGCGCAGCTCCAGCTAGGCTCCGAAAGCTAGCAACGTTCAGGTGCATATGATACTCTTATTTTGAAAACTCTTGTGACAACTCGACGAGTCATATCCGCCCTATCCGTGCTTCTGCAAGCAGAGCAGCGCGTTGGTCGGTTGGTGCGCACTGCTGCGTTAACACGTCCCGAAATAAGTCTGTGGTGTTTTTTTCTCTCGCAACAGATCAAATGCATCTACATGCTTTGCACCGTCGCCATTCCTTTATGCGCACATCGCCCGAAATTAACGTTTATGTACCATTACAATCACTACAACGTTAGCAAGCTAACAAGCTAATCCTGATCAGAGGCAGAGGCGCAGAGCCAGCAGACACAGTGTGGACTGGGGAAAGGGAAATGGGGGGGCACTCTCTCCCCTTCCCTGTGTGTGTGTGTGTGCGTGCGTGCGTTTGGAAAGACGATGAAGTCACTAGTCAGGACTCGGGACAGGAGTATATTATAGTAAACTGAGGATGGACAGATAATGTTGATATTCAAATATAAACAAGTTTCGAGAGGAGTGGAAGTTTGAAGACAGACTAGACTACAATATGATGCGGGGGTGGTGAGTTGAAACGGTGTGTATGAATGAGAACTTTATTTAACAGATTGCAGAATGGGTACAGTACGGAATACACACAATTGTTAAGGGGATGCAGACCAGAGAAAGACGTTTGTCTTGTTTACATCAGGGTCCCCCATTGTGTGTGTGTGTGTCCCAACCGACCCCACTTCTATCTTTCAATAAATTATTTGCATTTAAAACTTAACGCTGACTCATTCCTTCATTCCACTCAAAATGATGCTAATATTCCTTATGTTGTTTATGATATTAATTGAAAATAGCATATGAGAGTATCATAGTAATAATAACACATGGCGATATACTAAATGACAGCCAAACATGGCACTGCAACTAAATAACACAAATACAATAGGCACATTTGTGACTGTTACAAATATAACACGTTTTATACTTGTGCTACAAGATTTTGGCCTGTGCTACAAAACTATCAACCTCTGTAGCACCAGTGCTATGTGCAAAAAAAGTTAACGTACAGCCCTGGCGATAGTAATATAACGTTAATGCAACAAAACGAATGCCTTGCTTTGTTAATCATAACGTTGATGCAGTAGCGTATGCCGTTGTGTTGACTGTAACGGACATGATAACAACATAACACTGTGTACACATTGATTGATTGATTGATTGAAAAGTTTATTAACAGATTGCAGAATGGGTACACTACAGTACAGCTCAAAACATACAATTGTTAAGGGGATGCAGACCAGAGAAATACTTTCGTCTTGTTTACATCAGGGTCCCCCATTTTCAATTCATCATATGACACACACGACATACAGATACAGTACTGCTACATCTATACATTTATGACATACCAGATTTGCAAATACAGTACTGTTTGTGATACTAAAAAAATCCAGAAAGAGTGTATATACATTTGACATAGAAGCTGTACATTGGAGGAGGTTGGGTAGGTGGAGTGGGGCTGTACATTGGAGGTGGGGGGGGGGGGACACTGTACACTGGAATACTGACATACATTTGACATAGAAACTGTACATTGGAGGAGGTTGGGTAGGTGGGGTCGGGTTGGGTGGGGCTGTACATTGGAGGTGGGGGGGGGGGGGGGGGGGTTGAATTACATTGATAATTCAAATTGCGATCTATTCTAACATTTTCAAATCTATGCAGTTGAATTTTCCCCTTAGGATCGATGCATTGTTACACCCCTACACCAAAGTAACTGGCCCACTGTGTATGTGTGTACAGCTAACTTGGCTAGCGTTATGAACAGCAGAGGTGGGCAATAGGGTCCCGCTGCAGCGCCGGACGGCCAGAGTGCAAGCGGTGTGACGTAATTGGCAGACTCGACTGTCAATCAACACCTGACACGCAAACTCATAAACAATGTTTCTGTACTGGAGGTGTACAGTATTTCAATAGGCAACCCTGAAAGGATTATTTCTCTAGAAGAGCAACACAGCCAAAACATAGGCATTGTATGCATAAAAGGGGCTAAAGTTAAGTGACTGTTACTTTTGTAGCAGTAGTTTGATTTGATGGTTTATTTGATAGGGACAGCACATGTTAATGAACATCAAGTACAAAATACAAAATGTAAACATGCAGGGTTGTAGCAAGAGCTCATTTACACACATGCACGCTAGGGCTGGGCGATATATCGAGTATACTCTATGTATCGCGGCTTGTTCTACGTGAGATGTAGTAAATTACTATATCGTGAACATCGAGTATATGTTGTCGCGGCTGATATGAGACTTGCTTTAGTGCAGATCGTTCCTCTCATTTCATTATAGACAGACCAGCGCGGACCTTAAATGACATGCAATTGTAATTTCATTACACAGACCAGCGCGGAGCTTCAATGACATGCAATGGGCTAACGTTAGCTGATAAGTTAAACCATAATACCGGTAGGCTAAGCTAACTAGCGTTAGCTCTTAGCTGCTAGCTCTTAGCTGCTAGCGTTAGCTCAAAGCGGACTCCACGACACTAGTTCCATTAGTGAGAAAAGGGGGTGGGTTATATTGACGACGCTTGACAACAGAGGTTTAAAGATAACTTCATATTTATTAGTTATTCGTTTCTTTCATCCAGTTTCAATCTCCGTGTGTTCAACTTCCTGTTTACATTCGAGTGTGACATCATCATCGCCTACGGCAGCTTATACGCTCAAAACGCAAACGCGTTCTCTCTTTCTCTCCCCCCCTTCTCTCCTCTCCCTATCCTTCAACTCCACTCCTTCTCTGTCTTCCTTTTTTCTCTTTCTCTTTGGACCTGAGATGTTAGGTTCTCAGTATTCAGTAGGCATTGATGTAATACCTGAAATATTCTAAAATCATTAAGTCTGCTATAAGCCATTATCCCTTTGTAAGGCTTTGTGTGTGATTATTATTTTCTCATAGTAGTGTATATATGTGTGTTTGGCTAAAGTGGATAGAAAACACAGTACTGTGCAATAGTCTTTGGCACCCAATAGTTTTTATATAAATTGTCTTAGATGTAAATAAATTTTTTTATTAGTGTGTTAGTAGACTACTCTTAGTGTAACGGAGGTACCGCAGTATATCCACAGTCACGGGCACAAGTAGTGACGTGGCTGTGGATGGTAAGCGGTACTGCAAGTAAACTCACTCCCCAGAGGCATCCAGACCCGGAAGCAAGAAGTGAATTCACTTCTTGCTTAGTGGTCTGTGATGCCGCCCGCGATGCGGGCGTCCGTGTTTCAACTCCCACTCAGGGCGATCCCTTAACAGGGGTTGAATCGACTAAAAACACAACGCAGACAAAATCACACCGGCTACATGTGGTGCCGTTAGACCCGGATGCCCTGGGTGGAGTGAGTTTAGGGGGGTGAGTGTAACGGAGGTACCGCAGTATATCCACAGTCACGGGTACAAGTAGTGACATGGCTGTGGATGGTAAGCGGTACTGCAAGTAAACTCACTCCCCAGAGGCATCCAGACCCGGAAGCAAGAAGTGAATTCACTTCACTAACAGGGGTCGAATCGACTAAAAACACAACGCAGACAAGATCACACCGGCTACATTAGTACATTTTCATTTAATTATTTTTTAAAGCATCTTCATGGTTTAATAATGGAAACATATTTTGCAGGGACTTATTATAATCATCATATTGGCATGACTGTATGCATCAAAGGGTTAAATCAAGCATTTTTAAGTGCTTTAGAGGAAATGTCAAAATATCGCGACATATATCGTGATATGGCCAAAAAATATTGCAATATCATTTAGAGGCCATATCGCCCAGCCCTAATGCACTTATTATTAAAAAAAAAAAAAAAATTAATTTCTTTGTGTGCTCCTAACTTTTTTTCATTTAGGAGCACCTGTGCCCCTAGTGAAAAAGGTTAGCGTAGAGCCCTGCCCCACTGGTCAGTCTATGGAGGGTTGATGGATACTAGGCGTGTTCGAGATTGGCGAGGCGGATGCAGATCTGCGCAGGTTTTACTACGGCCTTGCCAAGCGCGTTGCATGACGGTTAGAATGTTGTCCGACTTGCTCTGGAAATCTGACGAGGCGAGCCGCGGAAATCTCACGGGAGCGAGCCACGCACAGCCTTCAGAGCGAGGCGCCACAGTACCTCTCCAGCGACTGCTCGACGCAAATACATGATGGGAAACGACTTGCTGTCGTTGCGCAAAGCGCCCCTTGGCTCAGAAAAGTTGTCACCTGGTTGTCACCAGCCACAAGAGGAAGTTATGAGACCTTTGATTGAAAACTTTATTAACCGATTGCAGAATGGGTACAATTGGGGGTGGACGGTATGGTCTAAAATTTATATCACGGTATAATTTGAAGCATAGACGGTAATGGTATATATCACGGTATCAGTGTTTCAGTTAGAATAATTTTTTTTGCCTGATAGGCAGGCTATATAAAGAATGACATCCTCAAGGCATGTAGATTTATAATATTTTAACTTAAAACTAGGCTACTTTTGCGTATAAAGTCATTATATTCCAAATAAAATAAGTCCCGAGTCCGTGCTGCTCCCATTGCAAACAGCCGGGCTGGATGCTGGATTTTGCTAGAAGCATATGTAGCTGCAGAGCAGCAGAGCCAGCGGCGCTTTCAGGTCTGGTCACAGCTTTCAGCCGTTGGGTGGGGGGGCGCTGCTGAGCGGACCTGACCTGAAAGCGCCGCTGGCTCTGCGGCTCTGCAGCTGCATGCTATTCGCAAATCCACTGGTGCAGCCGTCCTCCCGGCTCCCGCTGCAGCCGTCGTTATCATAACACTACACGCATATCATAATGTTTACAGCAAACTGTAGTTGATCACCAGGTATGTTTTATTAACGTAGAATAATTCATATAAGAAAAACGATAGGGACATCTCTTACCTTTCTCCACTGGTTAAAAATGCCAGGAACTGAAATTGAAACTTGCTGTGCGCCGCGGTGATATGTGTTTATTATGAAATGACAATGGCGTGTTGACACGCCCACTGCGCGAAGCCTCCTAAATAACTTTTTCCAGTTTGCACATATCTATTATCTATGACTAATTCTATCTATTTTTAGGGGCAAATGCGATTGAAATAGTCGCGCTGTGGTTACATGACGTCATTGCTATTTTAGAGCTGCGCTACCGGTTACATGGTATAGTCAAAATCCATACCGTAGAGCAAATGAATACCGTTTATACCGTATACCGTTTATACCGTCCACCCCTAGGTACAATACAGTACGGGTCCCGTCTACCCATCTATCAGATATATTTATTATTATTATTGGATACAGGAGTTTGGGTACCAAGAGCTTCCTCAAATAACGTTATCATGATGAACTTCAAGCTGTCAAGACACCAAATTATTTGTATCAGAGTAATGAATGCTGTCTTAACACTTTGGGTGCCGGGAGCCGTCTTTAGACGTCTTTGCTGGCCATGCTAAAGTTGCCGGGGGACGCTGTACGTCGTCTTTATATCAATATTTAAAAAATCTGCGATCGGATTCATAATGTCCCTCCGCTGGCCTGAGATCCACCAGCAGGACCCACTGAGCTCTCTGGCGGTTCAGGAGCGCCATCTGGTGGCCGATCGGCGCAAGCGCTTAACAGGAAGCGCACTAGAGGTTTTGCTAGACGTCCGTATTGCTTCCGGCCACTCGGTACATGTCCCGTGACTCTAGCTCGTCACTCTACATAGCGATCGATTGCCAATAACTCGATAAACAACATGATTTGGACGTATATACCATTATACAAGCTGGAGATGGACCGGGTAATAATATATCCCATAATGATAAAATTTCTACTCGACGATGATCGCCCAACGGCGCGCGGAGACTGGGGTGAGTTTCAGCGTGTAACGTTACCGTCTTCGATAATAACTGATATTATCAACATTTGACCCACATTACATGATTGGTATAACGCTGCCCACGGAATTATAAACGCCCCCTCGCCCATCCGGTCAACATCAGATGACGTGTAGTAGGGCTGGGCGATATGACGATATTATATAAATATCGGGTACAGTTCATTAACGATACACTTTTTTAACGTATTGTGGATATCGTGATGTTTTGCCCAAGAGGATTGTGTCGCGTCAATCTGGTCCACCCCGTTCAAACTTTTGAACAACGCCGCTCCCACACACACACTGCATCAAAGTTAGTACTTATGATCAACAAAGGCATTCGTTTTGTGGCATCAACATTATATAGTTACACGTTATATAGTTACACATCAGCGTATTTACCCAAACATAGCAACGTCCGATGACGACATAGATAGCAAGCGTTACTGTTCATATCTCAGTCCGTGCCGAGTTGTGCGTGCCCATTCTGCGGTCTGTTAATAAAGTTTTCAATCAGACGGATGTATGGAAAGGCTTTTATTATAACATTTGTTGCAGTAAAATCATTATGCCTCGTTGTCATGCTGCGGTGCGCTAGTAATCACTCGTCGGCTGCGGTGAGCTGTTGTTGTTGTCGTTGAGCTGAGCTCTCGTTAAAATCAAGGAGGGCATTCAGGAAGTAAAAAAAGAATAGCGCTGCTTGCCGATTGGTGCTAAGAACAGCAGGGCGGGTACAAGCGGTGTGACGTAATTGGCAGACTCGACTGTCAATCAAAATTATTCCGTTGCCGGCTGAATGATTGAATGAATGAACGTTATTAACGATTGCAGAATGGGTACAATACAGTACAGCTCAATACAACAACAGTGGACTGACTGGAGGATGAAGACCAGAAAAAGACTTTCGGCTTTTTTACATAAGGGTCCTCCATTTTCAATTCATCAAAACATTTAGAGACATACAAATATACAGGTCAACCTAGGATGGCTTAGAGTAGACGACAGAGTACAACAACTTGCAATGGGCCTGGTCTACAAGATACACTACACGACCAAGGTACCCATGTACATGTCAAAATACTTCCCAAAGGTCAGTGAATACCACGATCACAACACCAGAGGGAGCTCCACAAATCATGTTAAACCCAGATTCGGCTCAAATAAGGGACTAAACACGTTTCGCAATTATGCCACATCAATGTGGAACGCCCTACCCAAAGCTGTAAAGGAATGTGGATCACTACCCACTTTCAAAACCTCTCTCAAGGGACACCTACGGGAGACTGCAATTCAACACTGGCCCCTGTAAATATCCTAACCCAACCCCCTCCAATGTACAGTCATTTACCTAGTATGGTTTTGTCAATAGTTCAATGTACAATTGTGTTTGTTTGTACAGTGTCTCCTCCCCCCCCCCCCTCAATGTACAGTGTTACTTGTTTATACAGTGTGCCCCCCGGCCCCCCCCCCCCCCCCCAACCACCTCCAATGTAAATTACCCAGTATGGTTGTCAATATCCCAATGTACCCAACCCCCCCCACCCAACCTCCTCCAATGTACAGTTTCTACGTCAAATGTATATACTCCCTTTTCTTGACTCCTTCTGTATCACAAACTGTACTGTATTTGCAAATCTGGTATGTCATAAATGTATAGATGTAGCAGTACTGACTATCTGTATGTCATGTATGTCATATATGTCTATATGAATTGAAAATGGGGGACCCTGATGGAAACAAGACAAACGTCTTTCTCAGGTCTGCATCCCCTTAACAATTGTATGTATTGAGCCGTACTGTATTGTACCCATTCTGCAATCTGTTAAATAAAGTTTTCATTCATTCATTCACAGTAGTTTCATAAAAATGCTAAAATCCTATTGATTGATTGATTGATTGATTTAAAACTTTATTAACATATTGCAGAATGGGTACAGTACAGCTCAATACATACAATTGTTAAGGGGATGCAGACCAGCGAAAGACTTTCGTCTTGTTTACATCAGGGTCCCCCATTTTCAATTCATCATATTTCATATCTAAATTATATAATATCTCATTGCTAAATATATGCAATATATAATCTAATAATCCAATAATCTAAATCTAATATATAATATAAAAATGCTAAATGCATGGGTATTTTATTTTGTCTTTAATGTTAGCTTGCAAACTCAAATACTGTCTTGGTAAGCCTCATAATGAATTGTTTGGGGAAAAAAAGAAAAACATCGTGATGCGTATCGTGTATCGCCGAAAGGTCAGAAAATATTGTGATATCATATTTAGGCCATATCGCCCAGCCCTAACGTGTAGTAACTTCTAGAAGTACGTCTAGTTGGAATTTTTTATATCGCGCTGATTGCCATCAAACTGTATTTCATCATCAATATAATGCATTTGGGGCTATATATCACGTTCTGGAGAAAGCTGCAGAAAGAGATGAAAACATACTTATACATTAGACCATACTTTACTATGAATATGTGAATGAAAAAGTTTAACGTTGCTACACAATGAACAATACATATAGGACTTTGAATGGGCCCTAATAATGGCAATGTAGCAATAGAATTTAAAAAGTTATAGCCCTGCAAAGAAGGGGACTTTCTCCATAGACAAATAGCGCTGGCAATCTATGGTATATCATTAATTTAACCTTACGCAACCAAAGTGTTAATAACCATCTCTGCAATGGAGTTTATATCAAAATAACATATCAACCCCCCTGAACAAATGGTCATTGCTTCTTCAAGTCGATTCTACAGACGGATTGTTTCTATCATCGGAATTAAATAATTATAATGATGATAAATACGACAATTACGTTTTGCATTTATAGTCATGACTCAATGAGCAATCTGAGCATTACCGCTCTTATGTACAGTACTCCTCTAAGCAATCTGGCTCTCAGTTAACCCAATCGCTAGATAGATTAACGAATTCCATATAAATCTATAGTTCATTAACGATGCAGCAGCTGAGCTGATACTGTATCCCGCACACACACACACATACGCGTCGTCTGTTTTGCCTCAATAGCCTATATACTGTATATATAATTCTGTTTTGCCTCAATATACAATATTTATATATATTGATTTTTAATAAAATATATATATTATATAATCATACTTGTAGTTGTATTATCTGCGAGACATCGCCACCACGCAACAAGTTTAAATGCTCGCTATATGCAACCAGCTCCACTGTCTGTGTGTACTCGAGTAGCCTCCAGCTACGGCCAGGATTCCCCGGAGCTGCAGCTGGACCCTATACTGTAGCCTCCAGCTACGGCCAGGATTCTCCGGCGCTGCAGCTGGACCCTATTGACTATATTCAGCGTGCCCTCAGCTCGAATACGCATCGACTCAGTGTTATAAGACATTGATATCAGGAGCTATCTGAACTATTTAGTTTAATGGGACGTTTCGTTTTGAACAGTAAGCTAACGCGAGCTATCATGCACTACTAGACTTACTGGAGCATTTGTTGATGGCTATCAGTAGCTAGCCGGCTGGCAGGCTCACCGAGGTCCCAGTGTCTCACTAGAGACTAGTGTTTACAACAGCCACGGGTGCGGGAGGGAGGAGGAGGAGCAGCAGACGCCGCAGCTCTCTCCGTGTGTCTGAGTTCAGTTCAGTTCGGCTCACTATAGGAGGTCGAACGTGTCGAAAATATGAAGCAATACTAACTTTACTTTTCTTCATAGCTAAATCAGACAGTCAGCCAGTCTATCAGAATCAGAGTGAGTGCTCAGTCGATTGTTCCCGCTGATCATACCTGCTGAGTGCTCACTGCTCAGCTCGCGTGAGTCGCGTCATCACACGCCTTGGATAATTTAGGAGTGAAATGCGAATGCAAGACTTGAAAGCACTACTCGCAAGCCCGCCCCCAGATAATATTTACCAATCGCAACGGCCAATTAAAGGGGCAATTTGCGACGATATCATCGCAGTGTACAGCCCTGCTACTATCACATGTCCCCTCCGATACATGCAGAGTCAGCCAACCACTTCTTTTCACCTGCCAGCGCGGACTCTCATTGGTGAGGTGTAACGTGTGGGAGGCTCACACTACCCTCACCATCTCCCTTCCTCGCTGTGCAGGCGCCCTGACCGACCTGTAGGAGTCGCTGTTTACAACGACCAGATAACCACCCACCGGCTTCCCTCCCGCTGACTCTGCCATTTGAGCCAGTATGACGGCCGGCCAAGCCGGAGGCAACGCTGACAGCCGGATTCGATACCAGTGTGTCTTGCGTTGGTGACGAGCGCTTAGTCCACTGCGCCACCCAGCCGCCCCCCTGTGAACGTTTTCTAAACTTTTTTTATTGATAAAATCTCTGCTCTCAGACCAGTTCTCACCACAGCCTCCTCACCCCCCCCCCCCTCTACACTCCCTGCCTGCTGTTTTGAAGCAGTTTGAGCCGGTCTCCCTCCTCTCTTTCTGACATAATTAAGCACTTGTGGCCCACAAACTGCCCCTCAGATAGCCTTCCCTCTCGCCTTCTAAAAGAAGTGCTTGATTCGGTCTTGCCCATTATTTTATTGTTTGTAAATTCCAACCGCTTTCAAACATGCTGTGGTACAACTCCTGATAAAAAAGAAAAACCTTGATCCGTCTATTCTCTCAAACTTCAGGTCCATTTCTCAACTACCTTTCCTGTCAAAAGTCCTGGAGCGAGCAATTTACCTCCAGTTACAACTGTTTTTAGATGCACATAAAATCCACGAAAGATTTCAGTCTGGCTTTAAACCGCACCGAAACAGCCCTCCTGAGAGTTCTTCATGATCTCATTTTAGCTGCCATTCTCGTGCTTTTAGACCTCACAGCCGCATTCGATACCATGGACCACACTGTCCTACTGTCGCGGCTTGAAAAATATGTTGGCATCACAGGTGTCGCCCTAAGCTGGTTCAAGTCCTACCTGACTGGCCGGAGCTTCTCAGTCCAGCTAGGAGAATTCCTTCAGCGGCCCCGGCCTCTGGTGCCCCAGAGGTCGATACTGGGCCCCATCCTTTTTTTATTATATATGTTGTAATGTTGCCCTTAGGCTCAATCATTGCGAAGCACAACATGTCCTTCCACTGCTTTGCCGATGATGTGCAGATCTATTTACCCCTAAAAACAAAAGGCAAGGTTACACTACAGCCACTGCTAGATTGCCTGGCTGACATAAAAATATGGATGAGTGCAAATTTTCTCAACTTAAATGAGCACAAAACGGATCATTTGATTTAGTAACGATTCGGTTGACCCTACTGTCATTGCCCTAGGCCCTCTGGGCTCAAATATCCGCTCCTCAGAAACCTTGGAGTAATCTTTGACCGAAATGTAAAATTTTATAAACAGGTTAGCTCGGTGGTTAAAACCAGCTTTTTCCACCTCAGACTCCTGGCCAAAACCAAACCATACCTCTCTCAGAAGGATCTGGAGAGGGTGATCCATGCCTTTATTTCGACCCGGCTGGATTACTGCAATGCGTTTGTTTGTATTGACCAGTCGCTGCTCCATCGCCTGCAACTGGTATAAGATACGGCTGCCCGTCTTCTCTGGTACCAGGAAACGTGACCACACCAGTCCTGGCTTCACTCCACTGGCTTCCCGTCCGTTTCCGTATAGATTTTAAACTATTACTGACCGTTTTTAAAGCACTACACGGGCTGTCTCCACTGTATTTAGCTGAGCGCCTGCATCACCACACCCCATCCAGAGCCCCAAGGTCTGCTGACCAGCTGCTGCTGGAGGTGCCTAGGACCAGGCTCAAAACCAGGGGAAATAGAGCCTTCGCTGCTACTGCCCCCCGGCTCTGGAACAGCCTCCCACCCCATATAAGATCTGCCCAGAGCCTTGAGGCTTTTAAATCACTGCTCAAAACGCACTAGTTTTCCCTGGCCTTTGACCAGAGTTAGCCTGCCACTTGTATATGACGTCCATTACTCTGGACTTTTTATCAAATTTTCTTGTCTCTTTTATATTGCACCTTGCTCTTGCTTTCTTAAATGTATAATACCTTCTGTAATTTGTGTATTTTTACTAATTACTGCATTGTATATGTTTTTATCATGTGAAGCACTTTGGTTTGGCTTTTAGTCATTTGTAAATGTGCTATACAAATAAAGCTGACTTGACACCACGTTTAACACTGTCTCAGTGCAGAAGAAAGGTTTGGTAGAAACAATTAGCATTTAGAAATAGGGGGGGGGGGGGGGCATTAATTTCTGCGTTGTTTGAAGTCTGTCAAAATCATCTAAGGATCATGCCAACTTTACCGTCTTCTCCAGAGTCAGACAAGAAGATGGTGTATACTAGGGGTGGGACGATACATCGATCCAAGTAGCCCACCCCCTGACTCTTCTTTTAAGCCACAGATCCCGTTTTTTTTTTATCCACTTTTTCTCCTTCAATTTTTTCTCCCATCCCAATTCCATAGTGACAATTCTCCCCTCTCTTGTCTTGAACGTTGCTCGCATATGCCCCCCACTGGCCGGTTGTAGGGAGGATAGAAGCCTTGCATCACGTCTCCCCTCCGATACACTAGGAGGCAGCCTGTCGCATCTTTTCACCTGCCAGCGCGGACTCTCATTGGCGAGGTGTAACGTGTGGGAGGCTCACACTACCCCCGCCATTTTCTGTCTTTGCTGTGCAGGCGTCCCCAACCTACCTGTAGGAGTCGCTGTCCACAACGTCCAGATTACCACCCATCGACTTCCACCCGCTAACTCTGCCAATGGACCCACCTATCTCAAACCCTGCCCTCTTTTCTTGATCCTCCAATCACAACTGTCGCTTGCCTCGGACAAACAAAGCTTGTCCGAGGCAAGAGACCGTTGTGATTGGAGGATCAAGAAAAGAGGGCAGGGTTTGAGATAGGTCTATTGAGTTAGTATGACTGCTGGCCCAAGCCGGAGACAACGCCGACAGCCGGAGTCGAACCCGGTTGCGTTGGTGACGAGCGCAATGTCTGCTGCGCCACCCAGCCGCCCTAGATCCTGTTTTTGTTAATTTTCTTGTTACGGTTTCATCCAATTGGACGGCACCTTGCTTCCTTTTTTTAATCGTATTTGTTTTATTCCCCCCCCCCCTGTTACTATACGCATATATAAAAAAAAAAAAACCCATTCTTTTATATACCTTCTCTCTCCTTGTACAGTGTCCTTGAGTCTGAGAAAGGCGCTTCTCTCTTTAAATCCAATCTATTATTATTATTATCAATCTATTATCAATGATCCAATAGGATCCTTTCAACGTAAAAAGATCGGTTCATATTGCGATACTCTAATTTAGAAAATCCTACATCCAATTCAGGTGAATGGTATCGGAATTACAACAAATGATATGTGCCTCCCCATTTTTAAGCTACCAAAAGTAATTGGACAATTGGCTACTCCGCTGTTCTGTGGATAAAAGGTCTTCATTTCAAGTGGTATTTTCTTTTGGAATCGGTTGCTGTCAACTCGATATGAGGCAAATAAGTGGAATGTTATGCAATGGCCAAGTCAATCACCTTACCTGAATCCAATTGAGCATGCATTTCACTTGCTGAAGACAAAGCTGAAGGGATTCGATTTATGATTGTTATTTTGTCCAATTACCTGTAGAGTTGTTCCGATACCAGTATTGAAAATGCCTCCGATACAGCCTAAAATGCTGGTATCGGTATTGGCGAGTACGACGAAAGTCTAGCCTCCGATCCCATATGACGTCATTTAGGATTATAAAATTAACGTGTTTTTAATCGACGTGAATTAAAGTGTCGATGCTGTTTGTCGTTTTAACAGCAGATACACTTTCTTAAATTCCATTGTCCCGACAGAGCGGTGTGACGGTTTTGTTTGCTGGTGTTATTATACTGTAGCATTAGCTGAAAAGCTAGCTAGTTGGAACAACATCCGCTTTAATGTTACATCAAATCAGTAGGGCTGTCTTAAATGCTTCGAAGCTTCGAACGTTCGATTCGATGGCACAAGCTTCGAACATTAAAAAAAAAATCGAAGTTTAAAAAATAAATAAATAAAAAATAAAAAAAAAAATTCAAATATTTTTTTTTTTATTTTTTTTTTAACTTCGATTTGTGTGTGTGTGTGAACTACCCATCCCAGTTAGGACAGCCGAATCCCGTCCAATCTTTCGCCGTCGACTAAAGACTCACTTCTTCAACCATTATCTGAAATGATAAAAAAAAAAAAAAAAAATCTAACCGTGACTAACCTTACTGTCATGCACTTGTCCTAATAAACTAACCTACACTGTAACACGCAACACTTTGATGAACATTGTTACTCAGCTGATAGAGTTGTACCCTTCTTGCTGTCTTGTCGTACAGAACTTGTAAGTCGCTTTGGATAAAAGCGTCGGCTAAATGACTAAATTTAAGTGTGTGTGTGTGTGTGCGCGCACCTTGTAGAATTCCACACATAAGAAAGAAAGATACTGGGATGAATAAACAAAATAGGAAATAAAATGTAGAAATGCATGCAATACATAAATAAATATGAATCTCCATATATGAAATATAACATTTAGATAAGGTGCTACTGAGATGTTTTGGTGAGTTCTTTGTTTTTTTGTGGAAGTTGCCCTTCTTAAAAATGCATGAACATTCACTGATAATTGGTCTGTAGTGGAGTCTACAAGGTCTACATTGCCGGACCATGTAGAATCCGGACCTTGTAGACTGACATAATTCTGTGCATAGTTTAGTCTACACAGGCCATATTTCAAATAATCAAAATCTTACTTCATTCATCTTAAACATTCTTGATTTGGGGGATTGGTAGTTCCCATGAAATCTGAAGTTGTTCAAACGACAACAGCGATCCACCTTGAATTAAATCACACAGCCGAGTGAAACCTTGTTGGATGCGTCAGTCACGAAAGGGGCTACTTAATTAATTAATCCAACCCACTTTATTTATAGAGCACATTTAAAAACAACAACGTTTACGAAAGTGCTGTACAAGTCCCACAACATAAGATAAAAAAAAAATATTAAAAAAAAATATTTTTTTTATTTTTTTTCGAAGCTTCGAATTAAAATCGAAGCTCTGCCCCGAAGCTTCGATTGCCAAAAAAAGCTTCGAAGGTCAGCCCTACAAATCAGATGATCCCCTGTCCTTTCTCCAGGACCTGACACTGGCCGTCTATCAACAATAATGCACCCACGGTGAATCGTATTTAAGTCAAGTAGCTACTGACTAGCGTTAGCTGACTAACATTATCAAATGTTAATGTGAAAACCTTGCGGGGAAGACGAGCTAGGTCAGCTAGCTTAGCTTGATAACGGTACCTTGGCTAAAGTTGGTGCTATTCATAATCCAGCAATAATGGCTGCAGACCTGCAAGCAAAGTACCACAAGTTCCAAGTGCCAAAGGATAAGAGTCTGAGGCGGAGTCTCAAAAGAGAATGTTGAATATTTATTGTTCATTAAAAATCACAACAGAGCCTCTGCTACTAGGCCTTCTGGAGTGCAACAACGTATAACGTCCATGTCCATGTCCCAACAACCTTTCCGTGGGTGAACTCATTGTTCACGGTTGTCAATTAATGATACTAATACTAATCTATACAATCACCTGTTGTTGAATAAATACCTACTTTCTAGTTATTACTAAAAAAAACTATATATAAAACAGTAGCTGTATATATAAAAAAATAAAAATATTATATTATAATTTTTTTAATGTATGCACTGGTATCGGATCGGAATCGGATCGAGAAGGAAAAAAAATTAGACACAGTTGTAATTCCTACACTGTTCACCTGATTTGGATGTAAATGCCCTCAAATTAAAGCCGAAAGTCTGCACTTGTAAGTCCATTGTGGTGGTGTACAGAGGCGAAATTGTGTCAATGTCCAAATATTCATGGACCTGACTGGTGAATTGTCTAAGATTGGCTATTTGTCTGGATGGTGATACAAATTAAGAGACTGTACTATGACTTGACACTAAACCACAGTCTGTGACTGACCTATACTTCATCAGGTGGTATTCTTTAGTGTAGCCTGCTTTGTCATTGAAATGCTGGATGAAATATTTGTCACCCGGTGTTCCATAATGAAGTGATATATTTCCAGTTGAGTGGATTTAATGAGAATTGTCGTGCAATGGTTGGCAGCATGTGTCATTATTATTGTGAATTGAATAATTGGTCCTCAATGGTATTTTTTAAGGTTCCAGTCAGTGACTCATCCACTCATTTAGTTATTCAACACTTGTTGAGCGACACCTGTTCGTAAGGGTTGATGTTCTATCCAATTTCTAGGGCTGACCTTCGAATTTTTTTTTGGCAATCGAAGCTTCGGGGCCGAGCTTCGATTTTAATTCGAAGCTTTTTTTTTTTTTTTTTTTTCTTATGTTGTGGGACTTGTACAGCACTTTGGTAAACGTTGTTGTTTTTAAATGTGCTCTATAAATAAAGTGGATTGGATTAATGAATTAAGTAGCCCCTTTCGTGACTGACGCAGCCAACAAGGTTTCACTCTGCTGTGTGATTTAATTCAAGGTGGATCGCTGTTGTCGTTTGAACAACTTCAGATTTCATGGGAACTACCAATCCCCCAAATCAAGAATGTTTAAGATGAATGAATTAAGATTTTGATTATTTGAAATATGGCCTGTGTAGACTAAACTATGCACAGAATTGTGTCAGTCTACAAGGTCCGGATTCTACATGGTCCGGCAATGTAGACCTTGTAGACTCCACTACAGACCAATTATCAGTGAATGTTCATGCATTTTTAAGAAGGGCTACTTCCACAAAAAAACAAAGAACTCACCAAAACATCTCAGTAGCACATTATCTAAATGTTCTATTTCATATATGGAGATTCATATTTATTTATGTATTGCATGCATTTCTTCATTTTATTTCCTATTTTGTTTATTCATCCCAGTATCTTTCTTTCTTATGTGTGGAATTCTACAAGGCATTTACATTCACATTTACATTTAGTCATTTAGCTGACGCTTTTATCCAAAGCGACTTACAAGTTCTGTACAACAGGTCATCAGGAAGGATACAACTATCAGCTGAGTAACAATATTCATCAAAGTGTTGCATGTTGCAGTGTAGGTTCGTTTATTAGGACAAGTGCATGACAGTAAGGTTAGTTAGGGTTAGATTTTTTTATTTAATTTTTTGTAATTTTATTTCAGATAATGGTTGAAGAAGTGAGTCTTTAGTCGACAGCGAAAGATTGGATGGGATTCGGCTGTCCTAACTGGGGTGTGTAGTTCATTCCACCATTGTGGGGCAAGGACTGAGAATAGGCGTGTAGGTGGTGTGTTTGAGGATGATATCCTTCAAACAGGCAATAGTGATGATATAATTTGGGCAGTGCTGAGCTGGGTTACTTTCCTCCAGTGTATTTGTCCCCCGGCCCCACCCAATGGCCCCATGCACGCACACACACACACACACACACACACACACACACACACACCGAAGTAAAAAAGAAAAAAAAAATGATTTTTCTTTTCTTTTACTTCGATTTTTTTTTAATGTTCGAAGCTTGTGCCATCGAACGAAGCTTCGAAGTATTTAAGACAGCCCTACCAATTTCCAAATTGATTCATCAAATATTGCGATAAGGTTTAAACCTTAAAAATCGTACACATGGCCAACATTAGCCAAGCAGAAAGACACACAATATTCAAACTTTGTAACGCAAAGGTTAATGGCAATCTAGAATGTAATCTTTCAAACTGGCTCGATCTATTTTAAAGCAAATCGTGACCCCAGGAATCAAAGATCGAGTTGTGAGATTTCCAAAGATTGCCCCCTGTAGTTGGTTGTGTGTAGGTCATCTCTCCGCGTTAATACTAACTGTGTCTCGTCTGCTTTTGCAGGGATCTGCCATGCGGCCGAGGAGAAGGACTGGAAGACGGCCTACTCCTACTTCTTTGAGGCTTTCGAGGGCTATGACTCTGTCGACCATCCCAAAGCCATCACAGCGCTCAAATACATGCTGCTCTGCAAGATTGTGCTTAACTTGTAAGCCCCACTCCAGCTTAATGTCTCATGTAGAACAGACCAAGAGTCCAGTTGCTGTTTGAAATGGATTGAGCTACTGTTCTCGGGGGTTGATTGATCCCTCTTGGCACCGTGGAATCGCTGGCTGTATTTCACCACAACGTTGCTATCTGAACGGCACACATTGCTGGTGCGTTAGAGGGGTGAGAGCTGTTGATGACCTTAAGTGAAAGACATTTTCTTCATTTATGTTGTAGTGATTGTGAACTCAACTGAACATCATATCCAAGCCCGGTCTCTTAAAAAAAGATTTAAAAAAAAATCTGTTTCTTTTACCAAATTACAAATTTACTAAAGAGCCATTACAATAGCTAAAATGGCTAAATCCATTGAATTCTTACTAGCTAACTCCGCTTCACAAGCTGTTCTGTCTACATAGTGACGTCATAGTGAAACAAGCAAGATTCAGATTTCCTCAATAGTGCAAACCCTGCTCATTATGTGCTCTGGCCGGGCTGAAGCAAATGCTTACTACTATAAAGACATGTGGGTACTAATCACTGACTGAGGTCATCTAGGTATTTAGTTCGGGCAACATTATGGGACCGCGTAAATGGGTCATTGTGTCCATAATTAAGACCAATAGCATTTTTCATGATGCATTTTGTTAAAGGATAACTCCACTATTTTGGGAAATTAGCTTATTTAACATCTTCCCTGGAGTTAGACAAGAAGATGCATACCTTTTTTGTCTCTGTGCGTGCATTTTAGCTTTGGGAATAGATGCTCCGTTAGCATAGCTTAGCTTCATCACTGGAAGTGAGGCAGGACAGTAGCCTTACAGTGCCTTACAGTGTATTGCAAGGTCTGACATTGACCAAACTTGATATGCATGACCTTGGTGGGCTCTAGGTCAACTCCTGAAAAGGGGGTCAATGTCAGACTTTGCAATCAAAAGTTAGGGGGCTAATAACCCTTGCCATAATTTCAGTGCGCCCCTAACTTTTGATTGCAAGGTCTGACATTGACCCCCTTTTCAGGAGTTGACCTAGAGCCCACCAAGGTCATGCATATCAAGTTTGGTCAATGTCAGACCTTGCAATACACTGTAAGGCACTGTAAGGCTACTGTCCTGCCTCACTTCCAGTGATGAAGCTAAGCTATGCTAACGGAGCATCTATTCCCAAAGCTAAAATGCACGCACAGAGACAAAAAAGGTATGCATCTTCTTGTCTAACTCCAGGGAAGATGTTAAATAAGCTAATTTCCCAAAATAGTGGAGTTATCCTTTAACTCATTCAGCGCCAGCGTGTATCCCCATCCCTGTGGTCTGGGCCACGCTTTAAAAGATAGGCATTTTCACAATGCGTCACAATGTTTGCAGAGCTATATCTATATTCTATGTTATAGCTATGGAGACAATACTATGGCTCATTTGACAGTCACTATCGCTCGTCCAACATGTAAAAAAGTAAAAAAAAACGTTTTTTCATGTATATGTTGGCGTGTTATCCCGTGGTGAATATTGTATAGTTTCAGAGTGATCCAGGCTAATTCCTGGAAGCTGAGTTATGGAGCGCTATGTGCATTTAGCTAAAGTCGTTTGCGTTGCTCGTCTGGACACTAAACTATTTCCAAATCAAAGGTATATAATAGGTATTCTGTTTCATCATGAAGGCATCAACGGGGGGAGTCGTTTCGTTGATGCTCTGGTCGTCCACAATGGCATACTTTTTGGAGTACGTAACATGATCGTTGCGATCGATGTGAAATCATTGTAGGATTGATGTCATATAGTCCTTACCTTTGATAGGAGGTATTCCAAAATGAATATTCCAATTGTCTGATCGCGATTTCCAGTATTGATGTCCATCGGATCCCTGACATGAAATGGGACAAACTATCCACCAAGTGTGCTGGATGCATTCCAAGTGCCTCAAATGAAGCCTTTCACTTGCCCGGGTACCATTTCTCCGCCCGGACCATATAAAATGTAACTCAGTGTGAAATAAGGTTTCAAAGGGTAGGTGATACTGCCACCCTGCATTGCAATCTCGGGTTCTCAGAATGATACACCGAGGTCCGTGAGACTGTATAGAATAAAAAATTTAATAAAAGAAAACTATAAACGATTGAAAACCCGGGTTTTGGCGCTCAACCGTTGGCGAGATAACCCAACTTTTTTCGTGATTGGCCATAAAAGTTAAGTACAGGCAGTAATATTATCCATATTGCCATTTGCCAATACCTATATTCGCCCCTGATGCGGGCAATATTTCCTGTCTTGATTGAACTAACATGTTGCAGGCAATATTGCCTTTCTGCATTGCATTAACATTGCATTAACATTGCATTGTCTGCATATAGTCTTGAGTATAAGAGAGAACCTTCAGTCTGACTATAGACGTGTTTGTATTCTGATGTGATGATTTTTTCCTCGTTCTTTGTTTCAGGCCGGAAGAGGTACCGTCTTTAATCAGCGGTAAACTGGGCCTGCGGCACGCCGGCCGACAGGTATGGACTTATCTCTCAAATCAAACCGGGGGGATTTAACAGTGGAGGATGTTTAAATTTGACACGAGGAACGCTGGGTTCTGCTAGTTTGGCAAATGGCATTCCCACTCTTGATGGGGGGCATAGACATTGCGTGTGCCTGGTGTCATTCAATGCCACGAGCTCCACCAGGCACGTAGGCTGTGCAGTAGACTACAAAAGTGATTTTCTGCTGCGCCGTATTTATTACCCAGTTATGCCCATGAATTGCAATTTCCATTGGTAAACTTTTGAGACTTTTGTAAGCTTTTGAGACTACTTTGCCATAGTCACAACCAGTGTACATTGCAAAATAAATGCTGCTTAACACTTTGACTGCCCAAGCTTAATTCTTTATTAGTCCCTTGAATGCCCAAGGCCACTTCAATGTTAACGTTAATATCGCCTAATCTATGTTTAAAAATGTGTTTAATCTGCCCGTCGCTTATCAAAGACTCGTTTTCCAGTCAACATTGTCAAAGCATATTGTTTTTTTATCGCTTCATTTCCGTGTTCTACCATTCTGAAAAGCACTCTGTTTCACTGAAAAAAGAAGAGATTCCCTGATAATCGCCTTTTCCTGGAATATTCTAGAACGTTGTCATTTGTCGGCCTATTTATGAATCGTTTTCAAATAAACACTAGATGATCGATAGTACCGTACTTTTCGCACTATAAGCCACACCTGACTATAAGCCGCAGCAGCTAAATTGAATGATGTGTACATATATAAGCCGCACTGGACTATAAGCCGCAGGTGTTTTAATGTTTAATTACCATATGTAAGGGTTCGTGCACAGAGGGGATTGTCACAATACTGTCGGACAAATAACAAGAATGAACTCATTTACAAGTTCTATTAAGTTTAGCAAATAAGGGAACGGATAAATAACATTTCAATGCAGTAAAAAAAGCAATATTTTCGGGTTTGGTCCACATATAAGCCGCACCGTTATATAAGCCGCAGGGTCGAAAAATGGGGAAAAAAGCCGCGGCTTATAGTCCGAAAAGTACGGTATGTGTATCTATGCACGCTCGTGCCCTGCGCTGATAATCGCTGCTCCTATTTCCTGACCGCGAGCAGAGTCAAACAGCCTATCACCATAATCACATAAAAGCTTATATATCCGTGAAAACGGGTCTGATTATCCTAATACTGATAACATAGATCTCAGATGGTATCCAAATGGTTTATTCCAATTCCCGATCGCCATTCGAAAAAATCTCATTTGATTGATCCATCGTGTATACAGTAAAACACATATTCCCGCGGCTCCGAGGCTCCAGAGTGAAGCTGGTAGACCCTGGTTACATGAGTGAGAAGTAAAATGTGGAGTGCGGGTTTTTTTTTCTCATTAATTTGCATTGAGTTCAATCCAAAAGGGTGAATTACCACCTGGGAGACGATAGGCGGCCCTTTTTACACATCTGAGCGCCTGAGGTAGCTGAATTTCCAACGGTCGACTCTGTTGATGAAATATGATTTCAGATCGCCAAAAAAAACAATGAATATTCTCGTGAGTGGGCATTCAACCCGGGGGGGGGTAATAACACGAGAACTTGTGGGTGGCATTCAAAGTGTTAAAGGCCAACTTGCAGGTTGTATTTTTGTTCAATAAACAATGTGACTAGGCCAACGCTGACTTTCATGAAGAGGGACATTTTTTTTATCGAAATTGACCCAGTTTTAGCGTTTTTATCAAACATTTTGTCGACTAAACCACAACCTCACGCACATGCATATTTTAATCCATGGTTCATAGTGTGCATGTGTCATCTTAATGATGACGTCACATCAGGTGCAGGGCAGCGAGGGGCTCTGAGAGTCACAGGCAGGTAGTGGCAGGAAGCAGAGCATTCTTGCTACTAGCCGAGGAGCTAGTCTCTGTTTCACCTAACACTATTGCTCCGTGATCATAGCCATTCATCTCTAAAGCTAACCACTATTTGTAAAAGCCACAACCACGTTACCATATTTGTAATAATGTAAATCATTGTGTTGTTGTACATATTGTGTATATAACGTTAGTAGCTAACGTAGCTTAGCTTGGTAGCCAGCATTCTCGAAACTCCTAACAATGCCCGATTTAAAATTGTTCTCTCCTATTTGTATACCTTTGTCCTCACAAGTATTCTGCCAGGGAACTTATGGACACGACAATAGTAGTAGTTATAAGGTGTTTGAGCTTGTAACGTTAACGTTAGTTAGCTAATGGCTATCGTGGTAGCCCGTTTCGTGACTGTGATGCACCGATTGGGCTACTATTGTGCTATCAACATGCCACGACGTGTAGCTTGCTAGCCGGCATGATGCGTGCAGTGCTTTGCCCCACAGGTCTGAGAAGAGGACCTGCACATTTTACTCGTTCCCCAAACTCCTCTACATGCCCCGATCTAAAATGGTTCACGACAGTAGCCATAATGCTAACGTTAGCCAGAGCCATATAGCCAGTAGTACTATGACCCGGACGGGCATAAGTTGCCTGAAGTGACGTCACGGCCCTGCTAGCGTCTTGATAAGCTTTTAGATTTGCTCCGTGCATGTTATTCGTGCGTGGACCCTTTCTGAGTGGCATTTCCGGCATCAAATGGAAAAAAATAAATAATGAAATTAGATACCAATGATGTAAACCAGGGGTTCTCAATCTTTCTGCTGCCAAGGCACCCCTGTGTCCAATAAAATATTCCAGGGCACCCCTACATACGATAAAGACTTTTCCGGTCCTGTCTTTTTTTCTACAATGATGACAAGTGCTTGCTTTCAAAATAACGTTTATTTAACCCATTGAAACCAGGAAACACATTTGTGTGTATATGCAGGCTATATAATGCATTATTAGCAGGCGTTTCAGGTCTAAATGTATAAATAAATATAACAATAGTGTGACAATTTTTTTTAAATACAGAAAAGGATCACCAACGTGCTATCTGTTGCAGCTGCACTGTTTTCCAAAAAAAATAACTAGTGTGACTATTTCTCAAAAATCAAAGGATCACCAAGTTACCATTTCTCAAAAAATATAAATAAATACAGAAAATAATCACTTGTGGACATTTCTAGCTCAGTGCGAGGTCTGCTGCTGCTGGCTAATAATACGGTCAATACGTGGGGAGATCGACGACAAGGCAACACGCATGTCGGCTCAACTTGGCCCTATATTTTGTTTTCAGAGCCGTCATGGATGAAAAGCCAGCTTCACACAAATATGTGGTGCTCAATGGTATCAACACCTTAACTGCTGCATGAATGAATGAATGAGAACTTTATTTAACAGATTGCAGAATGGGTACAATACAGTACGGCTCAATACACACAATTGTTAAGGGGATGCAGACCAGAGAAAGACATTTGTCTTGTTTACATCAGGGTCCCCCATTCGTGAGTTACTTGGTACTCAGCACCACACTCTGACCAAAATGTTTCCAGGGGCACTTCACCGGAACGAGCTCTCCAGGTGGCATCAGATGATATATTCATTCATTCACATTTTGTATCATAATAATCATAACCAGCGGCTGATACACTCACGTGTTCTGCAGTAGACCATCGCCGTCGGAAGCGTGTAATTAGCACTTTTCAGAAGCTGTGTGGTCCGGTTGCGAACTTTCCATAATGTGTCTCGATAAATCCATTTGATTAGATCCAGCACTGAATGCATTTAGTGATAATCAATTTTCAATGACGACGATTGCCGATAGCCGCTTGGCATTTCCTTGATAACGGACATAGGACCCGTGATGTCACACGAATGCGACTGCTCTGGAAATGGTAAAAGTAATGACGCCTCCCGCGGACGTTAAGTTGGTGAAGTTATTATAAGTCAAGAGCAAGACATTTTGATCGATTTCTTTTTTAGTTCATGTTATTTGATTAGGCAATTATTGTATACACATGAAGCACTAGATAGACTATTTGTTTAGTTAAATAGTTGTCATTCTATATTTTTAAAGAAACATTCCCAGGCATCTCGCCGCGGCACCCCTGTTGAGAACCGCTGATGTAAACTACCCATAACTGAAGAGTAGGGTTTAACCTGCAAGTTGGCCTTTAACACATTGGGTGCCACGGCCCTTCCGGGAAGTGCATAGGCCTTGCCACCCATTAACCCCAAGCGCTCAATTTGTTTGTAGAGCTAAACCTATATTTTATATTATAGCTATGGATCTAATAACGCCGTCGATTGTCAGTGGGTTTCTTCCGGTCAACGTGCAAAAAAACAGATAATTTCTTCATCTATACATTTCCGTTTTATACCGTGGTGAATATGAGTATAGTTGTAGAGTGATCCTGTGTAATCCCAGGGAACTCCGTCAAACAGCCCTTTAGTGAAATCCACTTATCACGTTGCCAATTTTCAACTGATTATCGAATCATTATTATCGGTATTATGTTTCCTCATGCATGCATGAAAGGGGACGGGGGAAAACCGGCCCTCCGTGCGTCTATCGCAGCCAACAGCACACACACGGGCTGCAATAAATTATCGGATTGAAGATGGTAATATATAGTCCTTACCTTGTCTCTGATGTACTGCAAAAAGAATAATCTAATTATCTGATCGCCATTCCAAATATTCATTGCGATCGTTTGTCCGACATTATCCAGCATTGCACATGAACGGGCGGGCGGATGAACTCGTCGAGGCGACCGTGGTGACCGATTGTCTTGCCGGAGTGATTAGAACCCGCCCCCACGCCGCAGCTCGGCCTAGAAAACAAACCATAGTTTCAAATAGAGTGCAATAACGGCCGCAAGGCGTTAGGCGGCGGTATTGTCTGTCTGCGATCTCAGACACATTCAGGACAGCATGCACAAGGTGCCTCGATTGATTATGAATGGCAATAGCGAATAAGGGCGCTTTCACATATAGTTTTGGTGGACTCGGTGCAGACTCGGTGCGGACTCTGTGCGGTTCGGGGGGTGAAGTTGCAACATTGTTGCATTCTTCATTTGGTTCGTCTGCTTTCACACTGCAATTTGTCAAGTGCACCAAACTTTCGGAACAATGTCACACGGTCGAAAAGGGCGCTCGTCTATTGGATATATATAGAATCCCAAAAACAAGCTTCGGGGACAGCTCTACAATTTTCAGGAGCAGCGCAGCGCACACGCACCACATTCGAACACGTCGAAAAGGGCGCTTGTCTATTGGACACAATAGAGTGGAAACCCCTTCCCTTCAGGTGTGAAATCCGCGAAACACAAACATGCAGCGACATCCACTCGCATCTCTCTCACACACGCGCGCGCACACTCCGCTCCACTGACGACAGGGACTCTCTCTCTCTCTCTGTTTCACAGTGAAGTAGAGCAGGCGGGACAGTGCTGCAGTGTTTGTTTTGTTTCCTTCTCATCAAGATGCACAGTTTATCAGGTCACTTCCTATATTTTGTCCGCGTTTGCTCCGATGAAGCGAACCGAGACCTACGTTTTCAGGCGGACCAGAGTTTGTGTGTTTGGTCCGCACCAGAGTTCGACTGAGCATTCGCACCACCCCAAAAAAAGCGGACTATCCGAGAAAACGAACTCTGGTGCGATAGTCCGGACCAAACAGCTCTGGTGTGAAAGCACCCTAAAAGAAATAACGAAACAGAAACATAGATCTACGTAGGGCTGGGCGATATGGCCAAAAATGATATTGCGATAACGATATCGATAACAATATCATATCACTCTATATTAAAAAAATCGAGTATTATTTTTTTTATTTTTTTATTAAACAACAGATGTACCGTACTTTTCGCACTATAAGCCGCACCTGAATATAAGCCGCAGCAGCTAAATTTTATGATGTGTACATATATAAGCCTCACTGGACATTTTCGGGTTTGGTCACGTCGAGTCACATATAAGCCGCACCGTTATATAAGTCGCAGGGTCGAACAATGGGGGAAAAAGGTGCGGCTTATAGTCCGAAAAGTACGGTATGTCTATTTTGCAGCAATTCTTTGTCATTGCCGCCATCTTTAGTGTTACATCCCCTCACTCCAGTTCTCAGGCTGCAGCTGGTTTGAAAGCGAAAGTAAACCGGCTTCTCTGCTGGCTGTGGCTCCAGGGGAGTTGAACAGTTCTGGCTCTGCTAAGTTTCTTTTCTATCTTTTGGCGCTTTTTTGGTGGACAAACCACCGCACATGTGCACCGTGACTCGAGACTAGCTCTGCTAGCACACATAGCCTACTGTGTACAGACGGTTTCAAACTATTTTAAATTAGAAAGCAAACAAAATAAATGGACAAGAGAAAATTAAATCTCAATTTGGTCAGTATTGTCATTTGGACAAGCAAAGCCATTACTTTAAGTTGCAGGCAAGAAAGACAAGTCTGTCCACTGTCTTTTAGATTTTTCCCCCCCCGATATCGATTATTAAAATATATCGCGATAATTATCGTTATATCTCCCAGCCCTAGATCTACGTTTCCGGCACTCAACGGTCGGGCCACAGAAACATAGATCTACGTGAACGGCACCCAAAGTGTTAACGCATGCCGCCTGTTGATCTCACGTGACGGTGTCTTTGTATGTTCCCAGTGAGGCTATTAACACTTTCAGTGCCACGGACGACATTACTCGTTTTATTAGGCCCCCCACTGAGTGCCCACGACGACAAATATCATTTTATTTGTTTATTAGCGATCTGATTTCATATTTCATCAACCGAGTCTCCCGTTGGTACAGCAGCTCCTCCAGCAGCTCAGAATGGAAAAAAGCGCCCCCTATCGTCTATCCCTGTGTAACTGCAGGTCAGTCGCTTAGACTGACCTGGGATCAGTCGATATGTAGAGGCGGAGCCAGCTGGCTCCTTGAGCTGGCAAGCTGTCTGCTCAACATGGAAGTCATCGTGGGACGGGAATCAGCCTGGAATATATATTCACAGTAGCCAATACTCAATCAATAAGCGTGATCGATATTTGGAATGGCGATCAGGAATTGGAATGATCTTTTTGGAGAACATCTGATCTGAGGTAAGGAATCTATTTTACCATAATTTGGGATAATCAGAGTTGTATTCGCTGAGATCTCAGCGTTTGCCCTATGTGTGATGTGTCTGTGTGCGTGATCGCTGATGAGGAACTAAGAGAATCGATTTTTCAGATTGCGTCTCTAGCGTGCATACGTACACATATACTATCGATAATCTAGCGTTTATTTGAAAACTATTCATAAATAGGCCGAAAAATTACAGTTTTTGTGTATTCTAGAATATTCCAGTAAACATCTTTTATCATGGAATCTTTATATTTTCCTTAAACGAGGGCTTTTCAAAATGCTATAAAACGAAAATGAACTGATAAAAAAACAATACGCTTCGACAATGTTGACTGGAAAACTAGTCATTGATAAGCGACGGGCAGATTAGACACATAATTTAAAACAGATTAGGCGTTTTTAACGCTAACATTGAAGTGGATGGTGGGCATTCAACCGGTAAATCAAGGTTAAGCAAGGGCTCTGAAAGTGTTAACAGGTGTGTGTGAGGTTGAAGCTCAAGTTATTCAAATTCTTGAAGTCGTTTTCAAATCTGTCTTGCTCTGCATCTTCCCCAGAAGAAATGTACTTTTCTGAAATTCTAATGATGACGATGAAGAGCCTAAGTTCTCCTTTATTTCTCAGTTTTGTACTTAATGTGTCACTTCACCTCCTGGTTTCTCTCTTCTCCCTCTAGACTGATTCACTGAAATGTGTCGCCCAAGCCAGCAAGAACAGATCATTGGCAGACTTTGAAAATGTAAGAGACGCAATCAATGTAACACGCTTCCATGCTGAGATGGCAGCGTCCGCTTAGCCCTCACTGGCTTTATTGGCTTCTCTTTTGACCTTTCTCCCACTCCTGCTAGATGTGGAATACATATGTGACCAGGCATAAACGTTAGGGTCTTGTTGAGCAATCTTCAAATTAGTTTACATTTTTTTTTCTTTTTTTACAGGTTCATACCTTCAGATTCAGATTCCTTTATTGAGCCATTTGTGTAAAACACATTGGTAATTGTTGCAGCAATACAGTGTATGCATTCTTTCTTTTTTCACAGTAAACAAACACCAACACAGACAAGAAACGAAAACAGTGCAGTGGGGGATTAATCAATAAATAAAATACATATATATATATATAAAGTGAAGTGTGCAGAGATTCAGTACGGACTAGTGCAGTCAATGTCATTTTGCCAGTGTCACTTGGGGACAGAGGGGGGGGGGGGAGACCTGAGGCATTCATCAGCCTTCAAAATAAGCCATCACTTGTACAAATCGGGGGATACTTTTGAATCCGTCTTATTAACCATGATGATTTTTGATGAGCTCGTTTTGAGCCAGAGACTTTTAAAAGCTTGGATCTGTTTCTGTTAACCCTTTAATCGCCAATGACGTGTTAAGACGTCATTCCTCGCCATGCGTAATTTGCCACTGACGTTTTACAGCGTCTTTGAGATCAATATTTCAAAAATCTGTCATGGTAATCATATTTCACCGACGGATCCTTGACGGGTGCTTGAGATCTCCACTCAACTCTCCAACGGTTCAATATCGCCACCTGGTGGCCGATCGCCAAACCGGAAGTGGGTAAGTGGGGCCGGAAGTGCTTGGTGTCCCCCCTATTCCGTCCGCCACTCGCGATCGCTCCCGGGACTCCATCTTGACACACTGGATAATCGATCGGTTGCCATAACTCAATAAACAATGTTATTTGGACGTATATAGTATTATACAACCTGGAAATGGATCGCATAGATCAACATCCCATAATAGCGATCTTTTTGCTCCACGCTCATCACCCAACGGTAAGAGGATACTGGGGTGAGTTTCAGCGTTTTTGATTATTATTATCCATACAAACTGTTCTGATCTATATATCACCCATACTACTTGAATCATTTAACGTTGGTCATTGCATTATAAACGACCCCCCCCCCCCCCCCCCTCCGGTCAACATCAGATGATGAGTCATGACGTTTAGGACCTTGTACAATTGAAATTTTTAATCTGACGTCAATCGCTAGCAAACTGCATTTGCTGATGTAATATATGCATAAATGGCTATCTCACGTTCTAGGAATTACTGCAGAAAACGATGAAAACATATTTATACTCTAGACAGTATTATTGTATGAATGTGTGAATGAAAAAGTAAAACGTTCCTACACCCTGAACAATAGCTAATCGATGTTGAATGGGCCATAGTAATGTCAATTTAGCAATACAATTTAAAAAGTTATAGCCCTGCAAAGTAGGTGAACATCTCCATAGACAAATAGAGCTGGCAGTGATCAAACATTGATGATATAAGCGTGGCAGAGAGGGTTAACAATGCATGCTTAAGAAATTAAGAGTGCAATTAATGTTTTTATTGAAAAAATAAGAATCGTGAGAGAATCATGATCTCAATTCTTAGAGAAAAATCGTGATTCACATTTTAGCAAGAATCGTGCAGCCCTAGTTAGGAATGGGAATATGTCGGGTGCTATGGTCTGGAGGAGTGGGGAGGGTATCGGTTCCAGGTCCAGCTGGCATATAGTGGGGTGGTTTGACGTTACCATTGTCGAGGCCTCTGTCTATAATGGGAGAGAAAGATGACAGTAAAGGATGAGGTTCTTGATTATTACAGTTTAACTTTGAGTTAAATCCCCACACAGGTTTTCCATTAAAGGAAGGAGGAACAGAAGATTTTGTATCACACAAAAAATCTGAAAATTGTACTTTCACTGTAAAAACAAAGAGCTGACAATGACAAAAGAGGTGATTATTCTGTCAAAGTGATCACAGTGGAACGTTAAATCAAAAACACTAGACTGAACTTTAAGTTTCAACTCAAATCTTTAAAAAATAAATACTCTCACACAGAGGGAGAGGGGGAGAGAATAAATACATTAAGATGTTGCCTTCATATTTGGACCAATATCTCCCTGCAATTTATGCCCCACACAAAAGGCCATCATATAGCTCTCTCCTATCCGCGCGAGTCTGTTTGACGGCAGAATCTGCAGAGCGCACTGGAGTAGATGGAGAAACTATAGGAACTATATAAATGGATGCGTTCGTTAAAGAAAACGAAGTTCAATAATCTATGCCTTATTCTATGCGCTCTGCCAGCCTTTATGTGATGGAGAGAAGATAATCTCCCGATTCAGATACAATTTAACAAACTGTTCCAAGGATATTTAATGTCTCTGCATATTTTCACACCGCTAACAAAAGTACTGGGTCCATGTCTGTTGTCTTCTTCGGAATGGATTTGGTGCCAGTCATTTCTGCCCGTCGAAACTTGAGACAGAAGGTACTTAGCCACTCCTCTCTGTATGGTTTTTTTCACAGTGTGGGAAATGATACAGCCAGACTATCTAACAATAATTTTTACAGTCAGATAATTTTTTGTAAATAAGGAGACGGATAGAGAAGATTTCAAAGCACTTCAAAATTGTATTGATTGAATTGAGCTCAACCGTGCTGCTGACTTTCTTCTGCTACTGACTCTATTTCCCGCTTGAGTTTGTGAAGCTGTTAAAAAAATAAGATGTCTTGACTCTGACTCCAGGCCCTAACGGAATACAGAGCAGAGCTGAGAGACGACCCCATCATCAAGACTCACCTGGCCAAGCTGTACGACAACCTCCTGGAACAGAACCTCATCCGGGTCATCGAGCCTTTCTCCATAGTACAGGTAAAGACTCTTCTTAATTTCTTCAAGCTCATACAACCCGCTTCCAACTTTTACATCCTGCTCCGAGCTCATACACCCTGCTCTGAGCTCATACACCCTGCTCTGAGCTCATACACCCTGCTCCGAGTTCATACACCCTGCTCATACATCCTGCTCCGAGCTCATACACCCTGCTCCGAGCTCATACACCCTCATACATCCTGCTCCGAGCTCATACACCCTGCTCCGAGCTCATACACCCTCATACATCCTGCTCCGAGCTCATACACCCTGCGCCGAGCTCATACACCCTGCTCCGAGTTCATACACCCTGCTCATACATCCTGCTCCGAGCTCATACACCCTGCTCCGAGCTCATACACCCTCATACACCCTGCTCCGAGCTCATACACCCTCATACATCCTGCTCCGAGCTCATACACCCTGCTCATACATCCTGCTCCGAGCTCATACACCCTCATACATCCTGCTCCGAGCTCATACACCCTGCGCCGAGCTCATACACCCTGCTCCGAGTTCATACACCCTGCTCATACATCCTGCTCCGAGCTCATACACCCTGCTCCGAGCTCATACACCCTCATACACCCTGCTCCGAGCTCATACACCCTCATACATCCTGCTCCGAGCTCATACACCCTGCGCCAAGCTCATACACCCTGCTCCGAGCTCATACACCCTGCTCCGAGCTCATACACCCTGCTCCGAGCTCATACACCCTCATACACCCTGCGCCGAGCTCATACACCCTGCGCCAAGCTCATACACCCTGCTCCGAGCTCATACACCCTGCTCCGAGCTCATACACCCTGCTCCGAGCTCATACACCCTGCTCCGAGCTCATACACCCTGCTCCGAGCTCATACACCCTCATACACCCTGCTCCGAGCTCATACACCCTGCTCCGAGCTCATACACCCTGCTCATACACCCTGCTCCGAGCTCATACACCCTGCTTCGCATACAATTCCACTCACACCATTCTTCTACGGTTTGCTACTGAGCAGCTTCAGTGGATCAATTGTGGATTAACTATCTTACTCAAGGACACTTCCATGGCCGTTGAGGGTGCGGTGAGCCTTATTCATTCACTTCTCCCACCTAGATCTTCCTGCCAGTTTGCATGTATATTTTCCCTAACGGAGTTGCGCTTCCTCGTTCGGTTTGCGCGATCTGATTGGCCACTGACGTTTTTCTCAGCGCCAATCGCGTTACTCCTAACAAACTGGTTAAGCTTGGCGACTCTTTCGAAGTCGCTCTCTTTCGAAGTTGGTTAAGGATAGTGTAGAGTTCCGTGTTCCTTCGCTCTCCATGTTCAATGTAGAGGGTTGCTTCGTCATCAGTGTCGTTCAATGTAGAGGGTTCTGTTTCTTTGTCATCATGACTCATATCTTATCATATGTATTTATCCACACAAAGAACGCCTGATCCGTTTTGTTTCTTTTATGTGAATAGTTTATTTACAATAAGTGAACCAAACTTCTCCTCCATTACAAACACCCCAAACATTCCCAGCTGTGACACACCCCTTTCACCCCTGTGCGCACTGACAGCTGACCGATGACAGCTGGCGGCTAGATATACGTGCTCGGCTTCCCGCCACTGCGTCATACCGTCATGTCTTTACGTACTGCAAGTACAAGAACAAAACGCAATACTTAAAATAGAGTTGCACCACATTTCCAATACAACACATGCCTATGAACGTCTAGGCTACTCACTACAAAACATAACAACCATAACATATGATCCCATTTTCAACATATGAGAACATATATCTCAACAGATGGGGTTAAGGTTAGGGTTAGTTGGTTAACACATTGACCGCCGGGGGTTGTGCCCATCTTATACCCCTCTCTGCCACCGTTAAAAGCCTATGGAGATGTTTACCTTCTTTGCAGGGCTATAACTTTTAAAATTGTATTGCTATATTGACATTACTATGGCCCATTCAACATCGATTATCTATCGTTCAGGATGTGGGAACGTTATACTTTTTTATTCATACATTGTTGTGTTAATACCTTCGAGAATATAAGTGTTTTTAATCTTTTCTGCTGTAATTCCAAAAACGCTAGTTATAGGCCCAAACGCATATGATAGATTATCGATTGGCATTTCTTTCCCATACACTATATAAAAAAATTCAAATGTATATGATCGGTATACATTATGCTTCATCATGCGTGGAGGAAAGGGGGGGAGGGGGGGTCGTTTATAATTCCTTGATCATCAGTAACGGCTTTATGTAGTATGGGACGGGTGATATATTGATCGGATGGTTTGCAGTGAAATTAATAAACAATCGGGCTGAAAATAACGTTACTGTTCTCTTACCGTGGGCCGATGAGACTGGCGGTGAAAGATCCCAATTATTCGACGCCGATCGCCTAGGTCCATTTCCGGTTTGTATGCCGCAATAAACGCCGAAATCATATCTATTACGTTTAGAAAGCGATCCATATGTACTATAGTGTCTGTCAGGAGTCCCGTAGCGAGATGTGACTGCCGGAGGAATTTCCTCGATGCACCGATGACACTTCCGGTGTAACTCGCCCGACCATCCACCAGGCGGCGGTATTGAGCCGTTGCAGTCCCAACTAGGGTCCCGCTAGGGCATCGGGGGTTGGGTGGATGAATTATGAAAAAATGAAATATTGATCGAAAAAACGCTGTACAGCTATGTTGGCGGTCAACGCATGGCGGGCAATAACGCTGAAAAGCGATTTTGGCGACCAATGTGTTAAGGTTAGGGTTAGTTGGTTAGGGGTAGGGTAACAGCCTGCTGCCGTGATTGTTAGGAGTAACGCGATTGGCGCTGAGAAAAACGTCAGTGGCGTGCGTTCGTTAGTGGTTACCGTACCGTTGCAATCGCTCGGTACATGGCCGTACTGACCCAAAGGTCCCGTACTGAAACGGTTCAGTATGGATATGTGTACCGTTACACCCCTAGCAGACAGCATCTATCAATCAGCTGGTGAAGATGACTAGTAGGAGCAGACGGCATCTATCTTATCAGCTGAGAGACTCATGCTACACGTGTTCTATAAGCCAGAGGACTGTGACTGTTTACTGAACTTGCCTCTGGGTTTTGTATATCGGCGTATGCGCCGGGTGAGCAACTTACAATGAAATGAAGGGGTGGACATTTTTCTATTTCATTCAGCAAATAATTGAAACAAGGTTCACTTCACACTGAACCAAAATTACTTTTGTTCTCTTAACTTCTTTCCTCTAAACCCTCACAGGGTTATATATATATATATATATATATATATATATATATATATTGAAATGAAAAAAAAAGGAAAAACAATCTAACCTTACTAACCTAATATACTAACCTACACTGTAGCAGTGTAGCACTCAACACTTTGATGAACATTAACGTTACTCGGCTGATAGAGTTGTGCCCTTCCTGATAACTTTTCGTACAGAACTTGTAAGTCGCTTTGGATAAAAGCGTCAGCTAAATGACTAAATGTAAATTATATATATATTCTCCTATGGTTCATTACAATTTACTCAAGCATAGTAACAGACACAATATTTCTGACGTGTTTCCCCTACCATTGCCTTGAAGGGGGGGCCCGCCCCGCCAACGGGACCCCCTCCCCTCCTGAAAGGCCCCCGAATGACCAACCCCCCAAAAATATATTATATCATTTATTAATTATATTTTTTTGTAATTATATTGCCGGTTTCTGCGCCTATTTCCGCCTCGAACAGCCTGCAAACTACCTAACGCCTAGTTTATCACTGGTTAAGCTTAAGATTAGAGTTTGGAATCAGGGCTGGTGTTCTATCGCCCTGCTCTACGACAAACTCTTAACCTTAACCAACTTCGAAAGAGTGCCTAAGCTTAACCGGTGATAGAAACGGGCGTCACACGATTGGCGCACATGTCTCATGACCAGAAACGTCAGTGGCCAATCAGATCGCGCAAACCGAATGCGGAAGTGCAACCCCGTTAGGGAAAATATTCACGCGACTAGTAAGCATGCCAGAGTTTTCTAATCTTGTTCTGTTTCCCCCCCCCTCTTAGATAGAACACATATCGGGTCTCATCAAATTGTCAAAGGTATGGGCGTTTCTTCTTCATGTCGTTCAGGTTTAATTGTAGAAGTAAGTGTTCCACTCGGGCAGCAATGGTATTTTCACTCAAGAGATCTGTTTGGTTTGTTTCCCAGGGTGATGTTGAGAGGAAATTGTCACAGATGATCCTGGATGAGAAGTTTCATGGTGAGTTTAACCAGGATGTCCCCTTTTTTTAGTCCATTAGTCGGGTCAGGTCAAGACTTGATTTTTATGTAGTTTTTTTTTCCATGCAGAGTTATTGCCTGAAAAATTATAATATTTGCTAAGCACTAGATTCACAGGGATCCTTCTGCATTATTACATGTGGTAAAGTAAACTGTTGCACATTATTAATTATTGTATTATAATTATTGTATTTATTTAAAAAAAAAAAGATTATCAACAAATCCTATGACTATTTGTCGACTTAGTTAAATCAAATCAAATCAAATCAAATTTATTTATAGGGCCCGTCAACACACGTTAATGTCCCCATGGGCCGTACAGGTCTTCTTTAAACAAGTCAAGAAGACAACATAACAATAAGTCAAGAACAGAACAAGAACACCATAGGGTCCAAACATTTTTTAGATGAATGCAAATAAATGAAAGAATGCAAGCACTCCCAGACATACCCCACGCGAAGGTAAGGAAAAACTCACTAAAACCTAACAATAGGGAAAAAAGCTCCACAGGCAATGTGGAGGAGAGAAACCTTAGAAGGGCCGTTCAAGGGGGGATCTCCCTTCTTAGATGTCGGTGATAGTAGTGTTGCAGACGGACAGTTGGTAAGCATGCACTCATGTGTGTAGTGAAACACAGATGAGTGCATGCAATAGCAACTGTACATTTTGAAAAATTAAAGATAGAGTTGATAGCGGATCTATTTGAAGCACAAATAACAGTTAACTGTTATTGTTTTTGTCTATATGCAGAACCTGCCGTATGGATCGAAGTAATTTGATATCTGATATAACTATTTTCTATGATGCCCTGCCTAGGGATCCTGGACCAAGGGGAGGGTGTCTTGATCATATTCGAGGAGCCCCCAGTGGACAAGACGTACGGAGCGGCCCTGGAAACTATTCAGAACATGAGCAAAGTCGTGGATTCACTCTACAACAAAGCAAAGAAGCTAACATAGGTAAGAGAATTATACCAAGCACATTCAGCTGTATTCTTGTTCTACCATCACACCTGTTTTAAAGTTGTGTATATTATCCAAATCTACTGTCAAATATGTTTTTTAAAGGGAGAATCCAAGGCACTACCAAATCTATTTGAAATAGATTTAGATCAAAAGGGAATTCAGAAAGAGAGGGCAGATTTTGCCTCTGGGGGCCCATTTCTTTTTTTTTGTGATCAAACCTTTTTTATTTTCAATTTTCAAACATGAAACGACAACTCACAACACAATAATAACAATAATACATAAAGACATCTAAAAACATCAACTAACAACAATGATTAGACCATAAACTAGACAGATTATACATTTAACACCCCAAGCCCCCTCCCTCACCAACCATCGCAGCCATGATTCCCAACCCTCGAGAGCCCCGATTCCGGCACCCTAGCGAGTCAGAGCATCATGCCTCTTTAACACCCCGCCCCGCCGAGGGCCGGAACCAAGGGCCCCCCCCCCCCACCCCGAGCCTGTGACCCTCCGACACAATCAAAGGGGCCCAGAACACATGCATAACCAGTTAAAATAAGTTGTCACAAAGTATAAGGAAAATAAAACATTTACTATAAAATGGGCTTCCTGAGCCCCCTCCATCTCCAGGCCTGGCAGCCGTGAACCCCAACCCTGGAGGACCCGGAGTCCGGCGCCCCCGCAAGCCAAAGCATCACGCCTCTTTAATGCCTCGACCCACAGAGACCCCGAACCACGGCCCCCCCCAGTCCGAGCCCATGACCACCAGACCCACAGCTGAAGGGGGCCCAGAAAATATACATAATTAAAATTACAAGAAAACACAAAGAAAAAACAAGTGGACAATGGCACTCGCTCGCTCTTCCGGCTAGAATGGCGGCTGTGAGGCCGATATCAATATCGGATCGGTGCATCCCTAGACAAAGCGTGATAGATTGATCCTCCAAATTTAGTTTATTTCACAGATGCGTGTAAAAATTGTGTTTGCTGTAACATTACTCTGCGAAACGCAGGACTGAATGAAATATACAATGGTGCCCAGGATCCCCCCTTTTTTTATGATTATGGCTCCAATGACACTGGTAGTTATTTCAATGCTAAATCTGAGATCTGATCATGACGATCTGATGTGACGCTTGGCCTAAAGATGCCTGTTTGCCTTGTCTCACTCTGGAGAAGCACCAGCCCTCTTCTCTACCTGCTCTGCTTAATACATGCTTTATTTTTTTCCCTTCTTAGAACAAACGGCGGCCACAGCAGTGCGTTGGGAGGAAGTATATGTGTGACCAGCGTGTATAACCTTTTAAGAAGGGGACAGGAGAGAGCGACACAAGTCCTACAAACTGCAACAAACAGGATTCCCAGTTCCCACCCCATGAAAGCCCCCCCCCCCTCCCTCTCTCTCCCTCTATGGACAATGTCATCACTTCTCTTTTCTTCGCTCGTCTTTTTTCCCCTTTTTGGTTTCTCCCTTTTTTCATTTTGATATTCATTCAGGATTCTGTATTACTCAGCGGCCAGAGCAGGCCATCAGGGAATATTGTACAACCACAATAAAAAAGATTAACAAGTTGAAGTATACATATGTTTATATCTCCTAATAGAGTAAATATTGGGCTTACAAAGCCTTAAAACGGACTCCGTTGCAACCTCAAAGGTGCAATACCGACCTCCAGAGACCCTAACCTGGCTACTAACTGTACAGGTACAAGGCTTTTGGTCAAGTCTCTCTCTCTCTCTCTCTCTCTCTCTCTCTCTCTCTCTCTCTCTCTCTCTCTCTCTCTCTCTCTCTCTCTCCCCCTCTCTCCCTCTCTCCCCTGTGCGCTCTCTCTTGTTCATATCTTTGTTGGAAGCACACTCTTTAGTTCTTCGGGAAGGTTGGGATACTCCTTGGGATTCTCTGGCAGTTGAATTTCGGTCAAAGAGTGCCCTCTAGCTCTTAATGTTTGTGTTCACACCATATCGATGCCAACAGTCAGTCCCCATTTGTATTTCAAGTGGCTGTCAAATTCACTTTTATTTGGTTTGTGTTTTTTTGTTTAAGTAAAGAGAAAAAATCAGATTGCCCTGTTTTCTCCCCTAAACCCTTATAAGGACATAGAGCACATTGGATGCCATTTTGTACCGCAGACTCACAGTTTGCCTCAAGTGTTTGGGTGCAGTTGACCTAATTAAAGTCCTGGCCTCTTTTCTTGATTCTCCAATCACAACTGGCGCTTCCCTCGGACCAACGGTTGTGATTGGAGATTCGAAAATAGGGCGGGGCTTGAGGGGTCAATTTAGGGTTGCAGAAGTGGAGAGCTAATTGATTTGCCTCAGAGCTTCTATGTCTTATACCCCACAGAGTGAATAATTCTAAATTGTTAAGTTTCTAGCACTAAGTGAGGGATGCTAGTAACCAAACAATTTGTATGGTTTTGATTAATTTTTTTTGTTCTTTTCATTTATAAGTCATTTTCAAAATAAATATTTTGTATTTTAAGGATTTTTGTCTTACCTCTTGCAAAAAAAAGAAGAAAAAAAAGACCTGACCTGACCTGCCAACTGTTTGGTCATTTGCCTGTCTGGTGTACCGGAGTTTTGGCGTTCCCTCTGTTTGGACCTTAGGATGGGAGCATGAGCTGATCCTCCCAAAAATAAGAAAAAAAAACAAATGTAATGCGACTGGGGGAGGAAATGTGCCTGTAATTGCTTGGTGAAGGAGAAAGCAAAAGGGAAGACGGCTACGCAACAGGAAAGAATCCTTAACATCGACTCGCTGGGAAGGAGAAGACAACAGAATCTACTTGGTGTTGAACACTGTATGAAGAGTGATGGTGTTCATTTAACATTCTCCACTCACTGTTTGGCTCAAGTGCCCCCCCTGTTTTGAAAAGAAGCCACATCACATCAAAGGGCATTAAATCACAAATTTAAATGACAGCTTTGGATTGTTTTATTTTGAGTTATTCAGAAAACAAATGTAAACATATTTACCTGTGTTGTGATTTGGAAAATGGCATGGATTTTTACTGTATCAAGCAAGACCTTGACCATGGAGGGTGGGGTATTTCACAAAGCAGGGATACACGTTAGCCAGGCTACTTTCCAAAAATGTCATTGAATAACATATTTTACTCATAATTATCAACATGCATGACTGAATGACACTCCTGAACATAATATTGGAAGTTTAGTTTTACCGACTCAAATCCAAAACAAGATTGCAAAATCTTTAGTTCAAAAAGTTATCTGGCTATCTTGCTAGTCCTGCTTTTGTGAAATACTCCCCAGGGCTAAGATTCCAAAAAGTATTTTAGCGTTGGTTTTGGGGCACCATCTTTGGTCCATTGTAAATCAATGGACATAAAAGGGCGAAATGCTTGGATGCTTCTATAAGGCCCTGTCGTTCCCTTCTCTGCTGGTGTTCCACCCTGCAGGGTCATCTGCTCATGCTTCGGTTCTGTACAAGAGCGCTCGGACAAGGGCCATAAATTGCAGACACTGGTTCTTTAATTTATTTTTGTTCTTGGGAGATCTATGTCAATAAGAAGCATCATACTATTCACTTCAGTCCTCTGTCTTCAGCATGCAAAGTGAAGCTGATATTTGTTGAGGGGTTCAGTTATTGCTGAAAGCTAAAGGTGTTGAGAGAAGCTTGTTGGGACAATTGAAGGGCCTGTCTGGTATTTCTGTTGACAACGCAGCTTTGTTTTTACAACTTGTATTTACTGTACGTCCCATCCAGCATATGTTTCAAAGGTGGTTCCATTTGCCCCCTCCAATGTAAATGTTATCTTTTACTAATCAACTTTAAACTATTTGTAATATAGCCCCCTTTTTTTTTCCATACAAAAAAAATAGTTTCTTTTGGTAACACTTTGCTTTAGGGGGTACTTTAGTAATGATTTAAGTACCTATAGGAACTAATGATAACCATTTATGAACAGTTCAATGATCAGTTACTAAAGTCTCAGACCTGATGTCTGAGTGCATGGAAATCCTTCAGAATCCTTCCAGAATGGCTTTTATGTCACCTCCCAATGACACCTTAAGTAAAGAATGATCTATTTAACTCAAGCCCTCATTTTCTACCTGTATCCTTACCTTTAATTCTAAAAGTAAAATAATATTTGTGCCTGGCGCTTTGTTAAGATATAAATCCTCATTAGTTCCTAGCTACTTGGTTCATTATTTATGCCTCCCCCTCCGAAGTAAAATGTAACTTTGTCTTTGGATTTCTATACACATCAGTATCAAATGTAAGCGGTTCTTACATACCAACAATTACCGAGTATAGCTATCTGATGTTCAGATGAGTTCAAATAAAACTTTTCTTTTCCAAGTCTCTTGTCTTTTTAAATCATTTTTGGAAACTGCACAAGTATAGAAAGTCTACCTTTTTCTAGGGATGTACCGATACCTACTCAAAAACATTAAAACAATATTTAATATAAGGGGAATTCTTCTCAAATACCAATACTCTAGTTTTAGCCTGATATTGGTCCCATATCATACTCGTTCCAATTATTGGCTTACACTTCAAGCCCGCAGAGTTTGCACTGAACTTTGGAAATCTGCTTTTAGCTTCTGTACCCTGGGCCTTGACACATGGAACATTCTACAATGCACTCTAAAATACAATACATACATACATAGTTTCCATTGGTCAGTTGAAATACTTAATCACCAACATTTAAACCCCAGTCTGCAGTTGCTTTTAATTGATTGAGTTTTCCTCTTGTATTTATTGTGTTGCTGTATATGTATTCTCAACATTGTTGGAAATTAAGGCTTACCTTCAATGATTTAGATTGAATTTAATTGAGAATATCCAATATCAGTATTAGGTAGCCTATGTATACATTCTGATACAACTATTAAGTAGCAGACAGATTAGGCTACTTAATTAACTAAATAAAAGCTCAGAAAAATATTTTATCCTAGGAATTAGGTTAGCAAAATATTGCTTACGCATACATTTGAATATGCTAACAAGGGACAGTATAGTTACACTACCCTTTTATTTATTGATTGATTGATACTCTTAAAAATTCTAAAGTGTTTTATTTTAACTTTTTGAACCATATTTGTTCAGCAGCAACCATCTAATAGCACACTGACTCAAAATCATGTGATTACTTATTTGTTGCTATGGGATTACTAAAACTGAAGGATTATGTTTTCCATGTTTTGTAATGAGAAGCCTGAGGTTTCTGAAATTCCTGAATGTCTCTTCTTCCACGCATACTATACGCGATGACATCAATGACCAAGATCCCGCCCTGTGAGCACACGCTAGTCGCCTGTATAGGGGGCGGATCACGTGGGGGTCGCGGCCAATCAGAGGAACCCGGAAACCGAACTCTGTTGCGGAAAGTATACACGCATGGTACTAGTGCGTCTATACTTTCCGTAGCCGCAGAGAGGGGTCTGCAGAAATGGGCTCAACCAATCCGAGAGGGGTCTGCAGAAGTGTTGCAAGGATATATTTTTACTAAGGATACGTCGGACATCATTGTCGTATTCGATTTAAAGAGAATAATCTTCAATGTACAGTTTCTATGTCAAATGTAGGTCAGTATTCCAATGTACAGTACGCCTATGTCAAATGTATATACTCTTTTTCTGAATTTGTTTAGTATCACAAACAGTACTGTATTTGAAAATCTGGTCATAGATGTAGCAGTACTGTCTATCTGTATGTAGTGTGTGTCATATGATGAAAATGGAGGACCCTGATGGAAACAAGACGAAAGTCTTTCTCAGGTCTGCATCCTCTTAACAATTGTATGTATTGAGCTGTACTGTACTGTACCCATTCTGCAATCTGTTAATAAACTTTTCAATCAATCAGACAAGGAGATTGCATTAAGAGGTTTATTCAAAGGTAAGCATGAGTGTAACTCCATCCACGGCTGGCAGCTAACTGACTGTCAGGACCCCTTGTCAGGTATACATAATAGGAAGGTGCGCCTGGCGCGCCTGTCATAAAATGATATATTCAAAGCATGAATATTACATCCTCCTTCTTTTAAAGAAAGCTTTATAAGCTATGAACAAAATTGAAATAAAGAAAGGTTGTGCAATACTCTGTACTTTGTAAACAATAACATGTGCGTTACCTGTGTCAGGACCAGGCAATGTAAACAGGTAAGATTAATATGTTAAACATAAAAAGATTCTTGTATCAAAGGTATTACAGTTCGTATTGTGTGCCCTCTTATTCTGGAAAGTCTGCTTTAATATTTGAATACTTCAGCTGTGAATAAGGTATGTATTCAAGGCTTATTTGGTCGTGTGTCTCACCACTCTTACCATATGCAGCTCTTATTTGTAGAATTAACTTGCTAACAAAATGGGACTATATCGACAAGTAAGCAAGGTAAGTAAGTCATAGATTCAACACATATAGTAAGTCATCATTTCAGTATACATTAATATTTTGTTACATTTCACCACTTTTTTTTTTTTTTTTTTTTTTTCAATGGGGTAAACAGTGTTATATTAGGGCAGCGATCCTGCACCCTGTACATTTATAGGTCTAAAACGTCCCGAGGCTTCACTGCTTGGCCGGATCTGGTGTAGTATGAAGCTGAGTTCGCTTCTGAGTCCTCTGACAGTTCAGGGTTGTTGGTCTCCGGCGGTTGATCGACGCTCTCTGGACTTGGCATACCGTCGCTGTCCTGGAAGTGTTCCTCTTTTGTGTCCCTCAGGTGCCTGCGGTTGCGGCGGTATTCGCGTCCATCTTGGGTGCGAACGTGGTATGACCGCGCAGTGTCGGCTGGTTGTATGACTACTGCTGGCCTCCAGCGTCCATATTCTTGGAGCCTGACAGATTCACCACAATGTAGTGGGGGCAGTGGTCTAGCTGACCTGTCATAGTATTTCTTCTGGTGCTGTTGTCTCTGCACTCGCTTGTCATGTCCATCTTTGGGGCTTACTACCCCTGGCCGCAGCTGTTGGTTGGTGCTCGGGAGGGTTGAGCGTAGCCTGCGGCTCATCAACAGCTGTGCCGGCGATTTGAAATTGTCTACTGGGGTGTTACGATACTCCAGGAGGCTTAGGTACGGGTCTCTTCCGTCTGCCTTAGCCTTGTCCATGAGTGATTTTGCCGTCTTCACAGTTCTCTCCGCTAGTCCGTTGCTCTGCGGATAATGTGGGCTTGACGTGACGTGTGTAAACTCCCACGACTTGGCGAATGCCTCGAACTCTTTAGACTTGTATTGTGGTCCATTGTCTGAGATAATGGTCTCTGGGACGCCATGCCTGGCACAGGCTGCCTTTAGCTTGTGGACAACAGCTGCCGATGTGGTGCTGTGAAGTCTGTCTAGTTCGAAGAATCTGCTGTAATAGTCGACGGTCACAACATAGTCCTGGTTGTTTCAGTTGAAGAGATCTGTCCCTACAACCTGCCAAGGGCGGTCTGGGATACGATGAGGCATCATAGGCTCCTTGGTGTTTGATGGGCGGCGCTCTTGGCATATTGAGCACTTTTCCAAGACTTGCTCTATATGTCTACCCATTCCAGGCCAGAACATGATGTCTCGTGCTCTCAGTTTGCATTTTTCCATTCCCATGTGGCCTGCATGGATCTTGATCAGCATCTCTCCTCTGAGGCTGGTAGGGATGACTATTTTCTCCCCTTTGAAAATGATTCCATTCGTCTTGGATAGTTCATCTCGGTGATTCCAGTATTCAGTGATGTTCTGGGGGCATTGTTTTCTTTCCTCAGGCCATCCCTCCAGGATAGCCTGGCTGAGCAGCTTTAGCTGTGTGTCATTGTCTGTTGTTTCTCTGATCTCCTGTAGCCTGTCGTCGTGCACAGGTAAGCTGTTGTACACCATGTGTACCTGAAGGTCCATCCCTTCACTGAGACCGTCGTCGTGAGAGGTGAGTGACTTCCTGGACAGCGTGTCGGCAACTGGGATGTCTTTCCCAGGGCGGTGCACGATCGTGAAGTTGTACTTGTGTAGTTGTAGTATCATCCTCTGTAACCGCGGTGGGGCTGCGGCGATCGGCTTCTTCATGATCGACTCCAGGGGCTTATGGTCAGATTGCACCACAACATGGCGACCGTAGGCATATTGGTGGAAGCGTTTGAATCCATAAAGGACTGCGTACATCTCCTTTTCGATTTGTGCGTAGTTGACCTCGCTGTCCGTGAGTGATCTGGATGCGTAGCTAATGGGCCTTCCTTCCTGCATCAGCACAGCACCCAGACCATACTTTGATGCGTCCACTTGCAAGCTGAGCTCCTTATCTGGGTCAAAGTAAATGAGGACTGGCCCCGGTTCACTGGTAAGTATGTCTTTCATCTTTTGGAATGCAGCGTCGTGCTGCGCGTCCCACAGGAACTCATTCGATTGTTTAAGCAGCTGTCTCATGGGTGCGTTGATCTCGGAGAGGCTCGGGGCGAATTTCGCCAGATAGTTGACCATACCTAGCACGGTTTCCAGTTCTGCACGGCTCTTTGGCGCCTCCATCTCCTTGATGGCAGCTATCTTGCCTGGGTCAGGCTTCATGCCGTCAGCTGAAAGGACGTGCCCGAAGTAGCTCACTTCGGTGGCTCCGATGGTGCACTTGTCTGCGTTGAGCCGAACGCCTCTCTCCCGTGATCTCTCCAACATTGCATGTAGATTCTTATCGTGTTCCTCTCTGGTCGCGCCATAGACAAGGATGTCGTCTACTATAGCTGCTACTCCCTTCAGTCCCTCGTCTGTCTCGTCGATTTTCCGTTGGAACTCGTCCTGGGCAGAAGCGAGCCCAAATGGTAATCGTAGGAATCTGTATCGTCCAAACGGTGTGTTGAACGTCGTCAGCTTCGATGATTCTGTGGAGAGCTTGATGGACCAGTATCCCGACCTTGCATCCAGTACGCTGAAATAGCGTGCGCCTGTTAGTCTGGGTGTGATGTCCTCTAGTGTCGGCAGAGGGTAGTGCGGGCGCTTGATAGCCTTGTTTAGCTCCTTAGGGTCCAAACATAGTCTGAGCTTGCCTGTGCGTGGTTTCTCAACAATGACCAGTGCACTGACCCACTCCGTTGGTTCGATGACTTTAGCGATGATCTGTGTGTCTTCCATACTCTATAGCTCCTTTTTCAGTCGGCCACGCAGGGCGATCGGTGTCCTTCTCAGTAGGCAGACTACTGGCGTGGCGTCTGGGTCTATATGGATGTGACACTCCCCCGGGAACAGTCCGATCCCTTTAAACACGTCGTGGTATTCTTCCATGATGGTCTGTTTATCTGTGTAGGCATTTACTGACAACACTAGTTTAATGAGGTCCATATTCAGGCATGCCTGTAAACCTAGAACTGGGGGTGCCTGAGTGTCTACTATGTAAAAGTCTAACAACATGTCACGCTCTTTGTATTTACACTTTAACGTGCATGTGCCCTTTACCACTAGTTTCTCTCCACCATATCCTGTCAGTCTGCGTGAAGTAGGCTGTACTTTGCATTTATCTTGTAAACTGTGATACTCTCTCAAAGGAATTACATTTACTTGTGCACCTGTGTCTAGCTTAAATTTAAGCTCTGTGCCATGTTTTCCTATTTGTATGTCTGCGAAGGCTTGTTCTGTTGCATCAAACCGTCTGTCTGTCACGGTGTCTACATATAGTTCGTCTGACTCTTCTCCTGACTCAGAGCGCATGCTAATCTCGTGTACTGACTTTTTCTGGAAACTACCGGCCCTGCAGACTTTAGCAAAGTGGTTCCATTTTCCACACTTCGTGCATTGTTTCCCTCTAGCTACACAGTTATCTCCTTCCTTGTGAGCTCTGCTCCCACAGTATCCACAGTTCTTACGTGTGTCTGTGTCGCTCGCTCTGTTCGCTCTCTCTGTCCACTCTGTTCTGGGGCGGTACCTCTGTGCGCTATTCTTCTGTTCATGTCTGTGCACCTCGTGTACGAGCTGCTCCTGCGCGCTGCTTGTGGCGCCAGTAAAGCTCTTTATCTGTGATTGTGCTAGCTCGTGGGCTCTAGCTATATCTATCGATTTGTCTAACGACAAGTCTGATCCAACGTTTAATAGTTTCTCTCTTACTTTTGCTGAGTGTATGCCAAACACTATACGGTCTCTAACCATCTCATCATTGTTCACATATGCACAGTCCTTCACGAGTAGTTTCAATGCAGTGACAAATTGTTCAAATGACTCGCTAGGTTGCTGGGTTTTTTCATGGAATTTGTACCTAGCGAAAATCGTATTCCTCCTTGGAAGTACGTATGCTTCGAAATTGTCATAGTAGCTCTTCAATACCTTTGCTTCATCTGCACTGAGAGTCCATGTGTTGTGAATGTCTCTCCCTTTTTCTCCGCTCCACAGTAGCAGGTAGCTACATTTCTCGTCCTCTCCTTTCTTCTTGAGTGGGCCCGAAAACATTAGCTCCGCGTGCTGTCTGAACTTCTTCCATTCTCCCGGTAAGTCCAGAGAATCCCAATTCATCTGTGGCGACGGGACTCCGTTGATATCCATGTTCATCCCGCTTCTGACACCATGTCGTATTTGATTTAAAGAGAATAATCTTCAAGACGAGGAGATTGCATTAAGAGGTTTATTCAAAGGTAAGCATGAGGTAAGCATGAGTGTAACTCCATCCACGGCTGGCAGCTAACTGACTGTCAGGACCCCTTGTCAGGTATACATAATAGGAAGGTGCGCCTGGCGCGCCTGTCGTAAAATGATATATTCAAAGCATGAATATTACAGTCATAACAACACCAGAGTTGTTCTATCAGGAAACGCAACTACATGGGAGCCAGCCTCAGCCAGCGTGATTACGAAACCTAGCCGCATTTCTCGGAGACGCTCTCTGATTGGCACTGACTGACGTTCTCTGATTGGCCACTGACGCGTTTGCCCAATCCGTGACGAGCTGTGTCTTTGCCCATTTCCACGTCAAACAGCCTGCAAACTACCTGGCGTTCTATCGCCATGCTCTAAGACAAACTCTAACCTTAACCAACTTCGAAAGAGTGCCTAAGCTTAACCGTCGAAAGAACTTGCCGTCATGCTCTAAGACAAACTCTAACCTTAACCAACTTCGAAGAGTGCCTAAGCTTAACCAGTGTAGAAACAGGCGTCGGCCAATCAGAGAGCGTCTCCGAGAAATGCGGCTAGGTTTCGTAATCACGCAGATCGCATCAAACGAGTAGGGTAGATCTGCAGAGCCACAGAGCCCAACGTCTGGGCGGGGCTTCGTGGCGTGGACGGGTTTGAGGCGGGGCTTCGTGGCATGGACGGGTTTGAGGCGGGGCTTCGTGGCATGGACAAGTCTTTGCACTACTGCGCATGCGGATGAGGGGGGGGGGGGCTCTCTCGCTCGCTCTCTCTCTCTCTCGTTTACGACATACACAACTTTCGTCTTGTTTACATCAGGGTCCCCCATTTTCAATTCATCATAACATGACATACAGATAGACAGTAATGTTACATCTAGACATTTATGACATACCAGATCTACAAATATACTAGACATTTATGACATACCAGATCTACAAATATACAGCACTGTTTGTGATACAAAAATAGTAGAGTATATATAGTAATAATAGAGTATATACATTTGAGGGGGAATAAACTGTACATTGGAAGAGGTCTACAAATATACAGCACTGTTTGTGATACAAAAATAGTAGAGTATATATAGTAATAATAGAGTATATACATTTGAGGGGGAATAAACTGTACATATACAGCACTGTTTGTGATACAAAAATAGTAGAGTACATTAACCTGGCACACAACATACGTCATTTTTCTTTCACTCTAAAGAAAATATGTCTCACATACAGTAGACCCCCCAGTACTTTGTGGAGACGAAGATGATGAGTACCAGTCTTCTCCTCAGACATATAAAATCAGTTTTTCAATACAAGTACGACTCAAGACACAGAACATTAGTATGCAAAATAAAAAATGAACACAGATTTGAGTGTGAATGAAAACTTTATTTTAACAGATTGCAGAATGGGTACAATACAGTACGGCTCAATACACACAATTGACACTTTGGTTGCCATGGGTTAAATTCATGATATACCATAGGTTGCCGGCTCTATTTGTCTATGGAGAAGTACCCCTTCTTTGCATGGCTATAACTTTTTAAATTCTATTGCTACATTGCCATTATTAGGGCCCATTCAAAGTCCTATATGTATTGTTCATTGTGTAGCAACGTTAAACTTTTTCATTCACATATTCATAGTAAAGTATGGTCTAATGCAGGGGTGGGCAACTTTGTATATGGTGAGGGCCACAAAATGTCCACAATCAATCTGGGGGGCCGCATTGTTTATCGGCAGTCCCGCCAGTAGTACCCCATCACTCAAATAGCCCTAATAGTCACAAGGTATATAAACAATTATAATTTGTTGTAACTTTGTTTTTATTCCATTTCAAATGCATTTAGTAATGCAATTTCAACTTTATGAATTTATAAACAGCTGAATTTAAAAGTATTGCTGTGTAACCCCAAATATATACAAAAATTATCAATTATAATTAAGGCTTCTAATAAAATAAATGTATGAACTTAAAGCCCACTGCTCAACAAACACAAAGCAGCATTCCTGCTGCATTTCACTACAACAGTAAATCAAAAGTGCAATAATAAATGATTTTGTTAAATGTATAAACTTTTATCCTGCTACTAAACAAAACATTATAACACTGAAATGCATGTTATGGATATGAAGCACTCAGGAATGTTTTGTTTAGTAGCAGGATAAAAGTGTATACATTTAACAAAATCATTTATTATTGCACTTTTGATTTACTGTTGTAGTGAAATGCAGCAGGAATGCTGCTTTGTGTTTGTGTTATTAGTGTTATCTGAACACTACAAAAGTAAACAAGTAAAGTGCAAGTAAAGTAAAGTGCAATACTACATGCCTCCCATTGACCCTTTATCAAACTGGCATGTCATTCACCCTCGCCCCACAGTGGGTCAATAATGGTTATAATAATAATAATAATAATAATAATAATAATAATAATTGTAACTGAGGGGTACAATTCCCTGACTGTATTACTAGATATGATACTTACTACCACTACCTTTGTACTTAATATTCGGCCACCCAGTACACGGCATAAATATATTATCATAAACACTCTCACGTAGATGAAACGGATCCAACACAAATGTATGAAGTCGAAGTATGCGTTTATTACTACACAGCAATGGTGTGTAGAGCAAGCACGTAATCACTTAATTACATTTATGAATTGAAATAGTATGCACTTTTATGGCAAAGAGTATTCGTCGGTATATCAATAGAGAATGTCCAATCTCTGATGGCGCAGGTGGTAAATATACGACCTGGAATAGTTAAGGAATAACAGCAATGATACTTTAATGATTATATACTAGATACACTAAGGGGGGGGTTAATCCGGTCGCTTGTAAGCCGACAGGAGTAGGAGGGGGGGGGGGGTAGAATCCGGCTGCCTCGTCCGGCCAAGGGTATCCCAGGTGAACCCACTGTAGTGCCGTTCAATGCGCCGGCGATCCTTGGACCACAGATGAAAGCAGGTGGACTCTTTGTGGGCCGGCTCTCTCCGGTCCACGGGGGAGAGACGTGAAGCGACCTCGTCTTGCAGAGCGTCTCCTCACCTTGCGTCCTCTCCAGGGGGGGGGTTTCCAACACACGGCAGTGTCGGGGGTCTTTATCCATGGAATAATCAAAGTATACAAAGCATAATCCGTGCCTGGGAAGGCGGGCTGTCGTCGGTAGAATAATCCGGTATACAGGTCCACTCGCTCGTCGGCTCTGGGGCTCCTCGGGTGCAGCTTCACATGGGGTCAACCACCCTGGGTAAGCAGCCAGTTCTCTGCCCGAAACGATGGGGTACTGACTACGGTAGTATTCTCACCGCACGAAGCACTATATATTAACAGACTATTATTAGCTTAATAGACTACGTCCAACTCGACGATATAGTGCCAAATATGACTATTCAAATATTAATATACACGATGTCTCAATACCGATGGTAGGCGAACTTGGCCTTACTCCCACACGTGGCGTCGCGGGGAGGCTTTACGTCTGTGACTCTATTGGAGGGTAAGAAACTGGACTGAAAAGAAAGTCCTACTTTAGTAGCGCAGTATATATACGCACTATGAACAAATAGTCCCATTAGTGGTGCGGTAGCCAGATTCCTACGCGGAACTAGGACTTGTTCGTACATGTCGAGCGGTACGTTTGAACTGGGTCTGAGGGGTATGGCAGCCTGGCACCAAGGTCTCGACCAATAGTAGAATGGAGACTATTATGGGATGTTCAGTAGGCTAGAATGGATATTCAATGCATATTGTACAAGGAATATACAAGGGATATCAGGGAATATTAGAGAATATACAAATACAATTAAATATATATATATAAATAAATATATATATTCGGTTTAATCTGGCCCTTCACAACAGCCACCCCCTGATTGGTCCCAGACCTAATCAGTTAAACAGAGACAGATTAATCGCGTTGTCTATTTACACATAAGGGTTTGCTGTAGGGGTCAGTCAACTTCACAAAGTCATAGGGTTGTAGGGTCATGGTCATCATCGATTGTGTCTGGGAGTCGAGGCAGTTCTATGAGCCTCGCCACGAGACGGGTGTAAGTGCGACCCTGGACGAGCACTTCAGCTGCTCGGACCTTGCCGTCGGCACCGGTGATCACTTTGCTTACGCGGCCGGCCGGCCACATAGCTCTGGGCAGTGATTGATCAATAATCATGACGACTGTTCCTTCTGTCAAATTGTCTCTCTCCTTTACCCACTTCTGGCGGGTCTGTAGAGACGGTAGGTAGTGCAGTAGGAAACTGTTCCAAAACTTGTCGGCTAATACTTGGCTGTACCTCCACATTCGTCGGCCGTTCGCTTCTTCAGGCCGGTACATTGTCTGGGGTAATGCAGGATCTAGCCGCCCCATCAGGAGTGTGTTGGGGGTAACTGGGTCGATATCCGCCACATCACTGGAGACATATCCGAGGGGCTTCGAGTTAAGTACTCCCTCAATCTCCGTGAGGACTGTCATTAGGACTTCTTCCGCCACAGTCTGGGCCCCAAGTACTGCGTACAGGGCTGTCTTTATGGAGCGCACTTCTCGTTCCCAAGTGCCACCGAAGTGGGGTGCGTTTGGGGGGTTGAATTGGAAATCAACCTGTGCTGGAGCGAGGTGGGTCTTAAGTTCTGGGCCCATAGCTTGGAAGCTCTCTCTCAGCTCTCTTTCGCCGCCTTTGAAGTTTGTCCCATGATCGGACAATAGGGTAGACGGTCTTCCTTTCCGTGATGTGAATCTTCGGAAGGCCATAAGGAATGAGTCTGTGCTCATGGTCGGGAGAAGCTCGATGTGTATCGCTCTGGTGGTCATGCATTTGAATACAATACCCCACCGCTTCTCGGTTCCTCTTCCTTTCTTTATGTGCAGCGGGCCAAAGCAGTCCATACCCGTTGAGTGGAATGGCTTGTCACCGATTCGGAGGCGACATGGAGGAAGGTCAGCCATCCTTGGTATGCTGGGCTGCGCGCGCCACTTGCGGCAGTCTAGACATGTTCGCTGGAAGCGTCGTACCGCCTCTCTTCCTTGTAGGATCCAGTAACGACGTCTGATTTCCGCGAAGACTCTTTCTGCTCCTGCGTGATGTACATCCTCATCGTATTTCTTTATAATCAGCTCTGTGACCTTGTGTCGGCTGTTCAATACGATCGGGTATTTAATGTCATCCGGTAGATTGGGGGCTCTGCGTAGGCGACCACCCACTCTGATGAGGGTATGAGCGTCGCTCTCGGGGGCCAGATGAATTAATCTGCTGTCGGATGGGACGGGCTTTCCTCCCTGTAGACAGGCCAATTCGTCGGGGAACGAGTCTCTCTGGGCTCGCTGCAGTAGAAGCAATTCTGCTTCCTCGTAGTTAGCTGCTGACATATCAGCGGGGGACTTGCACTCCGGGTGGTACCGCAGGAATGTTCTTTGTTGTGCACTCTCTATGGACGTGCAATCGTCTATGTTAGGGTCGGTGGAGGCTACGGTGCTCAATCCACAGAACACAGACTTCTTATTTTCCACCTCCTCTGGACTTGCTTCCCTCGGGATAGGCATGGGCCACTGTCCTTCCGGGAGTCTTAGGAATGCGGGGCCGTCACTGTAGACATTGCGACGGGTGAGGTCATCCAGGGGCATCCCCCGGGTGATGACGTCAGCTGGGTTCTGTTTTGTATCAACGTAGCGCCACTCTGTTTCTCCGGTTAACTCTTCGGTTAAGTCTTGAATCTCGGTGACTCTGACTCCCACGAAGACTTTGTACTTGCATGAGTCCGATTTGATCCAGGCGAGTACCGTCGTGGAATCTGACCACAGGATTGTTCTAGACACCGGTATGGTGAGCTCACGTTGGATGAGCGTGGCTAGGTGCGCTCCGGCTAGGGCTGCGCAGAGCTCTAGACGTGGGATAGATTGTTGCTTGCGTGGGGCTATTCTCGAGCGGGCGAGGACAAATGCTGTGTAGATCTCTCCCCCCTGGTCTTGGGCCCGTAAGTAGGCTACTGATCCGTATGCGACCTCTGAGGCGTCACTGAAGACGTGTAAGTCCATTTTACATGTCTCTGGCCTCACCGTGGGTGGGAAGTAGCTTCGGCGCATATTAACGCCTGGGAGTGAGTGGAGCTCCATCTCCCACTCTCTCCAGGTGGATGCAAGGTGTGCGGGAATGGGGTCGTCCCAGCCCTGGTCCTTGTCCCACAATGCTCGTACAATAATTTTTGCCCTGGTGGTGTACGGTAGAATACATCCTAGCGGGTCATATTGTCGGGCGAGTGTTGTGTACACACTCCGTCTGGTGGTCGGCGCCGCCGCCGGCCTTCCCTGCTCCGTAGTCAGGGGCTTGTGTCTGTAGTGAAGCGAATCTGTTTTGAATCGCCACACCAATCCCAGGGTCATCTCCTGGGCTTCTCCCGGGATTGTAGCCATCCAGGTCTCGCTGCTGGCTGCCTTGTCCTCGGAGGAGAGGCTGCGCAGTACTTGCGGATCGCTGCTGGCCCACTGCCTGAGATCAAAGCCGCCTTTGATCAATGAGGCGCGGAGTTTAATCAGGAGAGCCTCGGCTTCTTCTTGGGTTGAAAGGCTTTGTAGACAGTTGTCTACGTAGAAGCTGTTCTTTACGCTGTGTCGGACCTCTTCGTCCGCTGCTGGGTCCTCTGCTACATGTTTCTGTAGTGCAAATGTAGCACAGCAGGGGCTGCACGTCGTTCCGAAGGGGAGGACTTCCCATTGGTAGATGGCTGGGTGCTCATCTCCTGGCTTCTCTCTCCATAGGAACCGTAACAGGGGCTTTTCCGCCTCTACTAATCTCACCTGCAGGAACATTCCTTTAATGTCCCCGCTGATGGCCACCTTTTCCTGGCGGAAGCGGAGTAGAACGCCGAGTAGGGAGGGGCCGAGTGTGGGACCGGGCAGTAACTCTTTATTCAGATTTTGGGATCCGATCTGGTAGCTGCAGTTAAATACTATGCGGTCTTTACCGTTGTGATGGACCTTGTGGTGGGGCACGTACCACGATTCAGTGGTCTGGTCAGCCTCTTTAATGTCCATCTTTGTGACGTGTCCCGCTGTGATGAGCTTCTCAATCTCAGCGCGGTATACACTCTCTTGGGCGGGGTTCTTGGCTAAGCGCCGCTCCGTGTTCAGCAGGTACCGTTCTGTGGCGTCTGTCTTGGCGTGGAAAGTAGGCATTCCTTCTCGCCGCAGGAGTGGCGTGGCGTATCTCAACACGCCGTTGACCGGGACTCTCTTGGTCCCTGTCTCGAGGAGGTGAATGGCGTAAATGTCATCTTTAGAGCGAATGTCTTTCTTTCCGTTCTTAAAGGGCATTTGTTCCAAGGTCCATAGCCGCTCTACGTGTTGCAGGAGTGCGGTTTCTCCCTCTGTTACTCGGGAGTGGAGACATCTAGTGGCTGTACTTCGGTTGAGAGATTTGGCGAGCGGGCCTTGGAGAGTCCATCCCAAACGGGTCTCGACTGCTGCAGGACAGCCTCGGGGTCCGGTATGAACCCGGTCTATCGGGACAATGAGGTCTGCATGGTCGGAGCCTATCAACAGGGTCGGCATAGCATTGTCTATGAGCGGGATCGGTAACTTGCGCAGATGTGCATATTTCTCCATCAGCTTGGCGACGGGGTATGTGTACCGCGACAGTCCTATTTCTTGGCTGGTGAAAGCGTCTGCAATCTGGTACCGTCGCTCAGGCTGGCCGCTTGCTGCGATAGAGAATGAGACATTCTCGCCCTTTATCGTCTTCAAATCTCGTCTTATTGTCCGAATTGTCATTTGGGTTTCGCTTCCCCGCAGCCCTAGCTGGGCCGCAGCGGAGGCGAGCAGCAGGGTCTTCTCTGACCCGTCATCGAGGACGGCGTAAGTGTCCAGGACTTTATTCTGGTAGCTTAGTGTCACACGCACTACTTTTAGGAGTACTCGGGCTCCACTGCTGCTGGCGGGATCGATGTACATGACGCTCGCTTTGCGGCTGGATGGTGCAGGTGAAGGGCGCCGTCTGTTACTGTCGTGAAGTATGTCCAGATGGGCTCCATCGCACTTGGTGCACCTTTTCTTTAAGCGGCATTCGGCTGCCATGTGTGAGCGCGCACAGCGAAAACAGCGCTTGTTGGACTTTATCCATTGACCTGCTTCCTCCGCGTTCAGCTTGGGGAAGGAGTCACATTGCGCTAGCCAGTGTTCTTTCTCACGGTAGGGGCACACTATCTTCCACTTCTCCGTTCTGGAGGGGGTACTGTGGCTCCTGCTGCTCGGTACTGACTCCGATTGGTGCATCACAGTCACCGATCTTCTTCCATCATTTAGTCGTCTGGTTCCTTCTCTGGAGCCAGGGGTGCTCCGTCCGAATGTATCTAGCCGTAGGCTGCTGACTTCTCTCGCCAGGAAGTCTGCTAGATCGAGGAGGTTCGGTTCGGGGCCATTCGGGTCTCTGTGGTCCCTCTGCCGCCTAAAGCGCTCCTGACGAGCGGGCGGCAGCTTCTCCAGAATCCTTTCCACATTTGAGTTGGCGTAAAGTTCATGCCTCCCCTTCTCTCTTTGCGCTCCCAACATCCCTACCAGGGACTGCACTCTGATGGACAGGTCGTCCAGTGCTCGATTGTCTATTGCTGGGGGTAAGCGGTCGATGTGTCGGATCTCCTGGATCACGTAATCCCATATGCGCCCATACCTCTGGTCCAATGCTACCAGCGCTGCTGTGTATGGGGTGGTGGAAGTCGCGTAGGCGAGCGCTATATTATGTGCGCGGGGTACCTTTAAGTGCTTCAGTAGGATGGCGTATTTGTGGCGTTCATCCAATACATCCACCAACATGGTCTCCAGACACATGCGGAGTTCTGTATACTGGGCCCGGTTCTCTTGGGTGAAGTCGGGTACCATAGGCGTGCCAATGTATGACGCTGACTGTGGATACATCGGCGAGCGTTGGGGGAGAGGCCTCCTAGGCGAGTCTCCTCCCGCTCCTTGGTATGGGCTGGTACCGGCAGTGTACCATGGCCCGCTTGTCCAGGTGCTGTTCCTCGGTGCGGGTCGTGCGTCGTGCTCACCCGTGTATAGAGTCGGGGGTCTGCAGCGCAGCTCCGCGGGAGTATAGCCTGGGCTGTACCGGACCTCCTGGTCCGGTAGAGTACTGTGCTGTCTTCGGGCGTGGTTCTCCTCCTCTTCCTCTTCGTCTTCAGTTAGGTCATCCAGTGCTTGTAGTCTCTGGTTTAGCCTCTCCACAGGATATGCTGCTCCTTCCCGGTTGCTAGGTCTCGCTTGGACCGGTGGGGGGAGGTGGTCTGTGGGGGGTATAGACCTCGTCTGTTGGTCAAGTTCAGGGTTGTTTACTCGGCTAGGGGATGCCGCCCTGGAGGTGTGTCTAGACGAGTTCCTGGAGCCTCTGGCGGAGGGAGAGGGTGTTGTCCGTCTGATCAGCTGTTCTATTAGTTGCGACTGCTGTCTGTCGCGCGCTGCGTCCCGTTGAGCACCGGCTCGTTCTCGGGCCACATTCTCTTCCATCTGAATGCGTCTTATTTCTAGACGTATCTGCTCGTGTTCGCTTCGCTGCTGGATCTGCAGTCGGTCGCGTTCAGCAGCGGCGTTCAGGCTGATGAGGAAGGCCTGCTGTAGGGTCCTCTCTGCCTCGCTGGGAGAAGGCGGTTGTATAGGGGAGCCTTCCCTCGGGGTACTCCTTGCGGAGCCCTGGAGCTCTATCTCCACGGTGCTCTCCCCGTCTTCTTCCGTGCCGAGTTCTCTCTCGGTAGCGTTGTATTCCTCCCGGGACTCATCGGGGACTACTTCTTCAGTACTGGCGGGGTGTGAAGTCATGTCTGGTTCCCACTGGTCCCCACCGTGAACTTGGTCAGTTACATTAGAGCCCGTAGGGGCCTCTATGGTCGGGGTAGTCTGGGCGTTGGGGTTAGACATACTTTTACTTTCTAGTTTTACCGCGTTTACTGTTAGTAGAAGACTAGGTTGTTGACTGACAGCGTAAGCCTCTAAGTACTGAGGGAGCCGTCGTTCGCGCTGCGGGCGTTGGTTAGGAGGATCGTTTCGTGGAGTGTTCATCATAGGCCATTTCAATATTAATAACACTATATTAATATTACACTAATTACCCTCCGGCTCGAAGGACCAATTGTAACTGAGGGGTACAATTCCCTGACTGTATTACTAGATATGATACTTACTACCACTACCTTTGTACTTAATATTCGGCCACCCAGTACACGGCATAAATATATTATCATAAACACTCTCACGTAGATGAAACGGATCCAACACAAATGTACGAAGTCGAAGTATGCGTTTATTACTACACAGCAATGGTGTGTAGAGCAAGCACGTAATCACTTAATTACATTTATGAATTGAAATAGTATGCACTTTTATGGCAAAGAGTATTCGTCTGTATATCAATAGAGAATGTCCAATCTCTGATGGCGCAGGTGGTAAATATACGACCTGGAATAGTTAAGGAATAACAGCAATGATACTTTAATGATTATATACTAGATACACTAAGGGGGGGTTAATCCGGTCGCTTGTAAGCCGACAGGAGTAGGAGGGGGGGGGGGGTAGAATCCGGCTGCCTCGTCCGGCCAAGGGTATCCCAGGTGAACCCACTGTAGTGCCGTTCAATGCGCCGGCGATCCTTGGACCCAGTGGCGGACTGGCCATCGGGACGTTCGGGACGAATCCCGATGGGCCGGAACCAAAGTGGGCTGGTCCAAAAAAAAAAAGAAAAAAAAAAAAAATCTTTATATTTTTTTTTTTTTTTTTTTTTTTTTTTTTGGCCAGTGTGTGGGTCAGTGTGTGGGCCACTAATGTGGGCCGGTGTGTGGGCCAGTGTGTGGGCCAGTGTGTGGGCCAGTGTGTCAGTCGGTGTGTGGGCCACTAATGTGGGCCAGTGTGTGGGCCAGTGTGTGGGCCACTAATGTGGGCCAGTGTGTGTGCCGGTGTGTGGGCCAGTATGTGGGCCAGTCTGTGGGCCAGTATGTGGGCCGGTGTGTGGGCCGGTGTGTGGGCCAGTATGTGGGCCAGTCTGTGGGCCGGTGTGTGGGCCAGTGTGTGAGTCGGTGTGTGGGCCACTAATGTGGGCCAGTGTGTGGGCCAGTGTGTGGGCCAGTATGTGGGCCGGTGTGTGGGCCAGTATGTGGGCCAGTCTGTGGGCCGGTGTGTGGGCCAGTGTGTGAGTCGGTGTGTGGGCCACTAATATGGGCCAGTGTGTGGGCCAGTGTGTGGGCCGGTGTGTGGGCCGGTGTGTGGGCCAGTATGTGGGCCGGTGTGTGGGCCGGTGTGTGGGCCAGTGTGTGGGCCGGTGTGTGGGCCAGTGTGTGGGCCAGTGTGTGGGCCGGTGTAGTGTGTGGGTCGGTGTAGTGTGTGGGCCAGTGTGTGGGCCGTATGTGGGCCGGTGTGTGGGCCATTATGTGGGCCGGTGTGTGGGCCAGTGTGTGGACCGGCAATAAAACAATAAACAAGTTGCATAAACTAAATCAGATAAAAAATTATCACAGTTCTGGTTTGCCTTAAGATGCAGTTTAAGATGGGTCTTGAACATGGAGTATGTAGGGCACTCTCTAATCACAACTGGTAGGTTATTCCAGTAGTTACCACTTTTAACAGAGAACACAGTTTTTGCAATGGTAGTATACCAAAAAGGCACCTTACAGTCCCCTCTACTGATGGCCCTGGTGGTAATGCCAGTGTCTGCTTTCTGTTGGATGAACTCATTCAATGGGGGAGGGGCAAGTCCATGCAGAACCGTGTACATGAAGCAAGTATATTTGAAAACTTGGAAATTCTCGAAACTTAGCATGTTATGTTTTTCTAAAACATTACAGTGATGAAATTAAATTGGTTTCCTATCAAATACTTTTATGGCTTTTTTGTAGAGTAATTCTATTGGTGTAAGAGTAGTGACATATGAAAGAGACCAGTTGATAAAACAGTACTCGATGTGTGATAAAATCATTGAATGCAGAAACATCCTTGCAGCATTAACTGGCAGGCAGGGCCTGATCTGCCTGAAGTTTTCGATGTTAAACTTGACTGTGTTTGTCACTTTCTTCACATTACTTTTTGAAGGTCAATGTAGAGTCCAATGTGACCCCAAGATACTTGAATTAATGTACAATGTCCAGCTCCGCCTCTCCCAGAAACACATTAGAGTGAGTGACCTCTACTGGTGACTTTGTGAACATCATACACACTGTTTTCTTGGTGTTAAGTGAAAGACATGCTTTCGTTAGCCAGTCTTGAATGAGACATGAGACATCAGTGAATGAGATTCACGTTTCCTCCCAACCGCGAGTAGGCCTAGAAGCGCAGAAATGGAGAATGCAAAAAAAGAAAGGGTGGAGCTGAAAAAGCTAGAATTGCTAGTAAAAGACGCAGAACAATGTTCTAAAATTACAGACATGTTTAGTAGAGGAAGGGCTGGCGTTAGAGTAGCTGCTGCTGCTAATGATGATGAAGTTCAAGTGGAAGGAACCAACAGTAACATGACAGGTGCGTGCAGTAGCCTAGTGCATATTCTACTGTTGGTGTGTGCCGGTTCATGAGGGCTAGCTAGCCTATACTAGTTCTTGCAGTGATTTCAGTCATTCTATTACAAGACAATGTGCTTTCCGTATTCCTGATTCCTTACAGCACGTGGACGTAAATAGTCGTGACTCGTGACGTTTTTTCTCTGACTAAAAGTTTAGTTAGCAATGTTAGGACTAGTGCCCACCACAGCATCAGAAGCTAAAGTGCTAACCTAGAGAGCCAATCAGAACCTAGGACGGGCTGCAAATTAATTGGCTACTAATATTATAATAGTAAATACTCAAATAAAATACTATTATGTTCCCTTTCAAATTTTCATGTTGATATAATATTGGTAATCTAATTGATTGAATTGATTAGTTGCCATTTTACATGCTTAAATAAGATGTACCTTAGAATTCCCAACAGTTAGCCATGTTCTCGATTAGTCTCATCTACATGTTTGTAGATAACCACAGCTAACTAGCTTAAGCTAACAACTAGGTCAACTACTACCCCGTAGTTAAACAAATGTGATTGCATATAACAGCTAACTGCTACAGCTAAGTTGGTAGTTAGCCTATTCCATTAATGTTGAATGTATTTATGAAGGTTGTTGATGGTGGTTGGCGCTGAATAGCAGACATGATTCCGTCAGTCTGCCACAGGGAAGCTGTGTTTGCTGATGCTGCTCACGACCACCAGTAGCGTATGACTGTGTGAGTGTGAATGCTTGATGGTTTCTGTGAAGCGCTTTGTGGAACAATGCTGATATACAGTTAAGAATGAGTAATTCGCTTTTGGTTTTTAAGAAAATGGTTTGTAAAGCTATTTTTGAAAACTACAAGTGTGAATAATACTGTTTTTTTTTTGCTATTTTCTTTTAGAATACTGTTTTGGAGTCTTAATTTTTTTAATTTTTGTTAAGAATATAGGACAGGCATAGGCTATATAAGCATTGCTTCAGTCTGTACCTTCTCAGTCACTGTAAAATCAAATATTGTTAAATGATGGTGTATATTGTATTCTGTGAGATGATGACTGAATAAACTACTACTACTACTACTACTACTACTACTACTACTACTACTACTACTACTACTACTACTACTACTACTACTACTACTACTACTACTACTACTACTTTGGGTGTTTTCAAAAGGCTGAAAAACGCTGTATGAATTCAAGCCATTATTATTGATTGCTGATGTTCTTCTTATGCAGTTGACTCTGAGGAAAGAGAGAGCGCCCAGTCCAGCACAGCTGACCCTGAGGGGAGGGAGAGTGCCCAGTCCAGCACAGCTGACCCTGAGGGGAGAGAGAGAGCCCAGTCCAGACAGACAGACAGACACACAGAGAGAGAAAGAGAGAGAGAGACACAGAGAGAGAGACACAGAGAGAGACACACAGAGAGAGGGAGAGACACAGAGAGAGACACACACACACACACACACACACACACACACACACACACACACACACACACACACACACACACACACACACACACACACACACACACACACACACAGAGAGACACATACACAGACAGAGAGAGAGAGAGAGAGAGAGAGAGAGAGAGAGAGAGAGAGAGAGAGAGAGAGAGAGAGAGAGAGAGAGAGAGAGAGAGAGAGAGAGAGAGAGAGAGAGAGAGAGAGAGAGAGAGAGCTCTTGGAATGGGTGTCTGGGAGGAAGTGGGGGGTCTTTCGATGTTGATTAAACGGCAAGCAACTAATGTCATGAGTGCCAAATTAAAGGACAATAAATCCAATCTAACTGAAATTGTGTAGCACAGACCTTTTCTATGGATCAAAACCTCAATATTATTATGGTGTAGTTAATACTTCATGTATCCTTAATCCCTAGGCTAATGAGGCACTAAGATGTTAGTAAAAAAAAAAAAATATGCCAATGACAGGAAGTAACGGTATATGTATGTGTGTGTCTCTGTGCGTGTGTGCACTGTGCATGAGTGCACATCTAGGGGCGGTGTGTAGATTTGGTCTCCCTGATGTTGACTCCTTAGCCACAGCCTTGGGTTGTTTAATACTGGACAAGTGTTTCATAACGGCCGTTGTGTGGGCCGGTTTCGGGGGCCGGTGCGTGGGCCGGTGTGTGGGCTGGTGCGTCTGAATGTCCCGGGCTGAATTTGTGTCCCAGTCCGCCACTGCTTGGACCACAGATGAAAGCAGGTGAACTCTTTGTGGGCCGGCTCTCTCCGGTCCACGGGGGAGAGACGTGAAGCGACCTCGTCTTGCAGAGCGTCTCCTCACCTTGCGTCCTCTCCAGGGGGGGGGTTTCCAACACACGGCAGTGTCGGGGGTCTTTATCCATGGAATAATCAAAGTATACAAAGCATAATCCGTGCCTGGGAAGGCGGGCTGTCGTCGGTAGAATAATCCGGTATACAGGTCCACTCGCTCGTCGGCTCTGGGGCTCCTCGGGTGCAGCTTCACATGGGGTCAACCACCCTGAGTAAGCAGCCAGTTCTCTGCCCGAAACGATGGGGTACTGACTACGGTAGTATTCTCACCGCACGAAGCACTATATATTAACAGACTATTATTAGCTTAATAGACTACGTCCAACTCGACGATATAGTGCCAAATATGACTATTCAAATATTAATATACACGATGTCTCAATACCGATGGTAGGCGAACTTGGCCTTACTCCCACACGTGGCGTCGCGGGGAGGCTTTACGTCTGTGACTCTATTGGAGGGTAAGAAACTGGACTGAAAAGAAAGTCCTACTTTAGTAGCGCAGTATATATACGCACTATGAACAAATAGTCCCATTAGTGGTGCGGTAGCCAGATTCCTACGCGGAACTAGGACTTGTTCGTACATGTGGAGCGGTACGTTTGAACTGGGTCTGAGGGGTATGGCAGCCTGGCACCAAGGTCTCGACCAATAGTAGAATGGAGACTATTATGGGATGTTCAGTAGGCTAGAATGGATATTCAATGCATATTGTACAAGGAATATACAAGGGATATCAGGGAATATTAGAGAATATACAAATACAATTAAATATATATATATAAATAAATATATATATTCGGTTTAATCTGGCCCTTCACAACAATAATAATAATAATAATAATAATAATAATAATAATAATAATAATAATAATAATAATAATAATAATAATAATAATAATAATAATGGTCCCCTCTCTACACCTCTCCATCATCTCCCCCCCTCTCTACATCTCTTCATCATCTCTTCCCCCCTCTCTACACCTCTTCATCCTCTCCTTCCCCCCCTCTACACCTCTTCATCATCTCCTCCTCCCCCCTGTCTTTAATGAGACACTTGTGGTCTCTCCATTTGGCGCACAATAGCAGGAATGTCAACTTCAATGTTTGTGCATGCAATCTGCATCAGATGAAATAATGTTTCATCCGACAGCCTGTTTCTCTACTTTGACTTGATGTGCTTCATGTTTGAGAAATTGCTCTCACATATGTATGTGCTCCCAAACATACTGGCCATAGAGAGGGCAAAGTCCCTGAGGAGTGGGAAGCGGGGCTCAGGTAGCAGTTTCCAAAACGAAATTCCCCTCTCATTTCTCTTTGCTTGAAAAAAAGGATCTGACTGTAGCTCGCACAGTTCAAGCTGCAACGGTGGGGGCTGCTCTGACACCGTAGCGGTGAGGGGGCCGGCAAACAGCGCTATCCGTGACTGCATGCCGTTGAAATCTTCAAACCGATCATTGAATTGCATTTGCAGTGTTTCAATGTCGCTCCTGTACTTTCCGACGGCTCAGCCATCGGATTTCTGTGTGTAGCTGCAAGTCGCCATAATCAGTGTCCATCTCTTCCAAAAAGGAGACAAACTTTCTATGGTTTAGTGACCTGTTGCCTCCACGAATTAGATTGGTAACCTTGGTAACCAAATCCATAACATGGCTGTAGTAGTCAAGCTTCTTGGCACAGAGAGCCTCCTATATCAGATAAAAAAAAAGAAAAACGATTTAACGACTCTCGCATATAATTTGACTACACTCGACTCGCATTGGTCATTATAGTGACCCACAATAGATGGAAATTATGTTAGCGAACTTACCTGATGTATAATGCAGTGCAGCATTGGACACTCAACGCCACTCTGCCTTAGAAGCCCGGCGAATCCTGTGCGTTTTCCTTTCATTGCCGGTGCTCCATCAGTAACAACAGCCGACAGTTTATCAAAACCCCCATATTGCTGCACGGCACTTTCAACAGCGTTTCATATGTCCACACTAGGGCTGACCCCTATTAGTCAAATAGTCGACTAATCGATCGAAAGGAGCCATAGTCGACTGCCAACTCTTCTTAGTCGAATACAAAAAAAAAAAAAAAATATTATATTTTATTATTTTTTTTTTTATATTGGCCTGGGGCCGCATGGAACGTCGGTGAGGGCCGCATGCGGCCCGCGGGCCGCCAGTTGCCCCTCCCTGGTCTAATGTATAAGTATGTTTTCATCTCTTTCTGCAGCTTTCTCCAGAACGTGATCTATAGCCCCAAATGCATTATATTGATGATGCAATACAGTTTTATGGCAATCAGCGCGATATAAAAAATTCCAACTAGACGTACTTCTAGAAGTTACTACACATCATCTGATGTTGACCGGATGGGCTAGGGGCGTTTATAATTCCGTGGGCAGCGTTATACCAATCATCTAATGTGGGTCAAATGTTGATCATAGCAGTTAGTATCGAAGACGGTAATTTTACACGCTAAAACTCACCCCAGTCTCCGCGTGCCGTTGGGCGATCATCGTAGAGTAGAAATTTTATCATTATGGGATGTAGATTTACCCGGTCCATTTCCAGCTTGTATAATGGTATATACGTCCAAATCATGTTGTTTATCGAGTTATTGGCAATCGATCGCTATGTAGTGTGTCGAGATCGAGTCCCGGAACCTATAGCGAGTGCCCGGAAGTAATACGGCCGACCAGCACAATCTCCATAGCACTTCCTGTTAAGCGATTGCGCCGATCGGCCACCAGATGGCGCTCCTGAACCGCTAGAGAGCTCAGTGGGTCCTCCTGGGCCCCGTTCCCCGTACCTGGATAACTGAGTTAGCCGGATAACTTTCGGTCAAGCCTGACTTAAGCCGGACCTTCCCATTCCCTGACGCGCGATTGTCTAAATCACCATGACAACAGATCAAAAAGTTTGAGCCTGGTCGAGAGCAGGGTTAAGTTCAAGTTAGCCGGATGAACCATGGCCACGCCCCCGCAAAGAAGTGACAGCTCGTTTCCTGAAATGATTCTCACAGTCTAGGATCTGCATTATACCATTCTGAATTACGTTTCTGTGCTTCGTTTTCCTAGAGGGGGCTTTTGAAATGTATAATAATAGAACTAAATGCTGATAATAAATCATATTGAGCCTATAGATTTACTTTGTCCTAAATAAAATAATGCACGTCATATACGGCGCTCGGAGTCGCGATACACGCTGCATGTGGTTATTTTAATAACGGCTCATTGCAAATGTGAATCCCGCGGGGATATTTTTAATGAATGAAACCGTTATCGGCCGTTTGGCTCTGATTAGTTTCATATATTAATCTCTGCTGTAGATTTGCTTAACGGAGCGCCGGATTGTGTTTCATTCAAGCATAAAATTGAAGTGTCTATGCGGGGATTGTGGTTTTTGTGTGATATTGTAACTGGGATTAAAATGTCTGATGAGATGCGCTGTTTGACGGATTTGAGAAATTGAATGAGCCGTTGACGTCACATTAATGCATTTGAGAATAAAGAGATAAAACTTAATTTTTTGGTAAGAAAAATATTCTAAACACGGGTCTCTCGTCCATTAATGCATAAACAATGAGTATATCACGTCTGGCACAGTGGCGCAGCGGCTAGTGCTGAATCCTGGCAACCGGGCGACCGGTGTTCGAAACCCCGCGTTTCCAATATAATTTTTTTGGAATATAATATTAATGATTATACGCAAAAGTAGCCTAGTTTTAAGTTAAAATATTATAAATCTACATGCATTGAGGATGTCATTCTTTATATAGCTCTCAACGTGCACCAAATTGAATTATTCCTACATTGCAAAAAGAAGGAAAAGACTAGGAGAAGTGGGATTCGAACCCGGGCCGCCTGTGCGGGACCCTGGAGTAGTTGGCCTTAACGACCATCCACTCGTCTCTTAACATCGATCCGTTCCCTTAACCTCCATCCACTCCCTGTTTACAAAACCATGTATTATTTTGGCCATATGTGGCGCTGTTGCGAGTTTGTGGATGCTGCGCCGCTGTATCCACATTAAGAGAAGAAGAAGAACAGAAGAAGAGCTGGAGAAAGTCGCGTTGGTGAGTTTAAACTACTAAATAAGATCCGATTCCTAAACACTGTCACAACAGCAGTCATATATGTATATTTTCAACAATACGTTTGTTTACCAATAGGTTATTGGGTTTGTGTTGCCGCTGTTTAAAGAGACTCCAATTGAATTGATTTACCGAGTGACTAAGTTCGTTTTTTTTTTTCAAATGTAAACTACAGTATAAGATCCCAACAATGTCACAACAGCAGTCATACTGTATATTTTCAACAATACGTTTGTTTACCAATAGGTTTTTGGGTTTGTGTTGGCAGTTTCAACAGTTGGATGTACTCCGTGAAGCTGACTGAGTCGTGTTTTGTTTCTGCACAGCAGATCTAATAACGATAATACATTGTGTCCTATCTATCTATCTCACTATCTATCTTCAATGCTTTTATTTTTTACTCCGTTTATTTGATCAGGGACAGTGCATATCAATCAACAGTTATACATTTATAAATGAATACAAATTAAAAACTGTAAATATGCCAACATTAGCAGGGTTGCTAGTTTTCAGTTGTAGTCCCTGGGCTAGATGTTTAAAGCCCAACCTCCAGGTTAAACCCTACTGATCAATTATGGGTAGTTTACATCATTGGTATATAATTATATATATATCTGTACATATCTCTTACCTACTCTTACTAGTTACACTGCTGGCCAGTATGACTTACTACCATAGTGTCTTTATACCTGTATCACTGTACATATTAATACTATATCTAAATCTGTACATATCTCTTACCTACTCTTACTAGTTACACTGCTGGCCAGTATGACTTACTACCATAGTGTCTTTATACCTGTATCACTGTACATATTAATACTATATCTAAATCTGTACATATCTCTTACCTACTCTTACTAGTTACACTGCTGGCCAGTATGACTTACTACCATAGTGTCTTTATACCTGTATCACTGTACATATTAATACTATATCTATATCTGTACATATCTCTTACCTACTCTTACTAGTTACACTGCTGGCCAGTATGACTTACTACCATAGTGTCTTTATACCTGTATCACTGTACATATTAATACTACAACTCTGTACATACATGTAGTACTCATAGTACTAATTTATATATGTTATACCCAGTTTAACCACCTGTACAGTGTATATTACTATTTCACGTTACTGCTACATAGTCACTCTGGTTGGATGCCAAACCTCTTTTAGTTGTACTGTACTTGTGCTGCATGATGACAATACATTACAATCTGCACTGAATTAGTCACAGAATGTTTTGGGACTAGAAGGTTTACAGGGTTAACCGGCTGTTGTGTGGCAGTGAAAGGGTTAACCTTCTGTGTATTGTTGAAGGTTTAGTCCACATTGTTTATTGAACAAAAATACAATATGAAGGTTGGCCTTTAAGCCAGAAACAATAGTACTGTTACATTTGTGACATACGATATGCAAATATACAGTAAGGAACCTGACGCAAACTTTGCCATCACAACCATTGAACTATTATAATAGTTAGGATCTATGGGTAACAGTACTGTATATTTGCATATCGTATATGTCACAAATGTAACAGTACTGTAACTGAGGGGTACAATTCCCTGACTGTATTGATAAGTATGGTATCATTAAACCACTACCGATTATGTACTTTAACTACTGGCCACACAGTACATGATATAGATATGATGAACACTTTCCCACCATGAAACGAAGTCCACACAAATGTATAAATCGAATATTTTATATAGCAAAGGGTATATACAACGTTCACTTAATGACATTTATGATTTGAATGCACTTGTAAGGCAAATGAGTATTCGTAGGCAAATCAACATTGAATGTCCAATCTCTGGTTACGCAGGGAGCAAGTATGCAACCTGGTTCTTTAGGGAACTATAGCGATGGTACTTAAATGATTATAGCTGGATACACTAAAAGGGGGTCCCGCTGGTTGTAAGTCAGTAGAGGGGGGGGGTTAGGAGAGCCGCCGGCGATATCCCACCTGGCCAACGATTTCTTGGGAGAATTCAGAGTGCTGAACACGGTGCCCACAGAACCTCGGTCCACAGATGAATACAGCTGGGCCCTCTTGTAGACGGTAGCTGCCGGTCCACAACGAAGAGACGTGAGGCGACCTCACTCGGGGTAGAGCGCCGTCTCACCTGGACTCCTCTCGGGGGGTAGTTCCAACACTCACCAGTGTTGGCTGGTATCCATGGCATAAATCAAAGCACCCAAAGCAAGTAGATAATCCAAGCCGTGTAGGGCTCGCCGTCGTCCGGGTAAGGTAATCCAATGTGCAGGTCCACTCGTCCTGGCCCAGAACTCCTCGGATGAAAGCACCACACGTGGTCTGCCCAGCCTGGTTAAGACTCTAGATAACGCCAGGAACGATGGGGGTACTGCTCACTTTATAACTCTAACCGAACGATGCACCATACATAATAGACTATTATTAACTTAATAGAAATACGTCCCACTCGACGGTATAGTGCCAAACTATGACAATTCAACTATTAATCCACACGATGTCTCAATGCCATTCTGAGGCCAAGTTGACCATACTGCACCACACGTGTATCGTGGGTGAGGCTTAACGTCTTGCCACTAGGTTGGAGGGTAAAGAACTAAGGGCTAAGGGACTAAAAAGGAAGTTCTACTTTACTTGCGCCATATATATATGCGCTGTGAACAAATAGTACCATTCGTATTTCGCCAGTCGTATTCCTACGCGGAACCGGGCTAGTAACGACATGTTCGTCGGCACGATTGAACTTGAACCAAGGGGCTTGGCTGCTGGCGCCAGGTTCTTGTCCAATGAGAGAATGAAACTATTATGGGCTGTTAGTAGACTAAAGGGATATTCAGTGTATATGTACAAGGAATATACAAGGGATATCAAACGATATACAAATACTATTAAATATATATCCATAAATAAATATATATATTCGGTTTAATCTGATCCTTCACAACAGCCGCCCCCTAATTAGTCCCACCTAATTAGCTAAGCAGAGACAGATTAACCGCACTGTCTACCACTCAAGGTCCGCTGTAAGGGTCAGTCAACTCACAAAGTCGTGGGGTCATGGTCGTCATCGATAGTGTCTGGGAGTCTGGGCAGTTCTATTAGCCTCGCCACGGGTCGTGTGTAAGTTCGCCCTTGGACGAGCACCTCAGCTGCTCGGACCTTGCCATCGGCACCGGTGATCACTTTGCTTACGCGGCCAGCCGGCCACATAGCTCTGGGTAGTGACTGGTCGATAATCATGATGACTGTTCCTTCTGTCAAATTGTCTCTCTCTTTTACCCACTTCTGGCGGGTCTGTAGAGACGGTAGGTAGTGGAGTAGAAAGCTGTTCCAAAACTTGTCAGCTAGTACTTGACTGTACCTCCACATTCTTCGGCCGTTCGCTTCTTCAGGCCTGTACCTGGTCTGGGGTAGCGCGGGGTCCAGCCGCCCCATCAAGAGTGTGTTGGGGGTGACTGGGTCGACATCTGCTATATCACTGGAGACGTAGCCGAGGGGCTTTGAGTTCAATACTCCCTCGATCTCCGTGAGGACTGTCATTAGGACTTCTTCCGCCACGGTCTGGGCCCCAAGCACGGCGTACAGGGCTGTCTTTATTGAACGTACTTCTCGTTCCCAGGTTCCACCGAAGTGGGGTGCGTTCGGGGGATTAAACTGGAAGTCAATCTGGGATGGAGCGAGGTGGGTCTTAAGTTCTGGGCCCATAGCCTGGAAACTCTCTCTCAGCTCTCTTTCTCCGCCTTTGAAGTTTGTCCCGTGATCAGACAACAATGTAGACGGTTTTCCTTTCCGCGATGTGAATCTTCGGAAGGCCATAAGGAATGAGTCTGTGCTCATGGTCGGAAGGAGTTCGATATGTATCGCTCTGGTGGTCATGCATTTGAATACAATACCCCACCGCTTCTCGGTTCCTCTTCCTTTCTTTATGTACAACGGGCCAAAACAGTCCATGCCTGTGGAGTGGAATGGCTTGTCGCCGAGTCGGAGGCGACAGGGGGGTAGGTCAGCCATCCGGGGTATGCTGGGCTGCGCGCGGCACTTTCGGCAGTCTAGACAGGTTCGCTGGAAGCGTCGCACTGCTTCTCTTCCTTGAAGTATCCAATAGCGACGTCTGATCTCCGCGAAGACTCTCTCTGCTCCTGCGTGGTGTACATCCTCGTCGTATTTCTTTATGATCAGCTCTGTGACCTTGTGTCGGCTGTTCAAGACTATCGGGTACTTAACGTCATCCGGTAGATTGGGGGCTCTCCGCAGACGACCACCCACTCTGATGAGATTATGGGCGTCGCTCTCGGGTGCCAGGTGGAGCAGTCTGCTGTCTGATGGGACGGGCTTTCCTCCCTGTAGACAGTCTAGCTCGTCGGGGAACGAGTCTCTCTGGGCTCGTTGTAGTAGAAGAAGTTCTGCTTCTTCGTAGTCAGCTGCTGAAATGTCGGCAGTGGACTGAATCTCTGGGTGGTGCCACAGGAATGTCTTTAGCTGCGCACTCTGTAGGGTAATGCAATCATCTATGTTGGGGTCTGTGGAGGCGACTGTGCTCAGTCCACAGAACATAGGTTTCTTGTTCTCAGCCTCCTCTTTACTCGCTTCCCGTGGGGTGGGCGTAGGCCACTCTTCTTCCGGGAGCTTGAGGAACTCGGGTCCGTCACTGTAGATGTTGCGACGGGTGAGGTCATCTAGGGACATTCCCCGGGTGATGACGTCAGCTGGGTTGTGTTTGGTGTCCACATACCGCCAGCTCGCTGCTTCTGTTAACTCTTGAATCTCGGTGACTCTGACTCCCACGAAGACCTTGTATCTGCATGAATCAGACTTGATCCATGTGAGTACTGTCGTGGAATCTGACCACAAGATTGTTCTGTGCACCGGAATGGTGAGTTCACGTTGGATTAACGTGGCTAGATGCGCTCCTGCTAGGGCTGCGCAGAGCTCTAGACGCGGGATAGATTGTTGCTTTCGTGGGGCTATTCTTGAGCGAGCCAGGATGAAAGCAGTGTGTATCTCTCCTCCCTTCTCTTGGGCACGCAAGTAGGCCACTGATCCATAGGCTACTTCGGAGGCGTCGCTAAAGACGTGTAGATCCATCTTGCATGTCTCTGGCCTCACTGTGGGTGGGAAGTAGCTGCGGCGTATATTGACGCCTGGGAGTGAGCGGAGCTCCGTCTCCCACTCTCTCCATGTGGAGGCAAGGTGTGCGGGTATTGGGTCGTCCCAGCCCTGGTCCTTGTCCCATAGTGCTCGTACAATCATCTTTGCCCTGGTGGTGTAAGGTAGAATACATCCCAACGGGTCATATTGTCTGGCGAGTGTTCTGTACACACTCCCTTGAGCGGGGTCTTTGGCTAGGCGCCGCTCTGTGTTCAATAGATACCGCTCCGTAGCGTCTTTCTTTGCGTGAAAGGTGGGCATTCCCTCTCGCCTCAGGAGTGGAGTTGCGTATCTCATCACTCCGCCGACTGTGACTCTCTTTGTCCCTTGCTCGAGGAGGTTTATGGCGTAAATGTCTTCTTTAGAACGAATGTCTTTCTTTTCGTTCTTAAAGGGCATTGTCTCTAGTGTCCATAGCCTCTCGACATGCTGCAGGAGAGTGGTGTCTTCTTCTGTCACTCTGGAGTGGAGGCAGCTAGTGGCTGCTGTTCGGTTGAGAGATTTAGCGAGGGGGCCTTGTAGTGTCCATCCTAGGCGGGTCTCGACTGCTGCAGGACAGCCTCGGGGTCCTGTATGGACCTGGTCTATCGGGACTATGAGGTCTGCATGGTCGGAGCCTATCAGCAGGGTCGGGGTGGCGCCGTCTATGAGCGGGATAGGTAGTTGACGCAGGTGCACATATTTATCCATCAGCTTGGCGATGGGGTAGGTGTACTGTGATAGTCCTATTTCTTGGCTGGTGAAAGCATTTGTAATCCTATACCGTCGCTCTGGCTGCCCGCTTGCTGCGATAGTGAAGGAGACATTCTCGCCCTTTATCGTCTTTAAATCTCTTCTTATTGTCCGAATCGTCATTTGGTTCTCGCTCCCCCGCAGTCCCAGCTGGGCCGCAGCGGACGCGAGCAGAAGGGTCTTCTCTGACCCGTCATCAAGGACGGCGTAAGTGTCCATGACTTTATCTTGGTAGCTCAATGTTACACGGAATACCTTTAAGAGCACTTGGGCGCCGCTGCTGCTGGCGGGGTCAATGTACATGACACTTGCCTTGGTGCTGCTCGATGGTGCAGGTGCAGGCTTTCTTCTGTTACTGTCGTGTAGGACATCTAGGTGTGCTCCGTCACACCGACTGCACCTCTTCTTTAGGCGGCACTCGGCTGCCATGTGATTGCGCGTACATCGGTAACAGCGCCTGTTGGACTTTATCCATTGACTCACTTCTTCTGCATTCATCTTTGTGAACAGGTCACATTGTGACAGCCAGTGTTCCTTCTCGCAGTACGGGCACACCATCTTCCACTTCTCTTTTCTCGAGGGGGTACTGTGGTTCTTACTGCTCGGTACTGATTCTGATTGGTGCATGACAGTCACCGATCTTCTTCCATCGTTTATTCTCCTGGGTCCCTCTCTGGAGCTTGGTGTGCTCCGCACGAACGTATCCAGTCATAAGCTGCTGACTTCTCTCGCCAGGAAGTCGGCTAGATCGAGGAGGGATGGTTCGGGACCGTTAGGATCACGGTGGTCTCTCTGCCGCCTGAAGCGCTCTTGTCTGGCGGGTGGCAGCTTCTCTAAAATCCTCTCGACGTTAGAGTTGGCGTATAGCTCGTGCATACCCTTTTCCCGTTGCGCTCCCAGCATCCCTACCAGGGACTGCACTTTTATAGACAGGTCGTCTAATGAGCGATTGTCTGTTGCTGGGGGTAGGCGGTCAATATGCCTTATCTCTTGGATTACGTAATCCCATATACGTCCATATCTCTGGTCCAGCGCTGCTAGAGCCGCGGTGTATGGGGTCGTAGAGGTGGCATAGGCTAGCGCTATATTGTGCGCTAGCGGTACTTTCAGGTGCTTCAGTAATATTGCATACTTGTGGCGTTCATCAGCGACATCCACCATCATTGTCTCTAAGCACATCCGGAGCTCCGTGTACTGTGCTCGATTCTCATAGGTGAAGTCTGGAAACGTCAGTGTGGCAATGTATGACGCCGTGGATGGCTGATACATCGGCGAGCGTTGGGGGAGAGGCCTCCTAGGCGAGTCTCCTCTTGCGCCTCTCTGTGGGCTGGTACCGGCAGGGTACCATGGCCCGCTGGTCCAGGTGCTATTCCTCGGGGCTGGTCGTGCGTCGTGCTCACCCGTGAATAGGGTCGGGGGTCTGTAGCGCAGCGCCGCGGGGGTATAGCCTGGGCTGTACTGGACCTCCTGGTCCGGTGGAGTACTGTGCTGTCGTCGGGCTTGGTTCTCCTCCTCTCCCTCTTCTTCTTCTATCAGGTCCTCTAGATCCTGTAGTCGTTTATTTAGCTTCTCCGCAGTGTATGCTGCTCCTTCCTTGTAGCTGGGTCTCGCTTGGACCGGTCGGGGAAGGGGGTCTGCGGGGGGTATAGGCTTGGTCTGTTGGTCAAGTTCAGGGTCGCTTGCTCGGTTAGGAGACGCTGCCCTTGACTGTTGTCTCGACGAGTTCCTTGAACCCCTGGCGGAGGGAGAGGGTGTTGCCTTGAGGATCAGCTGCTCCATTAGTTGCGCTTGTAGCTTGTCGCGCTCGGCTTGTAGTCTGTCGCGCTCGGTTTCGCGCTGGATGAGAGCGAGGTCGCGCTCTGCTTCTCTTTGGGCACCGGCAGCGGCACGCTGGGTGTCTGCTCGGTCTCTTGCCATATTCTCTTCCGTCTGAAGGCGTCTCATCTCCAGGCGTCTGCGCTCTTCTTCGCTCCGTTGCTGCGCTTGGAGTTGTTCGCGCTCGCTAAGCGTCTGTGCTTGGAGTCGATCGCGTTCACCCTGAAGTCGATCGCGTTCACCCTGAAGTCGATCGCGTTCGGTAGAGGCTGTCAGGCTGACGAGGAACGCCTGTGATAGCATCCTCTCCGCTTCGCTGGGGGAAGACGGTTGTAGAGGTGAGCCGCTCCTGGCGGTACTCGTTGGGGAGTCCTGGAGCTCTATTTCCTCGGCGCTCTCCTCCTCTTCTTCCGTGCAGAGTTCTCTCTCTGTAGGGTTGTCTTCCTCCCGGGGCTGGTCGGGGACTACTTCTTCGGTATTGGCGGGGGGTAAAGGCATGTCAGCTCCCTCCTGGTCCCCACCGTGAGCTTGGTCAGTTACATTAGAACCCACTAGGGCCTCTGTGGTCGGGGTAACCTGGTCGTTAAGGTCAGACATAATTTTACTTTCTACTTTTACCGCGTTTACCGTTTGTCGAAGGCTAGGTAGTTGACTGACAGCGTAATCCTCTAAGTACTGAGGTGTCTGTCGTCTGCGCCGCGGGCGTTCTACGTTAGGAGGACCGTTTCGTGGAGTGTTCATCATAGGCCATTTCAATATTAATAACACTATATTAATATTACACTAGTTACCCTCCGGCTCGAAGGACCAATTGTAACTGAGGGGTACAATTCCCTGACTGTATTGATAAGTATGGTATCATTAAACCACTACCGATTATGTACTTTAACTACTGGCCACACAGTACATGATATAGATATGATGAACACTTTCCCACCATGAAACGAAGTCCACACAAATGTATAAATCGAATATTTTATATAGCAAAGGGTATATACAACGTTCACTTAATGACATTTATGATTTGAATGCACTTGTAAGGCAAATGAGTATTCGTAGGCAAATCAACATTGAATGTCCAATCTCTGGTTACGCAGGGAGCAAGTATGCAACCTGGTTCTTTAGGGAACTATAGCGATGGTACTTAAATGATTATAGCTGGATACACTAAAAGGGGGTCCCGCTGGTTGTAAGTCAGTAGAGGGGGGGGGTTAGGAGAGCCGCCGGCGATATCCCATCTGGCCAACGATTTCTTGGGAGAATTCAGAGTGCTGAACACGGTGCCCACAGAACCTCGGTCCACAGATGAATACAGCTGGGCCCTCTTGTAGACGGTAGCTGCCGGTCCACAACGAAGAGACGTGAGGCGACCTCACTCGGGGTAGAGCGCCGTCTCACCTGGACTCCTCTCGGGGGGTAGTTCCAACACTCACCAGTGTTGGCTGGTATCCATGGCATAAATCAAAGCACCCAAAGCAAGTAGATAATCCAAGCCGTGTAGGGCTCGCCGTCGTCCGGGTAAGGTAATCCAATGTGCAGGTCCACTCGTCCTGGCCCAGAACTCCTCGGATGAAAGCACCACACGTGGTCTGCCCAGCCTGGTTAAGACTCTAGATAACGCCAGGAACGATGGGGGTACTGCTCACTTTATAACTCTAACCGAACGATGCACCATACATAATAGACTATTATTAACTTAATAGAAATACGTCCCACTCGACGGTATAGTGCCAAACTATGACAATTCAACTATTAATCCACACAATGTCTCAATGCCATTCTGAGGCCAAGTTGACCATACTGCACCACACGTGTATCGTGGGTGAGGCTTAACGTCTTGCCACTAGGTTGGAGGGTAAAGAACTAAGGGCTAAGGGACTAAAAAGGAAGTTCTACTTTACTTGCGCCATATATATATGCGCTGTGAACAAATAGTACCATTCGTATTTCGCCAGACGTATTCCTACGCGGAACCGGGCTAGTAACGACATGTTCGTCGGCACGATTGAACTTGAACCAAGGGGCTTGGCTGCTGGCGCCAGGTTCTTGTCCAATGAGAGAATGAAACTATTATGGGCTGTTAGTAGACTAAAGGGATATTCAGTGTATATGTACAAGGAATATACAAGGGATATCAAACGATATACAAATACTATTAAATATATATCCATAAATAAATATATATATTCGGTTTAATCTGATCCTTCACAACAAGTACTATATACCTGTATGTCATGTATGTCCCTATGTCATAAATGTCATGATGTCATGTATGTTGTGTGTGTCATAAATGTCACTATGAATTGAAAATAGGGGACCCTGATGTAAACAAGACAAACGTCTTTCTCTGGTCTGCATCCCCTTAACAATTGTGTGTATTGAGCCGTACTGTATTGTACCCATTCTGCAATCTGTTAAATAAAGTTTTCATTCATTCATTCATTCAGTGAGATGCTGGAGAAGCAGCAGCAACAACAACAGCGGCTCCCCAAGAGGACACAACTGCCTCGCCTGTGGTCAGCCAAAGTCCCGGTTCCTCAGAGATGGCTCCACCATCCACTTTTTTTTTTATCAGACTGGAGCGGTGAGATACTGTACTTCTACTGCTCCACTAAGGTCTTCCAGACCTATGCAGCAGAAGGACTCACCAATCCCAGGATGCCATTCCAGGACTTTGTTGAGACAGAGTTTTTTCAGAGGGAGTTGGAGGCCTGGAGGGATGTCTTTATTCTCCTTTATTTTATATATCAGAGGATTTTATAGTATGTCTGCACTTTATGTGCTCATTTCATCATTCATGTATTTTACATTCTACTAAAACTGAATCAAACCATAAACAAGGTGGCCCTAAAGGATGTTAGATCCTAATGTGAAAAACTGTGATTTTATATGTCTGCTCATTTGACTTATTTCTACTTTTATCTTTACGCCCCACTATCTGCTGGGTGCATACTATAACCTTATCATGTTTTGTAACAGATTACAGAAGCATATTGGAACGTGAGGTTCTGATATGAATTGATTAATATATCTGCATTATTTTATCCCACTTTATGCTTTGCTCTTGTTGCTTGTTTTACACTGATTTTATGTTTTATTTCTTACTGATGTAAAGCACTTTGAACTGCAATCCCCTGTATGAAAGGTGCTATACAAATAAAGTTATTATTATTATTATTACTGAGACACAGTTCTTTCAGATAGATAGTTTTTAAACCAGCTCAAAGCCGTTTTACCAAGACCTATATGCAGCCAAGCCTCTGCAGTAATGCGTGATCCACAGAGTCAAACGCTTTAGACAGATCAACAAACAATGCTGCACAGTGTTTTTTCTTGTCTAGTGCTTCAATTATGTAATTTGAGACTAGCATAGTCGCTGAAGTACTATGGATCTGAAGCCTGACTGAGACTTGTTAAGAATATTATGGTCAGCTAGAAACTCTTTCAGTTTGTTTACAAGAGATTCAAAGACTTTGGCCATTACAGACAATCTGGAAATAGGGCGATAATTATTTAGGTCAGAGGGGTCTCCGCCCTTTAACAAGGGGAGAACCATGGCCGACTTCCATGAGCTAGGTAATTCACCAGATATGATATGAACATTTCCTGATGACGCTGCCATTTTAGCTCTAATTAAGAATGACAGTGACCTAGCTGACTATTATTTGGAAATCCAGTGGTTTGTAAACTGGTGCGACAATAACTGTCTGGTTTTAAATGTTAAGAAGACTGAGGAGATGGTGTTGGGGACCACAGGCCTGTGGTCATCCACACACAGTCCTGTCACTGTGCATAAATTAAGAAACATGATTTAAGTTGACAAAAACCTCTGCCGCTACAATCTAATGATAATCTAAATATGTGCAACAAGGAGAGACAGGGACAGAATTAATGAATGAAAACTTTATTTAACAGATTGCAGAATGGGTACAATACAGTACGGCTCAATACACAAAATGTTTAAGGGGATGCAGAGCAGAGAAAGACATTTGTCTTGTTTACATCAGGGTCCCCCATTTTCAATTCATAGTGACATTTATGACATACAGGTATATAGTACTGTTACATTTGTGACATACGATATGCAAATATACAGTAAGGAACCTGACGCAAACTTTGCCATCACAACCATTGAACTATTATAATAGCTTTACTATTATAATCTAAATCTGTGCAATATTCATGTTTATTTAGTGATATTCATGTTTATTGATTCAACATAGCTGTTTATCTTTGATAATGTATGACAGGCTTTTGCCCCGACCGGGATTCGAACACGGCTGCACGAGAGCAGTTCAGCTCCTTGGACAGCGTGACAAATGCACCCATTTCATTGGCTGTCAGTCTGTTACACCTATACACGGCTGGCCACGGCGTGAAAGTCAAAAGCAGATACCATTACACCACAGTGTAGATAAGTAAAAGATCCACCATACATCAATCAATGGGTAAGAGAGCCGTATCCTTATTCTGCATAACAGTTTAACTAATTATTTTCGCTAGCAAGATCTCATTTGATTATCCATTCCATAAACCTACTGCCAGCAGGCAAGTTTAAAGAAATATAATCTGATTGATTGGGGTAATGAGGGACTTAAAATTAGCCTATAGATAACGCATTTAACTTGTCGGCGAGGCGATTGAGCCGTACTGCAACCTGTTAATAAAGTTTTAAATCAATTAATCAATCAATACCGTTAGAAAATCAGGATCTCTGCTATCGATACGTGATGGCTTTTCAACTGAAGCGGCCGCGCGCACTTATCCTGGGTCTCAAGTCTGGTTTGAGTTAACAAGACTGAATCCACCTTCGAGGAACAGGAAAATCCCGGCTTCAAACATCGGGTTAACTGAATCTGGATAATGGGACTCTTGATCGACTTAGTTGAACCAGGTACGGGGAATAGGGCCCTGGTGGATCTCAGGCCAGCGGAGGGGAAATATGAATCCGATCGCAGATTTTTTAAATATTGATATAAGGACCCTGTAAAGCGGCTTCCGGCAACTTGAGCATGGCCGGGAATGACGCTTTTAAGCGTTTTCCGGCAGTCAAAGTGTTAAGGGGATGCAGACCAGAGAAAGACGTTTGTCTTGTTTACATCAGGGTCCCCCATTTTCAATTCATATCGACATAGGGACATAGTCAAGTCAAGTCAAGTCAAGAGTTTTAATTGTCACAGCATACAGGTATACAATGAAATGCGGCTGGTCTTGCCCGCGACGATGTGCAATACAGTGGTACAACATATAATAGAATCCAATAAAATACAGTGGTACAACATATTAATAGAATCCAGTAAAAAACAACAGTGCAATAAACAGGTACATGGTGTGCCATCTCGGTATCTGTACATAGTATTTACAGAGCATATAGGACATGCTAGGTAGCTTTAGTAGTGCAATACACTGTTCCTGATGTTATACTAATTTAAAGTGGCCTTTCCTCTGGCCATAAGTGTGCGTATGTGCGGCATGAGTGTTAAAGTGGCTGCTAGTGTGTGAGCGTGCTCAGTGTGCGTGTCGTGTATGTGCTTGTGTGTGCTTGTGTGTGGATAGTTCAGTTTCTGTGTCTCTCAATGTTCATTGTTCAAGGCTCTGATGGCCTGGGGGAAGAAGCTTAGCCTAAGCCTCTCCGTCCTAGTAGCTGGGGTTCGCAGGCGTCTGCCTGACCTCAGCAGCTGGAACAGGCTGTTATTGGGGTGGTGGGGGTCTTTCATTATCCTGCAGGCTCTGGATTTGCACCTCTTGTTGTATAGAGCCTGCAGGGGAGGTAGCGCAATACCCGTGGTACGCTCGGCTGAGCGCACCACTCTCTGTAGGGCCTTCTTGTCCTGTGCCGTGCTGTTCCCATACCAGGCAGTGATGTTTCCGGTCAAGATGCTCTCTACAGCTCCTGAGTAGAAGGACTGGAGTATCTTCCCCGATACTCTGAACTTCCTTAACTGTCTCAGGTGGTAGAGGCGCTGCTTCGCTTTCTTTACTACTGTGTCTATGTGTGTTGACCATGTCAGATCCTCTGAGATACAGGTATTTAGTACCGATACAGGCACTCTTCGAAGTTGGTTAAGGTTAGAGTTTGTCTTAGAGCATGGCGATAGAACATGCTACATGCTATACTATTTTATTTCATACTTATTTTGTCTAGCACAGTCTCTGGAGCGTAACAGTAAGAAGCATTTTGTATAAAAGTATTCTGTACTTCTGTATGACAACTATTAAAGAAACTTGAAACTTGAGGTAGTTTGCAGGCTGTTTGACGTGGAAATGGGCAAAGACACAGCTCGTCACGGATTGGGCAAACGCGTCAGTGGCCAATCAGAGAGCGTCAGTCAGTGCCAATCAGAGAGCGTCTCCGAGAAATGCGGCTAGGTTTCGTAATCACGCATGCAATCTATCCTATTGAATGAATGAATGAAAACTTTATTTAACAGATTGCAGAATGGGTACAATACAGTACGGCTCAATACACACAATTGTTAAGGGGATGCAGACCTGAGAAAGACGTTTGTCTTGTTTACATCAGGGTCCCCCATTTTCAATTCATTTATGACATACACAACATACATGACATTTATGGCATAGGGACATATAGGTATTTAGTACTGATACATTTGTGACATAAACGGTATTCAAATATACAGTACTGTTACCCCTAGATCCTGACAGAGTATATACATATGATGGGGAGGGGACTGTACATTAGGAGGGGGTTGGTGGGTGGGAGAGAAATATACCACCAGACTTTGATTGATTGATTGATTGATTGAAAATTGTATTAACAGATTGCATAATGGATACAATACAGTACGGCTCAATACACACAATTGATAAGGGGATGCAGACCAAAGGCGTTCGTCTTGTTTACATCAGGTCCCCCATTTTCAATTCATAATGACATTTATGACATGTACACAATATTGAAATTCTTTATTGGGAATACCACATTGAGATACAGTATCTCGTTTTCGAGAGGGTCCCACATTTTGTGCAATGTAATACAGAATCTGAACACATACAGATATACAGATATATATCATGACATTTATGACATACAGATATACACAGTACTGTTATGACATACAAGATATCTACAAATAACAGTAGGCCTACTGTTTAACAGAGATCCTACACTGTAAATAAGAGTACTACAAATTTAAAGTAGTCACATCCTAAATTATCATGAATATATATATATATATATTTTTTTTTATATTTTTTTTATTATTGCAAAACAAAAAATTATTAAAAGTCAGTACTTAACACACAATGCATAATGAAACTTTCAGTAAAGGTGGTTATAATATATGCAAGTACAGAAACAGGATAAAACAAAAATAGTCTATAATAACATTTTAGCCGTATACAGTGTATATCCAGCGAAATTACAATTATATAAATGTTAATATATAATATACCCCTAATACCTATTTTCTAAAACCCTACACACATATGCTCCAGCTCAAACCCCCCCCTCCCAGACCCCCTCTTGGATAGTACCTCCATTATCCCTCACTCCTAACCAGACACCACCATTATAAGCTAGCTTTTATTCTCTCCACCACTTCTAACCACATTGACATTTTGGATTCATTGAGCCCCAGAATTCTTGCTGTAGATATTTCTTGATATATCACATCAAGATATGTAAGAAACCACACTTTTCGGCACATTTTTTCCGGTTGAAACCAACGTGATGCGATCAGTTTTTTAGCTACTGTGATACCCGATAAAACCAATCTTTTTAGTTGTGGATTCACTGCAAACTCAAAAACATCATTCAATAGTAATACCGCGGGGTGTACAGGTATATTCCAAAATACGAGTGTTGATAATTGTTGGGATACATCTTTCCAGAATGCCTTAACTGGTGGGCAGTCCCAATACATGTGCATAAATGTTCCTTCGTCCCCATTTGTACATTGGGAGCATTTGGAGTCTTGTATAAGCCCCATTTTGCACAGCCTTATAGGAGTCAAGTATGTCCTGTGAATATAGTTCAGATTGATTTGTTGATGATCCGGGTTCCTTGATGTAAGTCGGACATTTGCCCAGGCTCCTTGCCAATCAAAGTCATATTCCAGGTCTGGTATATCCCTCCTCCAGACAGTGTCTATTTGAAGGGTTTCATACGAGGACGTTAGTAATTGATGATAAAAACTTGATACAAAACCTCCCAATGTATCTCTTTCATAGAAAAATTTGTGGTATCTGTGGTGTTCAATTGGTACTAGTAATGGAACACCGTGAGATCTCATACAAAGTCGTAACTGTATGTAAAAAAGCCATGTGGACTCGGTGAGGTTAAACTTTATACATATTTCGACATAACTGCAGAGGCCCTTGTTATTAAAAATATCCCCTAATGTGTGTATGCCTTTCTCTTCCCATATAGGGAATCTTATAGGTCGCTTTCCCATTAAGAGTGCATTGTTATTGAATATGGGAGTGTGATTATGCCATTCTTGAGGTTTAGGATATTTCTTTTGTGTTTCCCGCCATGTTCTGATTGCATGGGTAATTATTGGGCCAAATTCTCGCTCACAATGCTTGATTGAAAGTTTAGTGTGTGCTATGTCTTCCAGTCTCTGTGGGGCTACCATGTTTCCTTCTAATTCTCTCCAAGATACCAAAGCCTGGGGATCAGACCATATCTTCACTGGTCTTAAAGTGAAGGCCTTAAAATATTGTAAAAAATCTGGGACTGCCATGCCACCGTCTGCTTTATTTCTCTGTGCGGTGGATCTTTTTATGCGAGGTGGTTTGTTATTCCAAATAAATTTGTATGTGGAGGTTTGTAATCTTTTCCAGTAGCCCTCTGGAGGAGGTAACGGAAGCATTGAGCTGAAGAAATTGATTCTTGGTAATACATCCATCTTAACTATTGATACCCTTGCCTGTACTGAGTATTTAAGTTTTGCCCACCTGTCCAGGTCGTCTTTGATTTTGTTCTGTATTTTTGTGTAATTGTGCTTCACCGTTTGTCTTATGGTGGGAAATATTTCCACACCCAAGCATCTGAAATGTTTGACCATAGGTATCGCACCTGGGAGGGTTGTGTCTTTTTTTGCACTGGTGTTAAGAGGAAGAAACGCCGACTTAGGCCAATTTATTTTAAATCCCGATAAATCACCAAAGTTTTCTATCAACTTGAGTATATGCGGCAATGTGTTGTTGGGGTTTTGCATGAACAATATTACGTCGTCCGCATATAAACAAATTTTAAGATGTGTGCCCTTGATTACTATTGGTTCTATGTGTTGGGATTGTCTTATAAATTGTGCTAAAGGTTCTAATGATAGATCGAATAGTCCGGGACTAAGAGGGCAACCCTGTCTGGCTGAGCGTGATACCGGAAAGATATCGGAGATGAATGTGCCTGTTGTAATCCTGGCCGATGGGTCCTTGTATAGTACTTTAATCATATCAATGAATCCTTTTCCTAACCCCATCCTTTCTAATACTGCCCATAGAAACGACCATTCTAACCTGTCAAATGCTTTCATAGCATCCAGGGATAGTATCGCCTTAGGTGTGTTGTCCTCTTTGTCAGCATCTAGTACGTGCAGTATTCGCCTTATGTTATCATTGATCAGACGACCTTTTATGAAGCCTGTTTGGTCCGGATGGACTAAAGACGTCATATGCTTTTGCAATCTGATGGCTAATATCTTAGAGTACAGTTTGACATCGGTTCCAAGGAGGCTTAAAGGACGGTAACTACCGCACTCAGTGGGGTCTTTGTCTTTTTTGTGAAGAACTGAAATGAGTGCGGTATTTTGGTGTTTATGGAAACTTCCCTCTTTGACTGAGTATAAGATCATATTTAGTAATAAGGGTCCAAATATGTCCCAGCAAGAAATGTACATTTCTGATGGGATACCGTCAATTCCCGGAGCCTTGCCGTTTTTCATTCCGGATATGGCCTCCTTGAGTTCTTCTAATGTGATCGGTACTTCTAACTGTTTAGCGTCTTCCTCCGTAATTTTAGGGAGAGTAATTTGATTAAGATATGTGTCTAATTTGTCTTGATCAAAGGTCGTTTCTGAATTATATAAATCGGAGTAGAATTCTTTGAATGTATCGTTTATTATTTTGGGTTCTGTTACTAGAGCTTGTTGTTTCCTAATGGCAGTTATATCTGCAAATTTTGCATTAATTCTTAGTCGCATGGCTAATAGGTGACTAGGTTTAGAGCCTTGGAAGTACTGCTGTTGTCTTGTGCTGCGTATTTGCAATTCCGATTTTTGTCTGTATATTGCTTTGATCTCTGTCTTTAGAATGTTTACTTGGTTTTCTAGTCTAGTAGAGTTGTTGTATTTTAAAGAATTAAAAAGCGTTGAGTAAAGCGTTTCCATTTCAGATAGTTTTGTGTTTTGATTTTTGCGCAATATGGAGGAAAATCTATCCGAGAAATCCTTAATCATAGTCTTTACCGACATCCATAATATTCTGGGATCTTGCACCGAGTTAGTATTATCCCGTAGGAATATTGCGAGGGCTTCTTTAATTTGTGTAATGAATTCATTGTTGTTAAGCAGCATAGAATTAAAACGCCATCTTGGGGCCCGGGAAGATAGTGTACCAAATGTTGCTTTCAGGATTAAGTAGCAGTGGTCTGATAGCGCATTGGGTGTCATTTCCACTTCATATTTATCAAATATTCTCGGGGATGCAAAGACGTAATCAATTCTGGATAGTGTGTTGTGTCTCGACGAACGACAGGAGTACTTGCGGGTCATGGGGTTAAGTGAACGCCATAAATCAGTTACCCCTGTTGATTTCGACCAATCTTTTAATGCTTTAGATGAATTTTTTTGTTCGCTGGAAAAGGTAAGGTAAGTTTTGTCCATCCTTGGGTTCCAAATGGCATTAAAATCCGCACCTATTATATATGAGTATTCGGGATGGTTTAACATTTCTTCGGTTAGTGAAGTGAAGAAACCCACTTTGTAACTGAGGGGTACAATTCCCTGACTGTATTACTAGATATGATACTTACTACCACTACCTTTGTACTTAATATTCGGCCACCCAGTACACGGCATAAATATATTATCATGAACACTCTCACGTAGATGAAACGGATCCAACACAAATGTACGAATTAGAAACAGGTCTTTATTTCTACACAGCGATGGTGTGTAGAATAAGCACTTAATCACTTAATTACATTTATGAATTGAAATAGTATGCACTTTTCTGGCAAGGAGTATTCGTCGGTATATCAATAGAGAATGTCCAATCTCTGAAGGCGCAGGTGGTAAATATACGACCTGGAATAGTTAAGGAATAACAGCAATGATACTTTAATGATTATACTAGATACACTAGAGGGGGTTAATCCGGTCGCTTGTAAGCCGACAGGAGTAGGAGGGGGGGGGGGGTAGAATCCGGCTGCCTCGTCCGGCCAAGGGTATCCCAGGTGAACCCACTGTAGTGCCGTTCAATGCGCCGGCGATCCTTGGACCACAGATGAAAGCAGGTGGACTCTTTGTGGGCCGGCTCTCTCCGGTCCACGGGGGAGAGACGTGAAGCGACCTCGTCTTGCAGAGCGTCTCCTCACCTTGCGTCCTCTCCAGGGGGGGGGGGGTTCCAACACACGGCAGTGTCGGGGGTCTTTATCCATGGAATAATCAAAGTATCCAAAGCATAATCCGTGCCTGGGAAGGCGGGCTGTCGTCGGTAGAATAATCCGGTATACAGGTCCACTCGCTCGTCGGCTCTGGGGCTCCTCGGGTGCAGCTTCACATAGGGTCAACCACCCTGGGTAAGCAGCCAGTTCTCTGCCCGAAACGATGGGGTACTGACTACGGTAGTATTCTCACCGCACGAAGCACTATATATTAACAGACTATTATTAGCTTAATAGACTACGTCCAACTCGACGATATAGTGCCAAATATGACTATTCAAATATTAATATACACGATGTCTCAATACCGAGGTAGGCGAACTTGGCCTTACTCCCACACGTGGCGTCGCGGGGAGGCTTTACGTCTGTGACTCTATTGGAGGGTAAGAAACTGGACTGAAAAGAAAGTCCTACTTTAGTAGCGCAGTATATATACGCACTATGAACAAATAGTCCCATTAGTGGTGCGGTAGCCAAATTCCTACGCGGAACTAGGACTTGTTCGTACATGTCGAGCGGTACGTTTGAACTGGGTCTGAGGGGTATGGCAGCCTGGCACCAAGGTCTCGACCAATAGTAGAATGGAGACTATTATGGGATGTTCAGTAGGCTAGAATGGATATTCAATGCATATTGTACAAGGAATATACAAGGGATATCAGGGAATATTAGAGAATATACAAATACAATTAAATATATATATATAAATAAATATATATATTCGGTTTAATCTGGCCCTTCACAACAGCCACCCCCTGAATAGGTCCCAGACCTAATCAGTTAAACAGAGACAGATTAATCGCGTTGTCTATTTACACATAAGGGTTTGCTGTAGGGGTCAGTCAACTTCACAAAGTCATAGGGTTGTAGGGTCATGGTCATCATCGATTGTGTCTGGGAGTCGGGGCAGTTCTATGAGCCTCGCCACGGGACGGGTGTAAGTGCGACCCTGGACAAGCACTTCAGCTGCTCGGACCTTGCCGTCGGCACCGGTGATCACTTTGCTTACGCGGCCGGCCGGCCACATAGCTCTGGGCAGTGATTGATCAATAATCATGACGACTGTTCCTTCTGTCAAATTGTCTCTCTCCTTTACCCACTTCTGGCGGGTCTGTAGAGACGGTAGGTAGTGTTTAATGTCATCCGGTAGATTGGGGGCTCTGCGTAGGCGACCACCCACTCTGATGAGGGTATGAGCGTCGCTCTCGGGGGCCAGATGAATTAATCTGCTGTCGGATGGGACGGGCTTTCCTCCCTGTAGACAGGCCGATTCATCGGGGAACTCGCTGGGCTCGCTGCAGTAGAAGCAATTCTGCTTCCTCGTAGTTAGCTGCTGACATATCAGCGGGGGACTTGCACTCCGGGTGGTACCGCAGGAATGTTCTTTGTTGTGCACTCTCTATGGACGTGCAATCGTCTATGTTAGGTCGGTGGAGGCTACGGTGCTCAATCCACAGAACACAGACTTCTTAATTTCCACCTCCTCTGGACTTGCTTCCCTCGGGATAGGCATGGGCCACTGTCCTTCCGGGAGTCTTAGGAATGCGGGGCCGTCACTGTAGACATTGCGACGGGTGAGGTCATCCAGGGGCATCCCCCGGGTGATGACGTCAGCTGGGTTCTGTTTTGTATCAACGTAGCGCCACTCTGTTTCTCCGGTTAACTCTTCGGTTAAGTCTTGAATCTCGGTGACTCTGACTCCCACGAAGACTTTGTACTTGCATGAGTCCGATTTGATCCAGGCGAGTACCGTCGTGGAATCTGACCACAGGATTGTTCTAGACACCGGTATGGTGAGCTCACGTTGGATGAGCGTGGCTAGGTGCGCTCCGGCTAGGGCTGCGCAGAGCTCTAGACGTGGGATAGATTGTTGCTTGCGTGGGGCTATTCTCGAGCGGGCGAGGACAAATGCTGTGTAGATCTCTCCCCCCTGGTCTTGGGCCCGCAAGTAGGCTACTGATCCGTATGCGACCTCTGAGGCGTCACTGAAGACGTGTAAGTCCATTTTACATGTCTCTGGCCTCACCGTGGGTGGGAAGTAGCTTCGGCGCATATTAACGCCTGGGAGTGAGTGGAGCTCCATCTCCCACTCTCTCCAGGTGGATTTAAGGTGTGCGGGAATGGGGTCGTCCCAGCCCTGGTCCTTGTCCCACAATGCTCGTACAATCAATTTTGCCCTGGTGGTGTACGGTAGAATACATCCTAGCGGGTCATATTGTCGGGCGAGTGTTGTGTACACACTCCGTCTGGTGGTCGGCGCCGCCGCCGACCTTCCCTGCTCCGTAGTCAGGGGCTTGTGTCTGTAGTGAAGCGAATCTGTTTTGAATCGCCACACCAATCCCAGGGTCATCTCCTGGGCTTCTCCCGGGATTGTAGCCATCCAGGTCTCGCTGCTGGCTGCCTTGTCCTCGGAGGAGAGGCTGCGCAGTACTTGCGGATCGCTGCTGGCCCACTGCCTGAGATCAAAGCCGCCTTTGATCAATGAGGCGCGGAGTTTAATCAGGAGAGCCTCGGCTTCTTCCTGGGTTGAAAGGCTTTGTAGACAGTTGTCTACGTAGAAGCTGTTCTTTACGCTGTGTCGGACCTCTTCGTCCGCTGCTGGGTCCTCTGCTACATGTTCCTGTAGTGCAAATGTCGCACAGCAGGGGCTGCACGTCGTTCCGAAGGGGAGGACTTCCCATTGGTAGATGGCTGGGTGCTCATCTCCTGGCTTCTCTCTCCATAGGAACCGTAACAGGGGCTTGTCCGCCTCTACTAATCTCACCTGCAGGAACATTCCTTTAATGTCCCCGCTGATGGCCACCTTTTCCTGGCGGAAGCGGAGTAGAACGCCGAGTAGGGAGGGGCCGAGTGTGGGACCGGGCAGTAACTCTTTATTCAGATTTTGGGATCCGATCTGGTAGCTGCAGTTAAATACTATGCGGTCTTTACCGTTGTGATGGACCTTGTGGTGGGGCACGTACCACGATTCAGTGGTCTGGTCAGCCTCTTTAATGTCCATCTTTGTGACGTGTCCCGCTGTGATAAGCTTCTCGATCTCAGCGCGGTATACACTCTCTTGGGCGGGGTTCTTGGCTAAGCGCCGCTCCGTGTTCAGCAGGTACCGTTCTGTGGCGTCTGTCTTGGCGTGGAAAGTAGGCATTCCTTCTCGCCGCAGGAGTGGCATGGCGTATCTCAACACGCCGTTGACCGGGACTCTCTTGGTCCCTGTCTCGAGGAGGTGAATTGCGTAAATGTCATCTTTAGAGCGAATGTCTTTCTTTCCGTTCTTAAAGGGCATTTGTTCCAAGGTCCATAGCCGCTCTACGTGTTGCAGGAGTGCGGTTTCTCCCTCTGTGACTCGGGAGTGGAGACATCTAGTGGCTGTACTTCGGTTGAGAGATTTGGCGAGCGGGCCTTGGAGAGTCCATCCCAAACGGGTCTCGACTGCTGCAGGACAGCCTCGGGGTCCGGTATGAACCCGGTCTATCGGGACAATGAGGTCTGCATGGTCGGAGCCTATCAACAGGGTCGGCATAGCATTGTCTATGAGCGGGATCGGTAACTTGCGCAGATGTGCATATTTCTCCATCAGCTTGGCGACGGGGTATGTGTACCGCGACAGTCCTATTTCTTGGCTGGTGAAAGCGTCTGCAATCTGGTACCGTCGCTCAGGCTGGCCGCTTGCTGCGATAGAGAATGAGACATTCTCGCCCTTTATCGTCTTCAAATCTCGTCTTATTGTCCGAATTGTCATTTGGGTTTCGCTTCCCCGCAGCCCTAGCTGGGCCGCAGCGGAGGCGAGCAGCAGGGTCTTCTCTGACCCGTCATCGAGGACGGCGTAAGTGTCCAGGACTTTATTCTGGTAGCTTAGTGTCACACGCACTACTTTTAGGAGTACTCGGGCTCCACTGCTGCTGGCGGGATCGATGTACATGACGCTCGCTTTGCGGCTGGATGGTGCAGGTGAAGGGCGCCGTCTGTTACTGTCGTGAAGTATGTCCAGATGGGCTCCATCGCACTTGGTGCACCTTTTCTTTAAGCGGCATTCGGCTGCCATGTGTGAGCGCGCACAGCGAAAACAGCGCTTGTTGGACTTTATCCATTGACCTGCTTCCTCCGCGTTCAGCTTGGGGAAGGAGTCACATTGCGCTAGCCAGTGTTCTTTCTCACAGTAGGGGCACACTATCTTCCACTTCTCCGTTCTGGAGGGGGTACTGTGGCTCCTGCTGCTCGGTACTGACTCCGATTGGTGCATCACAGTCACCGATCTTCTTCCATCATTTAGTCGTCTGGTTCCTTCTCTGGAGCCAGGGGTGCTCCGTCCGAATGTATCTAGCCGTAGGCTGCTGACTTCTCTCGCCAGGAAGTCTGCTAGATCGAGGAGGTTCGGTTCGGGGCCATTCGGGTCTCTGTGGTCCCTCTGCCGCCTAAAGCGCTCCTGACGAGCGGGCGGCAGCTTCTCCAGGATCCTTTCCACATTTGAGTTGGCGTAAAGTTCATGCCTCCCCTTCTCTCTTTGCGCTCCCAACATCCCTACCAGGGACTGCACTCTGATGGACAGGTCATCCAGTGCTCGATTGTCTATTGCTGGGGGTAAGCGGTCGATGTGTCGGATCTCCTGGATCACGTAATCCCATATGCGCCCATACCTCTGGTCCAATGCTACCAGCGCTGCTGTGTATGGGGTGGTGGAAGTCGCGTAGGCGAGCGCTATATTATGTGCGCGGGGTACCTTTAAGTGCTTCAGTAGGATGCCGTATTTGTGGCGTTCATCCAATACATCCACCAACATGGTCTCCAGACACATGCGGAGTTCTGTATACTGGGCCCGGTTCTCTTGGGTGAAGTCGGGTACCATAGGCGTGCCAATGTATGACGCTGACTGTGGATACATCGGCGAGCGTTGGGGGAGAGGCCTCCTAGGCGAGTCTCCTCCCGCTTCTTGGTATGGGCTGGTACCGGCAGTGTACCATGGCCCGCTTGTCCAGGTGCTGTTCCTCGGTGCGGGTCGTGCGTCGTGCGCACCCGTGTATAGAGTCGGGGGTCTGTAGCGCAGCTCCGCGGGAGTATAGCCTGGGCTGTACCGGGCCTCCTGGTCCGGTAGAGTACTGTGCTGTCTTCGGGCGTGGTTCTCCTCCTCTTCCTCTTCGTCTTCAGTTAGGTCATCCAGTGCTTGTAGTCTCTGGTTTAGCCTCTCCACAGGATATGCTGCTCCTTCCCGGTTGCTAGGTCTCGCTTGGACCGGTGGGGGGAGGTGGTCTGTGGGGGGTATAGACCTCGTCTGTTGGTCAAGTTCAGGGTTGTTTACTCGGCTAGGGGATGCCGCCCTGGAGGTGTGTCTAGACGAGTTCCTGGAGCCTCTGGCGGAGGGAGAGGGTGTTGTCCGTCTGATCAGCTGTTCTATTAGTTGCGACTGCTGTCTGTCGCGCGCTGCGTCCCGTTGAGCACCGGCTCGTTCTCGGGCCACATTCTCTTCCATCTGAATGCGTCTTATTTCTAGACGTATCTGCTCGTGTTCGCTTCGCTGCTGGATCTGCAGTCGGTCGCGTTCAGCAGCGGCGTTCAGGCTGATGAGGAAGGCCTGCTGTAGGGTCCTCTCTGCCTCTGGAGAAGGCGGTTGTATAGGGGAGCCTTCCCTCGGGGTACTCCTTGCGGAGCCTTGGAGCTCTATCTCCACGGTGCTCTCCCCGTCTTCTTCCGTGCCGAGTTCTCTCTCGGTAGCGTTGTATTCCTCCCGGGACTCATCGGGGACTACTTCTTCAGTACTGGCGGGGTGTGGAGTCATGTCTGGTTCCCACTGGTCCCCACCGTGAACTTGGTCAGTTACATTAGAGCCCGTAGGGGCCTCTATGGTCGGGGTAGTCTGGGCGTTGGGGTTAGACATACTTTTACTTTCTAGTTTTACCGCATTTACTGTTAGTAGAAGACTAGGTTGTTGACTGACAGCGTAAGCCTCTAAGTACTGAGGGAGCCGTCGTTCGCGCTGCGGGCGTTGGTTAGGAGGATCGTTTCGTGGAGTGTTCATCATAGGCCATTTCAATATTAATAACACTATATTAATATTACACTAATTACCCTCCGGCTCGAAGGACCAATTGTAACTGAGGGGTACAATTCCCTGACTGTATTACTAGATATGATACTTACTACCACTACCTTTGTACTTTTCGGCCACCCAGTACACGGCATAAATATATTATCATGAACACTCTCACGTAGATGAAACGGATCCAACACAAATGTACGAATTAGAAACAGGTCTTTATTTCTACACAGCGATGGTGTGTAGAATAAGCACTTAATCACTTAATTACATTTATGAATTGAAATAGTATGCACTTTTATGGCAAGGAGTATTCGTCGGTATATCAATAGAGAATGTCCAATCTCTGAAGGCGCAGGTGGTAAATATACGACCTGGAATAGTTAAGGAATAACAGCAATGATACTTTAATGATTATACTAGATACACTAGAGGGGGTTAATCCGGTCGCTTGTAAGCCGACAGGAGTAGGAGGGGGGGGGGGGGGTAGAATCCGGCTGCCTCGTCCGGCCAAGGGTATCCCAGGTGAACCCACTGTAGTGCCGTTCAATGCGCCGGCGATCCTTGGACCACAGATGAAAGCAGGTGGACTCTTTGTGGGCCGGCTCTCTCCGGTCCACGGGGGAGAGACGTGAAGCGACCTCGTCTTGCAGAGCGTCTCCTCACCTTGCGTCCTCTCCAGGGGGGGGGGTTCCAACACACGGCAGTGTCGGGGGTCTTTATCCATGGAATAATCAAAGTATCCAAAGCATAATCCGTGCCTGGGAAGGCGGGCTGTCGTCGGTAGAATAATCCGGTATACAGGTCCACTCGCTCGTCGGCTCTGGGGCTCCTCGGGTGCAGCTTCACATAGGGTCAACCACCCTGGGTAAGCAGCCAGTTCTCTGCCCGAAACGATGGGGTACTGACTACGGTAGTATTCTCACCGCACGAAGCACTATATATTAACAGACTATTATTAGCTTAATAGACTACGTCCAACTCGACGATATAGTGCCAAATATGACTATTAAAATATTAATATACACGATGTCTCAATACCGAGGTAGGCGAACTTGGCCTTACTCCCACACGTGGCGTCGCGGGGAGGCTTTACGTCTGTGACTCTATTGGAGGGTAAGAAACTGGACTGAAAAGAAAGTCCTACTTTAGTAGCGCAGTATATATACGCACTATGAACAAATAGTCCCATTAGTGGTGCGGTAGCCAAATTCCTACGCGGAACTAGGACTTGTTCGTACATGTCGAGCGGTACGTTTGAACTGGGTCTGAGGGGTATGGCAGCCTGGCACCAAGGTCTCGACCAATAGTAGAATGGAGACTATTATGGGATGTTCAGTAGGCTAGAATGGATATTCAATGCATATTGTACAAGGAATATACAAGGGATATCAGGGAATATTAGAGAATATACAAATACAATTAAATATATATATATAAATAAATATATATATTCGGTTTAATCTGGCCCTTCACAACACACTTCGTACAAATTTGGGGCATATACCGCTGCTAATGCAATTTTCCTGTTATTGTGTATAATCCTAGCTATAGTTATGCGCCCCTCAGCATCCGACCATACCCCTTTCAATTCGATATTTAATTTGCGTCTGACGACTATGGCTACCCCTCTAGTTCTCGTAACAAAAGAAGAGTGACTAATATTATGGTATATGTTATCCGCTAACGTATTTATGTCTTCCTCTAAAATGTGCGTTTTGCTTAATAAAGCCAAGTCCAAGAATATATATTTTCTTATAGTGTTCTTGTATAGTGCTAGCCCAATAAACATTTAGTATCCACAAGAGCATCTCAAGTCAACCCCTGCCGTTTATTGAATATACAGAATAGACCCATTCTGCAATTAAAAATCATCATTGATCAATGTATACACAGAGCAGTGACTCAGTAGCCTATAGTTTATCATCTTTCAATGGGATCATATAATAATGAAATTATGATTTGTGATATTAAGATAAGATATTCCTTTATTGATCCCCTTGGGGACATTCAGGTGTCATAGCAGCATGGTCGAGGGAGAAGTGCAGGTATGGGAAAGGTAATGGGATTACAATAGGCAATAACACATTTGAATATAAAATATGAATAAAAGTAAACAGTAGACACAAAGGTGCAGATGAGCGTCTGTACCCTATCATGACATTTTGTGTGGTGACATTACATCATTCTATTATCTAGATTAAAATAATAAGCACATAACTCCAGGTTATCATATAAGGTCAGGCCAGATCTATTACAGGGGATATAGGGTATACTTTAAAATGTATAGAATTTTGGATTTATATCACACTTGACTTGACATTATTATTGCAGCTCAATGCAATATACATAGATTACTTTAACATTTAATTTTGCATTTTAATTTATGTGAGCAGGTTGATATAAACTAGCTACTGACATTGCAAATATTCCTCATGGTTGTGATATAATATCCCATAGCCTCGCAAATTAGACAAGTCTCCAATTCCATCTTTATTTTGGATGGTAGGGCTACCCATTTAATTACGTTGGGATTATTGATTTGTTTTTCAACTCTGGTTGCCAGCCTAAAGTTAGCTAGTACAAAGACATTAAGACAAACGTAAGTGTAACTGAGGGGTTACAAAACCCTGACTGTATTAAAGATTGTGATAGATTAAACCACTGCTAGTTATGTACTTTAATTACTGGCCAGACAGTACATCAAATATTGATGGTGAACACTCACAAGAACACGGCATTGACACAGAAATACTATTGGAGGGTAATTTATTATTATTAGGCAACGTTAGGTTACAGATTGAGAATTAGGGTCGCGCTTGTATGGCGAAGAATATACGTAAAGTCAGTCAAGAGCATAAGTCACTAAGAATAGTAGGAATCCTACGATGGGTCTAAGCTGATGCCACCTGTTGTATAGTAGCAATTATATAGGGCAACACCGGTACCAACTGGAGACAATGGGTAGAGGAATGTTCGGGTACTCCGTCTGAGTCAACGAGGAATAAAGAGGCTCCAGGTACAGGAGTCGGTGCTTGTACTCCCTTGATCCGCAGACAAAAGCAATAGTTGTAATCCAAGATGCTCGACAGCATTGACGACAGCTAGCCAGCCCCTTCCACGAGGCAGGCCCGAGTGGTAATCCTCACGAGGTTAAATCCCAAATGATAGTGGAAATCAACGGTGCTCTTCTCCGGTAGTCACGGTCCCAAAGCAATATAATCCAACCAGGAATGGTTCTGCAATCGCCGACGCCGATTCTCCTGTGCACTATACTTCACATTAAACTAGGTCGAACTTGACGCTGCTTCACTAAACTCTGACACTTTTACTATTCTATTCGCAAACGCACGGTTGCTCACTTCAATGTTACCGAACTTGTCACACTGCTGCTTTAGACGAACTGAATGAACGAAGTGCTGCTGTTTACACCTGCGCCGTATTTATACTTAAGTGAATATCTAGTACCAAACCTCAGTCCTTGTCTGGTATCAATCCACTGCCTCTGGGCATGTTCTGACATGCCTGAAACTCGCCCATTGCACCTGTCTGAGTGCGAGACTGCCTGGAGCCTTCGTCAGGGGGCATTATTCATAGGGAAAGTGAATGTTACTATGATTTACATGCAGGCTTAAAGGGATATACCGTGTATATATAAATAATATACAAAGTATATAAAACAATAAATGCAGATTCTCAACTTTAATCTGGCCCTTCACAACAGTAAGCAATGTGCCTAAAGTTAGCTAATGCATTTCCTTTTGTAGCAGTAGCCAACTGTGACATGTATCTTCGGCTTTCTGAGAATAAATGGTTTACTAACGTTACGTTAAGTCATTGCGTGGGACGTTAATCGTAAACTAACTGCAATCAAAAAAAGAGAAACTTCCGATTTAACGGTAAGTCGTTAACCTCAAGAAGCTAAACCAAAAATATATAACATAATATAACTACGACACAACGATAATCATATTTTCTGGCATTCATTATGGTAATAGATGCATATAAATGTCAAACGGCAACATAATGTATTATCTAGGGCTGTCAAAGTTAATGCTTTAACTTTGGAGATTAATTAAAATGATTTAAAGCATTAAAATAAATGAATCTAGATTAATCTATGGAGTGAAAAATCTTCAATTTTAGCACCGCGGATATAAGAAAGAGGTCTAGCTGAGTCAATGTTGATGGTTTTGTTGAACATTTGTATTTCACAGGAGAGAAACTGTATTCAAAGGAAGCTATTAAAATAATCTTTGAATCTAAATATACTTTCTTTGTGTTGATTTTACATTAATTCCATGATTTTACTCAAGTACATATCTGTTACAAGCTTCGGTCTTAAGTAGACAAATGCTATTTTTAATCTAGATTAATTACAGAAAATTGTGAGATTAATTAGTAACTTTTTTTTAATCTATTGACAGCACTAGTATTATCCTGACAAAGGAGTCGGCCATGTAGACAGGCGGCGCTGTTTCAGCTTTCTGGCCACCAACTCTCTGCGCGGACGCATCTGACTGATCCTTGGCAAAATATCCGTGTGCTAGTGGTGGTCGGTGACGGTCCTACTGTAGTCATTGTGGAGTTCAGCACAGCGTTTATATTAAATTACACTTGAATATACAGAGGGGAAAGACACCAAAATGGCGGGCCGGGTGAGTTTATTTTAAATAAATATATTTCTCTAACCATAGGTACACATCGATTGTAGAGAGTATAAAACGTACACGAATGGCTGAAAGCTTAGGTACATACTGTTACTAGCACTCAGCCTGTTGATAATGCTGCATTCGTTTATGGTCGGAGTTGGGAAGTTGGAAGGGGGAAACGCGTCATCTGCGAGCTACAGTCAGAAAAACATGGATGCTTATGTTTAAACGTTTTTGGCAATTTTTCCTTACACTTTGTCTTGCATGAACTACAATTTACAACAATATATAGCTAATATACTTATGTGCTCTTAAAACAGCTAATAAAAACATTAACGTTTATACAATGTGTGTGTGTGTGGCCATGTTGAAGACGTCAAATGACGCTGAGGTTTGAACTGGCGGTTGAGAAAACAACATACCCGAGTTTGCGACTAGTAACTCCGAGTTGAACTCAGTTTTATTTTATTTTCCTTAAGAGGAAGTCGGAATTTCCGACCTCAAGTTATAATCGAATGTTGCATACATGGTTCTAGTGTGGCACGTCATAGGAAGACTGATGGCATATTTGTGACAGCTTGTTAGCTACCGTACTCTGTAGCAACTTGTTGAAGCTCATGTTAGGAAGTACTTTTACACTAAGTACGTCATTCTATACACAGTAGTGTATTTTGACTGCTGCACAGGCCGGTTAATCTATAGGATGGTTGGTGGTGTTGGGCTTGAACAAGCAGTGAGGAAACTAGCTAAAGCTAACAACACTGATGTCAAAGAAGTTGAAAGCCATAAAGGGGATAGAAGTGGCTGACGAAATGGTTCCGACAAACAAAGAAGAAGCATATAATGTTGAACACACCATTCATCCTTTTGTCGATGATCCTTTGAAGGACTGTTTCCTGGTCTCCACAATGTAAACAAAGTGTGTGTTGTAATTGAGCTACTTCCCTAATGGACATTGCAGTGGCAGCTGCCCACAAATGCAATTATGAGTATCTTCTTCTTCTTCTTCTTCTTCTTCTTCTTCTTCTTCTTCTTCTTCTTCTTCTTCTTCTTCTTCTTCTTCTTCTTTTGAATTTTATTGGCGTTTGGCACATCCTTCTGGGTGCATTACCGCCACCTCCTCTAGCTTGACACGGTCTTAACGTTGCAATACCGCCATCTTCTGGACGCCTATTGCTTATTAACAGCGGAGGAGTGCTGCCGAGTGCTTCCGCGTTTTCCCTGATTGGCTGCGACACGCCCCGCGGCAGCCGCAGAGCGGAGCGGCAGAGCTTGCGGCATTATGTAGCCGTAATCCGCCATGATTTTCATTCGAAGCTTAGCTCACCTGGCAGCGCTGCGATCCTGCGGTCCGTTGGTGACAAGTTCAAATCCCATCAATCCAATGTACAGTTTCTACGTCTAATGTATATACTCTTTTCTTTCTGGACTCTTTTTGTATCACAAACAGTACTGTAATTGCAAATCTGGTATGTCATAAATGTATAGATGTAGCAGTACTGTCTATCGGTATGTCATGTATGTCACATATGTTACGATGAATTGAAAATGGGGGACCCTGATGTAAACAAGACGAAAGTCTTTCTCTGGTCTGCATCCCCTTAACAATTGTATGTATTGAGCTGTACTGTACTGTACCCATTCTGCAATCTGTTAATAAAGTTTTCAATCAATCATAATTTTTTTTTTTTTTTAACGTGTATTCTTTCGCCGGTTAGGCATGGTTAATGTAGGCGCCGTAATGGAGGTCTCTTTATTATGATTCAGTATTCTAGTTTTGTTGTATTATTAGTTGTACTGTCACTTTAGGTGGTGGGCGTGCTCACGGGGGTGTGGCGCTAATGGGAGCGTCTTATGGAATTTCATTCACCTTTTCACGTTGACAGTTCACAGAGGTTGACAGCTCACGGAGAGAGGGGGTGAGAGTTAGGAGAGCATATTATCTTTTGACCGCAATAACGCAATACCGCAAAGTGCAAATCGTATTTTGTTTGTCTCATGATGAAGCGAAAGAATAAATGCCTTAAAAGTATTTCCTGGACGTGGAACGGAGTTATTTCATGTCGCGCGTCAATTGTTTGAACTCCATCGCTCAGCCCCTCGGCACTATCTGTCTATGACAGCCTACTGCCGCAACATAGTCAAAAGATACTAAGCAAGCAAACAAAAGCGTTGATAAGAAGGAAATCAACAATATTGACATTACGGATTCCTCGAGTTGCCTCGGGGCGCTGATCTTGAGGGCATCACTGAGACGCTTGGATCATCGCTGTCTGCATTGGAGGAGCGCGCCATCACTTCTGAAGGCCTGACACGCAGACCAGCAATAAGAAGCTAAGTAAATTGTTTTATTCAACTGTGAAGCCTTTCGTGTTAAAGAACACAGTGTGAATTAGTTACTTTGCTTGTCCATTGGGGTCGGGATCGGTTTGTTGACTGGCTGCGTCGTCTTGCGCTCATGGACGTTGCGCGGCCTAAGCGGCAGCTAATTGATTGATGGATTGATTGTTCATTAAAGAGGACTGTGGATTATTGAATAATTGCACCTGAGCACATTGAAAAATGGCATCGGGAGGATCAATTGTTGATACTAATGGCTCATCAAAAACGGATGGGAAGAAAAGAGAAATTAAACTCACTGCCAAAGGCATGGCCTATAAATTGGAGACACTTCATAGTGAACGTCACGCAAATGTTCGCAAAATGAAAGGTCTTATGAAGGTATTAAAGCAGCTTATGGACGATAACCACAATGCTTCACAGGTGCAGTCTGAATTGGACAATTTGAACCAAATGGTTGAAGATACCACTCTGTTACACAAATCCGTAATCTCTTTAATTTCTGAAGAGGAACATGAAAAGCAAAACGAATGGTTTGAAACAATATTAAAATGCAAAGAGGGATTCATGGATGATGTAAGGCAGTGGCTTTCTGAAACTGGGAGACAAAAATACAGTACAAGTGCCAATGTTTGTGTACATTCCCCCAGGACCCCCATACCTGTAACACAGCAAGCTGTTGAAATACCTGATGAACACTGTGATGTAATTAAAGCTGATGATGATGAAATCAAACCAAGTGACAGTGTGTCAAATTCTGGAAGCAGAGGTTCAGCCTATCGAAGCTCCGTTGGGCCTAGGTCTAACATCTCAACCACGTCTTCCGCACGCAAAGCTGAATCTGACATGGCCGCTCTAATTGCAAAACAAAGGCTATTAAAAGATAAGCACGCAATAGAGCAAGAGGAAGAAGAAGAAGAGGAGCTGCTAAGGAAGAAAAGGGTACAATTAAGAACGCAGGAAGAAGAGCAAGAGGAACAGCTAAGGAAGCAAAAGGAGCAAAGAAGGAAAGAGGAAGAAGAGCAAGAGGAACAGCTAAGGAAGAAAAAGGAGGAACTAAGAAAGAAGAAGGAGCAACTTGAACTTGACATGGAAATAGCCTCAGCAGCGGCTAAAGTCAATGTGCTAAGAGGCTCTGGAGGATCTCGTATTTCAACTAATATGTCTGTTGTATCTGATGGCATGAGCTCTTATTTCCGAAGAGGACAAAGGAATGTTCAGACACTCAGTACTGAAGCACAAACCGCTACAACCACAGATCAGAATCTACAACCACAACCCGAATTGTCAAGACACACAGGGGTCAAGGGACAAAGGACGTTACAGTGCCCTCAAGCACAGCCACGGATTCAGCACCAAAGCGTTCACCCTGCACCACAACAAGCAATCAGCAGCAGCAACATAATCACTGTTTTAGAGAAACAGAATGAAATAACAGCTTTGCTAGTCCAACAACAGTCTCTTTCATTCTTGCCTAAAAGAGACATTCAAATTTACGATGGTGACCCTTTACATTTTCACACCTTCATAAAGTCATTCGAGCACAGCATTGAACAGAAGACTGACAACCATATGGACTGCCTGTACTTCCTTGAACAGTTCACTAGGGGGCAGCCTCGTGAGCTTGTCAGAAGCTGTCAGCATATGGCTCATGACCGAGGGTATGTGAAAGCTAAGGCTTTGCTACATGAGCACTTTGGGAATGGACATAGAATTGCTTCTGCCTACATGGGAAAGGCTCTTTCATGGCCACCAATAAAATCAGAAGACGTCAGAGCTCTGCAAGCATACAGTCTCTTTTTGAGAGGATGCTGCAACGCCATGGAAGAAGTGGAAATGATGTACGAGTTGGACATGTCTGCCAACATGCTAGCCATCATTAGAAAATTACCTTACAAGCACAGGGACATATGGAGAACTGTGGCCTGTGACCTGCAGGAAAGGCGTGGCCATAGAGCTAGATTTCCTGACATTGTTGACTTCGTTGAACGACAGGTGAAAATTGCAAGTGATCCAGTGTTTGGCAATATACAGGACACACCATCAGCAGCAGCACCTAAGGATGTGAGGAAGTCCAGCAATCAACCATATACAAGGGCAAAGGAAAGTAGCTATGCTACCACCATTGCAACAATTGAAAGGAAAGAGGAACCTGGAACAAAGATGGAGAGAAGCTCATCTAGTACAACGACTTGTTGGTTTTGCGGAGGTGGACACACATTGGATATGTGCTCTCTATTGGAAAGGAGGGTGCATAGCGAGAAGATTGGCTTCTTGAAGAATCATAATGTGTGTTTTGGCTGTTTGTGCATTGGGCACTTGAGTAAAGAATGTAGGCAACGCCTCTATTGCAAAATATGCAATCTCAGGCACCCTAGCGTACTTCACATGTACCACAAGGAGGAGGGAACAGATCAAAGGCCAGCCAAAAGAGAATCGGAGACAGCAGTGGGCAGTGCTCCGATCTCTGTACAATCCAGTGGTCTTACAGGGGCCGGTGAGCAGGACTGTACACTCTCTATAGTACCAGACTAGTACAGGTCAAATCTAAAGCAGGACATGTTACAATGACTACCTATGCCTTCCTGGATCCCGGTAGCTCAGCATCTTTCTGCACTGAGCGGCTGATGAGCAAGCTGAACGTCACCGGAAGAAGAACAAGTATTCTCCTTAGGACTATGGGCCAGGAGAAAGTGGTTGAAAGCCACATTATTTCAGACTTGGAAGTGGCTGCGTTAGATGGTGACTGGTTTTATGAACTCCCTGACATTTACACACAGGAAAGCATGCCAGTCCACAGAGGCAACATTCCGAGACAGAAAGACCTTCGAAGATGGCCTCACTTGGAACACGTTTACATTTCTGAGATTGACTCTGGGATTGACCTGTTGATAGGAGCCAACGTTCCCAAGGCATTGGAGCCTTGGCGAGTTATACGGAGTGTGGACGAGGGTCCATACGCAGTCAAAACTATGTTGGGTTGGACTGTGAACGGACTTCTCTGAAGAAAATTGGACAACCAGAATCGTCCAAAGAACGGGAGTTTGGTAAGAGACAAATCAAACCTAGCAGAGGACAGACAAGCTGCCACTTCAGAGAAAGATCTACAAGAGGATTTTAACCGAAAATTGGAAAAGAAAGAAGAGCGAACAGACGATTCTGTTGCTTCCAAGAGAGCGAGGCGGCGTGACAGAAACGTAGACAATAACATTAAGTTTGAAAGCAACAATTCTGAGGATCATCACATGGATTTCAAGCCTGTGTCCCAGGAAAAATCGAAGGACAACATTGATACAGGAAAGAAATTCAGAGCTAAAAGAGATTCAAAGAAGGAAGCACTGGCGAGTCCAAAATCGAAATGGCCAGTTGAAGATTCATACACAACTGACTCTAGGGACAAAGCAAACGATGACACTACTTCTGAAATGCCCCGTGGCTATAAGGGCCAAATTAAAACGAAGAGATGTCCAAGGAAGAGGAAGCGGTGCCGGCTCAAAGACAAAAGGTTTGCCTTCAACAGGAAAGAGAGGTGAAAAGAAAAGAGAGCCGTGAGAACGCCAGAAATTGAACTTTATCAGGAAGCGGAAGAGCCATGAGGACATCGGATGTTCATATTCATTGGACCCCATAGACTGATACATAGATATACACCCATAGACTGATACATAGACATACACCCATAGACTGATACATAGACGTACACCCATAGACTGATGCATAGATATACACCCATAGACTGATACATAGACATACACCCATAGACTGATACATAGACGTACACCCATAGACTGATACATGGAGATATACACTCATAAACTGACTTTGCCACTTTGGATTACAGTTTTGTTTTTTCTGACTTGACTGACCTAGCGATCATAAAGATCCCTCCTTAAGGCTACGTGCTAGTAACCTCTGGCCCTAGGATACGATTAAGAAAGAAGAAAAGGACATTTGCGAGAAAATCATTAAAAAAAAATCGAAAAAAAAAAAAAAACTTGTCAATAATTGTGCCTTATATTTAATGTTTTTCTTATATGCTCCTACATAATTTACAATTGTGTAGTTATTACATGTGAATAATTAGGGGCCGGTAACCAAAGAAGCTATTGTTTGAGTAATTAGGGGCCGGTAACGAAAAATAACTATTGTTTGAATAATTTAATGTTTTTTCTTGTAGGCACCTACATATTTTACAATTGTGTAATTATTATATTTGAATAATTAGGGGCCGGTATGTAGGCGCCGTAATGGAGGTCTCTTTATTATGATTCAGTATTCTAGTTTTGTTGTATTATTAGTTGTACTGTCACTTTAGGTGGTGGGCGTGCTCACGGGGGTGTGGCGCTAATGGGAGCGTCTTATGGAATTTCATTCACCTTTTCACGTCGACAGTTCACAGAGGTTGACAGCTCACGGAGAGAGGGGGTGAGAGTTAGGAGAGCATATTATCTTTTGACCGCAATAACGCAATACCGCAAAGTGCAAATCGTATTTTGTTTGTCTCATGATGAAGCGAAAGAATAAATGCCTTAAAAGTATTTCCTGGACGTGGAACGGAGTTATTTCATGTCGCGCGTCAATTGTTTGAACTCCATCGCTCAGCCCCTCGGCACTATCTGTCTATGACAGCCTACTGCCGCAACAGTTAAGGTTAAGGTTAGGCATTGTTTCGGAGTTGGTTAAGGTTAGAAGGGTTAAGTTTAGGCGCTGTTAAGGAGCTGGTTAAGGTTAGCGTTTGTCTTAGAGAATGGCAATAGACAGCCTATTTCCGCACTGCCGCTCTCGCGCTGCCGCGGTCACATGGTCACATTGTCACATTCTTGCACTCCTCCGCTGTTAAAAAGCAACACGCCTTCTGGACCCCTTTACCTCCCACAATGTTCATTCTGCGTTCACCATCCTGGAGTGCAGCTAACGCTGCTTCCTCCTGACTGAGTCCCCCTCCGCGAGACATGCTTCGCCTCCTGTGGCCTGACTCTGGACTACTCGATCACTCACACCCCCCTTCTCTAACTCTCCTACTTGATCACCCACCCTCTTTAACTCCCTTATAACTTCCTCCACTGTCAACCCCTTCATACCCAAGTGTCCCACTGCTGCTTGACCTATATCAACTTGGTCCTATCTGTCCTACTGCTAACCATCGCTGTTGTATTCACTACTCCTGCCACAAAGGCCACTATATCCAACTTCTCCCCCCACACCCTCTTTTTCTCCTCCTGAACTTCCTCTACTGACAGATGCCCTTTTCTAAAACCCTGTTCCCTATCTTGCTTTCCCTGATCCTCCTGCACTATCCTTACTGCCAACTGCCCTTCTCTAAACCCTTGTCCCTTGTCTTGATTTCCCTGTCCTACCTTCCTAGCTGCCTCTGCATATGAAATCCTACCTTCCCCTTCTCACCTGCTGGACCACTACCTCTCGTTTCATCGCCTCACAACCCCAATACGCTACACTATGCTTCCCACCACAACTACAACACCTCGGCTCCACTCCCTGTTCACACTACCCATACTTATGGTCCCCACTACATCTACCACATCTCTGCCCCTTCCTACATAACTTAGCTATATGTCCAAACTCCTGGTACCTGTAACACCTCAACGGTTTCGGCACAAACTCCCTAACCCTATATGCCAAATACCCTAAAAATACCTCTTTCGGACTAACCTCACCCTCAAACTGAATGACTATCGTCCCTGTCTCCTCCTTCTCTGCCCCTCTCTTCATCCTTTCTACACTCTTAACTTTCCCATTACGTTTGTTACTCCTCAACTCTCCTAACAACTGTTCTTCACTAACCTTAATTGGAATTCCACTAATTACCCCCTTGCAACCACCATCCCTTTTCTCCCCTACTATCACTACTCTACTGACATTCACTTTGCCAATGCTCTTCATTTCCCTTGCCTTCTCTACCTGCACTACACTTACACATCCTATAAACAAGTTCCCATCCCCCAACATCCTTGCGTACCTTACCTCTCCTAACTGCGCTTTAATGATTCTTGACAGCTGTCTCTGCTCTATATCCCTAACTCCGTCTTCTCCCGTTCTTACACCGAGAGGTTTGAGTATTTTGCACTTGCTAATAAGATTGAAGAGGGTATCATAGTACCTACATTCTTAAGTGTTATGGGAGCAAAAACATATAACCTACTGCGCAGTCTGGTGCAACCGGAGAAGCCAGGGGACAAGTCCTATGAAGACATCGTGGGAATATTAAAAGATCACTACTCTCCTAAGCCACTGCTCATTGCAGAACGTTTCAGGTAGGTTCCATAAAAGGAACCAAGAAGAGGGTGAATCTGTTTCACAGTTTGTAGCTGTACTTAAACGCCTGTCTGAATATTGTGAATTTGGTATTTCACTCAATGACACCATACGTGACAGACTGGTGTGTGGTCTACGCAGTGAGTCTATTCAGAAACGACTACTGAGTGAAGCTAACCTGAGACTGGAAAAGGCCATAGAGATAAGTACGTCAATGGAAATGGCTGCCCGAGAAGCACAGCAGCTAAGTCTATCAGCCCAAGTGCACAAGTTGTCTTTTGAGGACAAGAAGACAACAGCTGGCAAGCCATGCTACCGCTGTGGGAGAATGGGGCATCAGCCATCAGAGTGTTGGTGTAAAGACGTAGACTGCAGAAACTGTGGTATAAAAGGCCATATCGAACGTGCTTGTGGTAATAGAAAGACCCAGACATACAAACAGCACACTGAGATGAAGAAAGGTGGTTTCTACAGAAACAAGAAGAAACGTGTGAATAAGATGGAGCACGAACAGGACGAGCAGAGTGACTGTGAGTCTGATGATGATGATGATACTGTACATGTGTTATCTGTGCTGGACAGTGATGATGGATACTGGGTCACACCACTGTTGGACAATAAAGCAGTGCGGATGCAAGTGGACACCGGCACACGTGTGTAGGGATGGGTACCGAATTCGGTACTTTTGAGGTACCGAACCGAAACACGTCGGTACTACCGAGTATCGAATCAAGTGAGAAACCAAAAAAATAAAAAATAAATAAAAAAAAATATTTTGTATTTTTTTTTAAATTTTTTTTTTAACTTTTTTCTTTTCATGTCAACGTTCACACGCACAATATAAGCTTACCTAGGATTTGACTTGATTCAACAACAAAGCAGTCAGAGCAATGACAAGCCGAAAACTGTCGAAATTGTAGTTATTTGAAGTTTGGATTTTTTTTTTACGACTGATGTAGGTAAATTAAATTTCTTGAGACTAAAGTACCGAAAAAAGGTACCGTTGGATACCGGTATCGATTCACAGGTACCGGTATCGGTTCAAATGTGAAAGGTACCCATCCCTACACGTGTGTCCATGGTATCAGAGGCTGTTTTCAGAGAAGCTGCAGCACCTGACTCTTCGAGTGAGCAAATTGAAGTTAAGGACCTACACTGGAGAGGCTGTTCCAGTGTTAGCAGTTGTGAATGTGACAGTTAGGCCTGCCGCGATAAGCAATAAATCGATTAATTGCCGCGATAATTAAAATTAATGCAATGATTTTGACGGGCGCGATTAATTGCTATTTGCGCGTTTGTTTTAATGAGGCGGAACCAGTGCCCCTTGTCAGTCACTGTCCGTGTTGGGAGGCGGGCCGCTGGCTTTACTACAGAGCACAGCACAGGAGCTCCGTGGGGCAACGCCACATAGCTTAACTACATTTCTCAATAGTGTTGCTCCTTTTAACCAAGTAGCGTTATTTATAGTGTAACGTTAGCTATTTTTAGACCCAAGTAGTTACTCGCTACTGCCCGGAGAAACTGGACTGCTAAATAAAGATGAAAGATTGAGTGTTGATTCTCATTCAATGCTAACAACATTAGCTAAATAGCTAACAAACGAAATACAACGTATAGCATAGCTACAACACAGAATAACGTTAATACAATTACATGCATCATTGTTTACAATGAACGGGTGGGGCTAGTCAAAGGACTGGACACTGGGACAAGTTAAACATGAATTCATTTATTATAACGTAGTAGGTAGTTTCGAGTCGTGCTGCAGTGCCTACGCACCACAGCTATTCTATTATATACTGCTTTGACGCTTCCTCCTCATCGTTGATTGCCTGTAGTAGCTGCATCTAACGTTAGTAGCTAACGTTAAAACTAACCTAAAGTTAGTTGTTCACCAACAATCTCAATATTTGTTTTATCATTAGCTCAAAAACACAGAACCGGACGAGACAAGTTGTCGGCTCATAGGTTCTGCTAGGATAATCACAACAATACTTCCGGTCCGGTCGGTGGGCTTCAAAATAAAAGTCTAAAACACCGGAAAAGACGGAGCGGTGGGCTTCAAAATAAAAGTTTTGGGAAATAAATTTCTCAAAAAAAAAATCTCTATCCGGTCGCAATAATATCGCTTATCGCGATATTTTCGGGGGCAATTAATCGCCCAGCAAAATGTGTTATCGTGGCAGGCCTACAGTGGAACACAACAAGCGGAAGAAGACTCTTCCACTGTACATCATTCGTGGAAACCGCCCAGCTCTGCTAGGACGTCGATGGCTTGAGAAACTCAGACTGAACTGGCAAGAAGTATTCATGGTTAAGGATGGAGACACAGGCCCCCTACAGGAGATTTTGAAGAAGCACTCCAAAGTTTTTGGTGGAGACCTTGGTAGCATGAAGGACATTACTGTTAAGCTGACAGTCAAACCAGGAAGCACACCGAGGTGTTTAAAGGCTAGACCTGTTCCGTATGCCATCAAACCCAGGGTAGATGCAGAACTAGACAGATTGGTGGAGAGTGGGGTGTTGGCGCCAGTGAGCACCAGTGAATGGGCCACGCCGATTGTTCCAGTCATGAAGAAGGATGGGGGTCTAAGACTCTGTGGTGATTTTAAAGTCACTGTGAACCCTGTCTTGATTGCAGAACAGTATCCATTACCCCTCATCGATGAACTTTTTTCAGGTTTAGCTGGGGGACAGAAGTTTAGTAAAATAGACTTGTGTCAGGCATATCTCCAGATGCATGTAGATCCAGAGTCACAGGAACTGTTGACCATAGTGACACACAAGGGGCTATTCAGGTACCAGAGGCTTCCTTTTGGGATTACTTCTGCTCCGGCACTTTTCCAAAGAGCAATGGACCAGATCCTAAGTGGGCTACGAGGGGTCCAGTGTTACCTGGATGCCTGTTCCTTAATGACAAGCAAGCAGTGCAAGAATGCGGAAGCATTCTACCGTAGTGGCGTGCGGTAATGCGCCTTTCATTTTCCTTCGCCCAGCGCCCAGGTGCGTGCACCGGCGGCGGCGTGCTCGCTCAGGTGCGTGCGTGCGCGAGGTGCCCGCGCCAGCGTTTCCGTTAGCCGGTAATTACCGGTATTTGGCCGGCAAAATCTGTTGAAGTCCGACATATTTAATCTCTCCGGTCATAGTGTCCGGTGAAAATAGTTCCCTCTGGGCACAGTTTGATTATTTGAATTGTATTTGGATGGGCTGGAGTTGGGTGAACGAAACAATCATTGCGTTTGTTGTCGTTGCTTCGCTCAGCGAGAGCTTGCTGCTGGATTTGCGGAAGGCATGCAGCTGCAGACCCACATAACCCACCAGCTTTGCTGGCACAGTGCGGTCCCCAGACCTGGAAAGCTGCTCTGCGGGTCTGCAGCTGGATGCTTCTTGCAAACTAACTGCTGCCGGCTCGCGCTGATAACAGCTTTCATTGTTGGACCGGCTGCTTGGTGGAGCAACGATGAAACGAATGTAATGAATCGTTCGTCGCATGGGCTATTTAATTTTGGCCTGTTTTGGTACGGTTCGGGTGATCAAGTTGTGCTTGGAGGGAGTTGTTTTCACCGGACATTATGACCAGCACCAAGTCGTTGGGAGGTGGAGAAATACATCACGCAAACCCGGCCACGATAACGTTGCCGTCTCTCTCTGCAAAATTTCTCAGTTCTTCGCTTGATATAATTAATACAAATGTCCAATATAACGGAATTCGTTAGCTCATAAAAATGTGATTATAACAGACTGCTGTTTAGTGTCGGACCGACTGCCCACATACGCGGTCTATTTTATTTCAAGTCAGCAGCAGCACGGAGTATCGAGGGACTTATTTTATTTGGAATATATTAATGACTGTATACGCAAAAGTAGCCTAGTTTTAAATAATAATATTATAAATCTACATGCCTTGAGGATGACATTCTTTATATAGTCTGCCTATAAATTGTTTTAAAGCTCAATAAACTATGACCGGAATTAATCTCATTTGTCCGGTAGATTGAAATCTTGCAGGTCACGGAGACCGGCAACAATTTTTTCTAACGGAAACCCTGGCCCGCGCATGCGCATGAGATCCCGCCTTGGTTCGACACGAGCGGAGCTCAATATATATAAGTCACCACCCCTTATTCAGTATCCAGAAATAGCTCAATTGGCAAGACTGCATGGCTGTGGATCCTACGGCTCGTTTGCTGGCGAGTTCGAATCCCATCAAATATTTTTTTTTAAACGTGATTTTTTTTTAACGTGTATTCTTTCGCCGGTTAAGGTTAGGCATGGTTAAGGTTAAGGTTAAGGTTAGGCATTGTTTCGGAGTTGGTTAAGGTTAGAACGGTTAAGTTTAGGCGCTGTTAAGGAGCTGGTTAAGGTTAGAGTTTGTCAAAGAGAATGGCAATATTCTTTCTATGGTTAAGGTTAGGCATGGTTAAGGTTAAGGTTAAGGTTAGGCATTGTTTCGGAGTTGGTTAAGGTTAGAACGGTTAAGTTTAGGCGCTGTTAAGGAGCTGGTTAAGGTTAGAGTTTGTCAAAGAGAATGGCAATAGACAGCCTATTTCCGCGCGACAGCTCCCAAAGCGGGCCTGAAAAGAAAGGCGCTTTACCGTAGTGGCGTGCGGTGACGAATGCTTCCGCATTTTTGCACTGCTTGCTTGTCATTAAGGTACACGCTACCTGGATGACCTGCTTACAGGGAGCGAAATTAACTTTTTGACTCACCGGCCAGTGGCGGGTAGATGGGAAGAATCTACCCGCCAAGCAGATTTCTTACCTGCCAACTTTTTTTTGATAAAAAAATAAATTTATTATTATTTTATATAATTTCTTTTTTTAATAAAATATATATATTATATAATCATACTTGTAGTTGTATTATCTGCGAGACATCGCCACCTCGCTGTCTGCAAACAGCTCCACTGTCTGTGTGTATACTCTAGTGGCCTCCAGCTCCAGCAAGGATTCTCCGGCGCTACAGCTGGACCCTAAACTCTTACATTCAGCATGAAAGGATTCTCCTACCCTGCACCTGGACCCTAGTCAGCAGCGCTGCAGCCCTCATGCGATGTAACTGGACACTTGCAGTTGTTTATGTCGGGAGCTATCAGAAGCTAGCCAGCTGGATAACGTTACACAATGCCTCATGTATTAAACTAAAAGTGAATAGTTGACTGGGTCATTTTGTAACAGTAGCTAACATCAGCTCACGGAGGTCTCTCTGACTAGAGTAGACTAACATCAGTCACGGTGACTGTGTGTTTACATGCAGCATACAGAAACAGGTAGGGGAGGTTTAGGAGCAGCAATGCGCTCAGACAGCGAGTGAGAACTCCGCTCAGAATTGGATCATGATTTTCGGTTTTCACATGACCATTTGATTGGCCGCCACACGGCGGTCAGTCCTCTAAGTGGAGATGCGCCAAACGTAAAAACTGCCCGCAAATGGCGGGCGGCGCTCTCTAGTTTCGGTCCCTGCCTGCTTATCACAGGACCGGATGAGCAGTCGCACTTAAGGAACCTGGGGGCCACACTACAAAGACTGGAGGAATATGGTCTTAGAGTCCGGGAAGACAAATGCGAGTTTTTCCAACCTTCTGTCGAGTACCTGGGGCACGTGATTGACAGCACTGGACTCCACAAAGCACCGTCGAAGGTGAAGGCTATTGTGGAGGCTCCATCTCCGACGAATGTGAGTCAGTTGAGATCATTCCTTGGCCTGCTGACATACTATGCAAAGTTTGTGCCTGACCTTGCCAATAGGCTGAAACCGCTCCATGAGCTGCTACACAAAGCCCAAACATGGAATTGGACAGACAAATGTGAGGCAGCTTTCAAAGGAGCAAAGACAGCCTTCTCTCAGTCTGAAGCCCTCACCCACTTTGACCCCGCTGTTGTCACTTCAGCTGGCGTGTGACGCCTCACCTTATGGGGTGGGTGCAGTAGTATCACACATCATGCCATCAGGGGAAGAGAGACCTATCGCCTTTGCATCACGGACGCTGAGCAAAGCGGAAGGCAATTATGCGCAGATTGAGCGTGAAGCACTGTCTATAGTGTTTGGAATAAAGAAATTTCATCAATATCTCTATGGCAGGAAATTCACGCTACTGACAGACCATCGACCTCTCACCTCTATCTTCGGTCCTCATACAGGCATTCCATCGCTTGCGGCCAGTCGTATGCAGCGATGGGCTTTGTTGCTGTCTGCCCACCGGTATGACATTAGGTATAGGAAGTCGGATCAGCACGGGAATGCTGACGGGCTCTCGAGGCTCCCGTTGCCTGTCACACATAATCGGACACCACAAGCGGAGATCTTCTACTTCAAGGAAGTGACCGCTGCTCCAGTGACCTCAACTCATGTGAAGAAACACACACACACACGGACCCGGTCATGTCTGAGGTTATGGACATCGTCACTCGTGGAAGGGGAGGGGAGATGACACCAAGCTTGAAGCCTTACCTGGTGAGACGAAACGAGTTGTCGGTCCAGTCTGGATGCCTATTGTGGGGCTATCGTGTCATTATTCCCCCACCACTGAGAGGGAAAGTGCTTGACGAGCTCCACTCTGGACACTGTGCGTGGGTCGTGCGTATGAAGGAAATTGCACGCAGCTATTTCTGGTGGCCAGGCCTGGATGCAGCTATAGAGGAGAAAGCAAAGTCATGTTCTGCCTGCCAGAGAGTGAGAAACCTCCCACAGCTGGCTCCATTACATCCGTGGGACTGGCCTGAAGAACCATGGCAAAGAGTCCACATAGACTTTGCTGGACCATTGGAGAACCACATGTTCTTAATCGTAGTCGACGCTCATAGCAAATGGCCTGAGGTTGTCGTCATGACGGGCACCTCCTCTATGAGGACCATCGAAGAGCTAAGGTCTATCTTCAGCCGCTTTGGTCTACCACAACAGCTGGTTAGTGATAACGGCCCACAACTAGTGTCTGAAGAGTTCAAGACATTCATGGAGGAGAATGGTATTCAGCACATCAAGTCTGCACCATATCACCCTGCTACCAATGGGCTCGCTGAAAGGTTTGTACAGACCATGAAGCAAGCTCTCAAGTCCTCTCAAGGTACACAGTCCATCAACAGGCGCCTCAGTGCTTTCCTGCTGTCATACCGAAACACACCTCATGCTACGACAAAGGTCTCGCCTGCCTCGGCTATGCTCAAGAGACAACTCCGCACTCGACTTGACCTCCTGAGACCCCAAAAGACGAGGGAGATTGTGCATATGCAACAGAGAGCTCAAGTGGAGAGGCGAGCGAAAGCAAAGTTTCGGAGCTTCACAGCTGGAGACCGGGTTCTCGCCCGGAACTATACCAAAGGGGTCAAATGGATGCCTGCAACAACAGGTCCTGTGTCATATACAGTAGAAACCAGGGATAATCTCATCTGGAGAAGACACATCGATCAACTGCTCCACACGGCTGGTTTCCATGATGACTCACCTCAGCCGCCATCCTTTGTTCCAGAGCAGGAGACTTACCAGGAGCAGCATTCATCACCAGAAGAGCCCCAGACGCAACCTGCAAGAGTGGCCCCTGTCCCAGGCACACCTAGGCCTATCCCAGCCATCACTTCTCCCAGACCCGGACTCCTACAGTCCTCCCCAAAAGACAATGAAACTGACTTGCCTACAGGTCGTTACCCCAGTAGAGTCAGACGCCCTCCTGATAGACTAACCCTTACAATTGGGGCAGAATAATCCCCAGGGTTCAGTCTGGGAATTGAGGTAGTCTACCCTCTTTCCCTAGTTCAGGCAAAGGTTACTAGCCAATGAAAGTTTAAGTTTAAAAATGATTTGTTAAGTTAATTATAGAATGAGGAATACCAAACCACAGTGACACTTAGTGTTTTTTTGTTAATGTTTAAGTACTTACTTTTTAGGGGAACCTTCAAAGTTAAGGGGGAGGGATATGTTGTGTATTGACATTCTAAGTTTGCCCCTTATTAGATACCGTCACGCCCCCTGCTAATAAGTACGGCCGTCATTGTAATCACCTGTGTTGAGTTTTCCACTAAAGAGCTGTCAACTGGAATTTACCCTCGTCTCGTGTCTCCTCATTATTATATGTTATACTAAATAACCAGATGAGTATACAACAAAGTATACAACACTTGCTGCCCCTGTTTCCCTTGCTGCCCCTGTTTCTCTTGTTGCCTCTGTTTCCCTTGCTGCCTCTGTTTCCCTTGCTGCCCCTGTTTCTCTTGTTGCCTCTGTTTCCCTTGCTGCCCCTGTTTCCCTTGCTGCCCCTGTTTCTCTTGCTCCCCCTGTTTCTCTTGTTGCCCCTGTTTCCCTTGCTGCCCCTGTTTCTCTTGCTGCCCCTGTTTCCCTTGCTGCCCCTGTTTCCCTTGCTGCCCCTGTTTCTCTTGCTCCCCCTGTTTCTCTTGCTCCCCCTGTTTCCCTTGCTCCCCCTGTTTCCTTTGCTGCCCCTGTTTCCATTGCTGCCCCTGTTTCCCTTGCTGCCCCTGTTTCTCTTGCTCCCCCTGTTTCTCTTGTTGCCCCTGTTTCCCTTGCTGCCCCTGTTTCCCTTGCTGCCCCTGTTTCTCTTGTTGCCCCCGTTTCCCTTGCTCCCCCTGTTTCTCTTGTTGCCCCTGTTTCCCTTGCTCCCCCTGTTTCCCTTGCTACCCCTGTTTCCCTTGCTGCCCCTGTTTCCCTTGCTGCCCCTGTTTCTCTTGCTGCCCCTGTTTCCCTTGTTGCCTCTGTTTCCCTTGCTCCCCCTGTTTCCCTTGCTGCCCCTGTTTCCCTTGCTGCCCCTGTTTCCCTTGCTGCCCCTGTTTCCCTTGCTGCCCCTGTTTCCCTTGCTGCCTCTGTTTCCCTTGCTGCCCCTGTTTCTCTTGTTGCCTCTGTTTCCCTTGCTGCCCCTGTTTCCCTTGCTGCCCCTGTTTCTCTTGCTCCCCCTGTTTCTCTTGTTGCCCCTGTTTCCCTTGCTGCCCCTGTTTCTCTTGCTGCCCCTGTTTCCCTTGCTGCCCCTGTTTCCCTTGCTGCCCCTGTTTCTCTTGCTCCCCCTGTTTCTCTTGCTCCCCCTGTTTCCTTTGCTGCCCCTGTTTCCATTGCTGCCCCTGTTTCCCTTGCTGCCCCTGTTTCTCTTGCTCCCCCTGTTTCTCTTGTTGCCCCTGTTTCCCTTGCTGCCCCTGTTTCCCTTGCTGCCCCTGTTTCTCTTGTTGCCCCCGTTTCCCTTGCTCCCCCTGTTTCCCTTGCTGCCCCTGTTTCCCTTGCTCCCCCTGTTTCTCTTGTTGCCCCTGTTTCCCTTGCTCCCCCTGTTTCCCTTGCTGCCCCTGTTTCCCTTGCTGCCCCTGTTTCCCTTGCTGCCCCTGTTTCCCTTGCTGCCCCTGTTTCTCTTGCTGCCCCTGTTTCCCTTGTTGCCTCTGTTTCCCTTGCTCCCCCTGTTTCCCTTGCTGCCCCTGTTTCCCTTGCTGCCCCTGTTTCCCTTGCTGCCCCTGTTTCCCTTGCTGCCCCTGTTTCCCTTGCTGCCCCTGTTTCCCTTGCTGCCAGTTTCCCTTGTTGCCCCTGTTTCTCTTGTTTCCCCTGTTTCTCTTGTTGCCTCTGTTTCTCTTGTTTCCCCTGTTTCTCTTGTTGCCTCTGTTTCTCGTTGCCTCTGTTTCTCGTTGCCTCTGTTTCTCTTGTTAGGCCTAACAAAAATAATGGTTGGTTTCAGGTTGCCGACCGACCCTGCCGATTTAGGTGCGACCCAATATATTTTATGAGTTTTAAAAAAAAATTATATATTAAAAAAAAAAAAAAACATTTTTTTTTTTTTTTTTTTTTATAGAATAAAGTTTCATAGAAATCTTAGTCAAACATTTAGTATTATGGATATTAAACATGCTGGCAGAGTACATGCATCCATGTTGTTGTGAACATTTTAATTAAATAAAGAAATTCCCTATCCATAGTCGCCGTGGGAAAGAATAAAATAAAAAAATAAAATAAAATAAATTCCCTACCTACCCATGGCCAAACTGACAACCAACCTGAAACCAACTATTATTTTTGTTAGGCCTTACCTCTGTTTCCCTTGTTGCCTCTGTTTCCCTGGTTGCCTCTGTTTCCCTGGTTTCCCCTGTTTCTCTTGCTGTTCCAGTTTCCCTTGTTGCCTCTGTTTCCCTTGTTGCTTCTGTTTCCCTTGTTACCTCTGTTTCCCTTGTTACCTCTGTTTCTCTTGTTGCCCCTGTTTCCCTTGCTGCCCCCGTTTCCCTTGCTGCCCCCGTTTCCCTTGCGGCCCGTTTCTCTTGCTGCCCCTGTTTCCCTTGCGGCCCGTTTCCCTTGCGGACCGTTTCCCTTGCTGCCCCCGTTTCCCTTGCTGTTCCAGTTTCCCTTGTTTCCTCTGTTTCTCTTGTTGCCTCTGTTTCTCTTGCTGCCTCTGTTTCCCCTGTTTCTCTTGTTGCCTCTGTTTATCTTGTTGCCTCTGTTTCTCGTTGCCTCTGTTTCTCTTGTTACCTCTGTTTCCCTTGTTGCCTCTGTTTCCCTGGTTGCCTCTGTTTCCCTGGTTTCCCCTGTTTCTCTTGCTGTTCCAGTTTGCCTTGCTGCCCCTGTTTATCTTGCTGTTCCAGTTTCCCTTGTTGCCTCTGTTTCCCTTGTTGCCTCTGTTTCCCTTGTTACCTCTGTTTCTCTTGTTGCCCCTGTTTCCCTTGTTGCCCCTGTTTCTCTTGCTGTTCCAGTGTCCCTTGTTGCCCCTGTTTCCATTGCTGCCCCTGTTTCTCTTGTATAATTATAATAATAATTTTTAGACTAGAAGTCTTTATTTGTCATGCAGTTTTTTAACACACACACGTAGGCCTGTCACGATAACACATTTTGCTGGGCGATTAATTGTCCCAGAAAATATTGCGATAAGCGATATTATTGCGGTTTTGAGATATTTTCTTTTTTGAGAAATGTATTTCCCAAAAGTTTTCAATTAACCTTTTTATTTTTTTTACTAATATAATAATAGCATAATAATGCAAGGAAACCGTTTCAAAGTGCAATAAACCTTTATTTAACATTGGAAGATATTTTAAATATCCTAAATAAAAAAAATTCTCAGTTTGATTGTTTATTATAAAACAAACTGAAAGTGGAAACAAGCCCTCCGTCTGGCTTTTTGCATCATCCTTTTAACATGTACATTTATTATTAATGTACCTTGCGGTACCATGTACAAAATGTTAATAAAGTATGAGGAAAAAAACTGTGGAAACGTAATAAATAAAAAGGCAGTGAAACAATAATCAAATAAACACCAAAATATATACTATCTCTATTGGAATGGAGACTTCAGCACAGGATAAACTAGGGATGGGCAAAAATAATCCAGATCGATTGATCACATGATGTACTCGAGTACTCGTGGAGGAAAACGCTGTACAAAATAAACATCTTTTCCGGTGTTTTAGACTTTTATTTTGAAACCCACCCACCAGTCCAGAGCGGAAGTATTGTTGTTATTATCCTAGCAGAACGTATTGAGCGGACAACTTGTCTCGTCCGGTTCCATGTTTTTGAGCTAATGATAAAACAAATGTTGAGATTGTTGGTGAACAACTAACTTTAGGTTAGTTTTAACGTTAGCTACTAACGTTAGATGCAGCTACTACAGGCAATCATCGATGAGGAGGAAGCGCCAAAGCCGTATATAATAGAATAGTAGCCCTGTGGTGCGTAGGCACGACTCGAAACTACCTGTTATAATAAATTAATTCATGTTTAACTTGTCCCCGTGTCCAGTCCTTTGACTAGCCCTACCCGTTCATTGTAAACAATGATGCATGTAATTGTATTAACGTTATTCTGTGTTGTAGCTAGCTATGCTATATGTTGTATTTCGTTTGTTAGCTATTTAGCTAATGTTGATAGCATCAACGCTAGATCTTTAATCTTTATTTAGCAGTCTAGTTTCTCCGGGCAGTAGCGAGTAACTACTTGGGTCTAAAAATAGCTACACTACAAAGAACACTACTTGGTTAAAAGGAGCAACACTATTGAGAAATGTAGTTAAGCTATGTGGCGTTGCTAGTGCCCCACGGAGCTCCCGTGCTGTACTCTGTAGTAAGGCCAGCGGCCCCCCACACGGAGAGTGACTGACAAGGGGTACTGGTTCCGCCTCATTAAAACAAACACGCAAATAGCAATTAATTGCGCCCGTCAAAATCATTGCATTCATTTTAATTATTGCGCCGATTAATCGATTTATTGCTTATTGCGGCAGGCCTACACACACGCGAGATGGGCGACCCACAGGAACATACACACTAGGGCTGGGCGATATGACGATATTATATAAATATCGAGTACAGTTCATTAACGATATACTTTTTCAACGTATCGTGGATATCGTGATGTTTTGCCCAAGATGATTGTGTTGCGTCAATCTGGTCCACACGTTACTCGTTCATATCTCAGCCCGTGCTGAGATATGCCCATTCTGCGGTCTGTTAATAAAGTTTTCAATCAGACAGATGTATGGAAAGGCTTTTATTATAACATTCGTTGCAGTAAAATCATTATGCCTCGTTTAGTCATCCTGCGGAGCACTGGTCTCCTACTCGTCGGCCGCGGGGAGCTAATGTTAGTAGCTTTGTTGTTGTCAGCACTCGTCAAAATCAATGGAGGACATTCAGGAAGTCAAAAACTAATAGCGCTTGCCGATTGGTGCTAAGAACAGCAGAGCGGGTGCAAGCGGTGTGACGTAATTGGCAGACTCGACTGTCAATCAAAATTATTCTGTTTTCCGTCAGAATGAATGAATGAAAACTTTATTAACAGATTGCAGAATGGGTACAATACAGTACAGGAGGATGAAGACCAGAAAAAGACTTTCGGCTTTTTTACATAAGGGTCCTCCATTTTCAATTCATCAAAACATTTAGAGACATACAAATATACAGTAGTTTAATAAAAATGCTAAAATGCTATTGATTGATTGATTTAAAACTTTATTAACATATTGCAGAATGGGTACAGTACAGCTCAATACATACAATTGTTAACACTTTCCGTGCCACACACGAGAATACTCAGGTTTATTAATAGGTGGTTGAAAGCCACTCACGAGATTTCTCGGATTTTTTTTTTTTAGCGATCTGAAATCATATTGCATCACCCGAGTATAGCCGAGCGGCGCCGGCGATCATTGTGGAAAAAAGCGCTCCCTGTCGTCTCCCAGATGACATAAGGGATTTTGGAATGGACTCAATGAAAATGAATGGGGAAAAAAATCCGGTACTCCACATTTTCCAGTCCACTGATGCAGCCGGGGTTATCAGAGTTCATTCTGGATCCTCTGAGCCCCGCGGATCATGGAGTTCTACTGTATCGCGTTGGATCTATACACTTATCGATTTTTTCGAATGGTGATCAGGAATTGGAATATACCAGTTGGATACCATCTGATGTCAGGTAAGGACTCTATGTTATCAGTGTTAGGATAATCAGAGTAAGTTTGATGAAGTTATATAAGCTGTTTTGTGAAATGTCCTCTTTCGGTTTCACTGTAAAAGTCCAAGAGGAAATCAACGCAGCGATTATCCGTGCGCGGCCCGAATGTAATATTGATCATCTAGCGTTTATTTGAAAACGATTCATAAAAAGGCAGACGAATATCAACGTTGTGGAATATTCCAGTAAAAGATGATTTTCATAGAATGCCCCAGAATGGGCTGTTTTTTATTTCAAAACGGGGGCTTTTCTAAATGCTCTGAAACGGAAATGACGCGATAAAAAACCAATCTGCCTTGACAGCACTGACTGGAAAATGGTCTTTGATAATGCGATGGGCAGATTAGACACATAGCCATAATTTAAAACATAGATTAGGCGATATTAACGTTAACATTGGCGCCGATGGTGGCATTCAGCGGGTAAAAAGGAAAAGCCCGGCGTGGCGCTCAAAGTGTTAAGGGGATGCAGACCAGAGAAAGACTTTCGTCTTGTTTACATCAGGGTCCCCCATTTTCAATTCATCATATTTCATATCTAAATCATATATCTCATTGCTAAATATATGCAATATATAATCTAATAATCCAATAATCTAAATCTAATATATAATATAAAAATGCTAAATGCATGGGTATTTTATTTTGTCTTTAATGTTAGCTTGCAAACTCAAATACTGTCTTGGTAAGCCTCATAATGAATTGTTTGGGGTAAAAAAGAAAAACATCGTGATGTGTATCGTGTATCGCCGAAAGGTCAGAAAATATCGTGATATCATATTTAGGCCATATCGCCCAGCCCTAATACACACATGCACTGAGTCGCAGATGAAATGTCTCTGCACTTTTCCCATCCTGTTGTCCTTCCCCCCCATGGGCAGCCGGGAGCAGATAGGGCGTCAACGTGAGCCGCGCCCCGGGGACCAATCCAAGTGCTCCTGTCCGTCTTCGTCTAGGACGCCACAGCGTTAGCGATCTGTTGTGCATGTTTTTCCATTGGGTTTATCTTATCGGGGGGAAACCCTTGCGAGCACGGGGAGAACATGCAAACTCCATACAGAAAGGCCTGGGAGATACCACAGGGTACCTGGCATCATGGAAACCTGGTCCCCAAGCGGGAATCGAACCCTGGACCTTCTTGCTGTGAGGCGACAGTGTTAACCACTACACCACCACGCTGTTTCCCTTGTTACCTCAGTTTCCCTTGTTGCCTCTGTTTTTCTTCTTGCCTCTGTTTCTCTTGTTTCCCTTGCTGCCTCTGTTTCCCTTGTTGGCTCTGTTTCTCTTGTTGCCTCTGTTTCCCTGGTTTCCCCTGTTTCTCTTGTTGCCTCCGTTTTTCTTGTTGCCTCTGTTTCTCTTGCCGTCCCTGTTTCCCTTGTTGCCTCTGTTTCTTTTGTTACCCCTGTTTCCGTCCATTATATACAATAATAGGTAGGCTAATATTTGAATTACCTTTTTAATTTTAACTAGGGGTGCACCGATATATCGGTCGGGTATCGGTATCGGCCGATAAGTGCCTTGCTCAAATGTGCCGATAGCAGTCGCCGATAACTAACCATCCATTTGTGTAGCGTCAAAAGGCACAAAAAAAAAAGTTCACTCGCGACCCACCTGCACAACGCCCGCCGTCCCCCCCACACACACACAAGCTACTGCATCAAAGTTACTATTTATGATTAACAAGGCATTCGTTTTGTGGCATTAACGTTATATAGTTAGTGTTACACGGACAATAACATCAGCATATTATTATTACCCATAGCAGCAAGGCATTACTCCGAGTCCGTTCATAGCCGGGAGGCAGAAGACTAACGTTACTGGTGAAAATGTGATTTACGTTGGAATACTCCTTTGCCAACTTGCTGTACTTTGCTTGCAGGTCTGCAGCCATTATTACTGGATTAAGAATAGCCCCAACTTTAGCCAACGTAACGTTATGGCTAAACCTTTAACATTAGTTAACCCTAGCTTTCGGTTAGCTGTTCAATGCATAGTAATAACACAACCAAGCGAATCCATCAGAGCTCCCCATCAACACCGCTCTGTCGGGAGGATGGCATTTAAGAAAGTATCTGCTGTTAAAATGACACAAACATTCGTTTTGTGGCATTAACGTTATTATAGTTAGTTACACGTTCAATTACATCAGCATAGTATTTACCCGAATATAGCAAGCAAGCCGTGCATAGCTCGGTTACATTCCGTTGCTCATTCCGTACACAACTACACATTCTGCAATCTGTTAATAAAGTTTTCAACCAGACAAATGTATAGAAAGGCTTTGTTTTATTATAACATTTGTTGCAGTAAAATCATTGTGTCTCGTTTGGCCATCCTGTGGAGCGCGCTGGTCGGCGGGCACTGCCGGGCAGCTAACGTATTAGCTTGTTGTGGTTCTGAGTTTGACTCGCATTCTCGCAAGCAGATCATCAATGGCGGCATGCCCCGAAGTAGAAAAATGAATAAACGCTTGGTGGTAAGCAGGAGGTGGGTGCTAGCGGTGTGGCGTAATTGGCCGAATCGACTGTCAATCAAAATGGTTCCATTGCATTGGTTGAAAGCTCTGGTTGAGAGAATAGTATCCCGCTGCAGGCCGCCAGAATGGTTCCATTGCATTGGTTGAAAGCTCTGGTTGAGAAAATAGTATCCCTCTGCAGGCCGCCAGACGATACTGGGAGAGGGATCAGTGATACCATAAACATATTTCTTGATGTTTCCTTTTTTAAGTAAGTAAAGAGGCCTACAAATACAAACACACATACAAATATACAGTAGTTTCATTAAAAAAAAAATAAAAAATAAAAAAAATAATATTAAAAAAAATATTAAAAAAAATTAAAAATACTTATTTTTTGCCACAATTATCGGTATCGGTATCGGCCGATTGTGTTAGTTGAACAATCGGTATCGGTATCGGTGGCCAATTTTCATATCGGTGCACCCCTAATTTTAACATTATTTGATGCATTAGCACACTTATTAGCCTTCTTACCCAGTACATTTCAGTTGATAAAAGATGTAGGTCCTAAGTTTGAGTTGGGATGGCCTTGTTTATCATACATAGCAGAATGCTAATTTCTATGCTGGAAAATCTTTTACACCCCAACTGTGGTTCTGTTTCATAGCTACGTATGTTGTTAAAAAAAACAAAAAAAGACAAATGCCCAAATTCTGACACTGTCTGTCCACTTCTCTCTTAGCCCTTTCACACCGGCAGGGCTCCGTGCCGGTTCCCGAACCTAATCTTGAACCGGCAGGCGCGTTCAGACCGTAAATAATTGGTTCGGAACCTGAACAGCTGGTTCGGCATTGCACTCAATCGATCCATTCAACAGTAAGCGATTTGCAACTGATCTCAAATTGAGATTAGATTAAAATGTATTGTTATTATACAGCACAAGTACAATACACCATCCAACCAGAGTGGATAAATAAATGCGTGGAGAAGAGGCAGCCTCAGCGTGCGAGCACACACACACACACACGCACACACATAGCGCCACCACCGCCATAGCGGCACGGTGGTGTAGTGGTTAACACTGTTGCCTCACAGCAAGAAGGTCCAGGGTTCGATTCCTGCTTGGGGACCAGGTTTCCGCATTGCCAGGTACCCAGGTGGGGTATCTCCCAGGCCTTTCTGTGTGGAGTTTGCATGTTCTCCCTGTGCTCGCGAGGGTTCCCCCCCGATAAGAGAAACCCAATGAAAAAACATGCACAGCACAACAGATCGCTGATGCTGTCACGTCCCTGACAGACGGGCAGGAGCACTTGGATTGGTCCCCGGGCGCGGTACCTCGCCAACACCCTGTCTGCTCCTGGTTGCCCTTGGGGGGAAGGACGACGGGATGGGTCAAGCACAGAGCTCAATCGCATTGGCGACCCTAAAAAAACAGTGCATGTGTGTGTGTGTTCCTGTGTGTTCCTGTGTGTGTGCTGCCCATCACTGCATGTCGTTGCATGCCGAATAAATTATGGTTTATGCTTAACCATTATTATGGTTATGCTTAAGGTGTAAACGCGGGGGCGGCTACGTGGTGTAGTGGGCAAGGCACTCGCCACAAAATGCTGGAGACGCTGGGCTCGTCAGTTCGAGCCCAGCGCTCCACATTTGCTTTCAGTTTAGCTGGTCGTCCGTACTAATACACATTGGCCGTATTAGGGGGTGGGAAACTGATGGGTGGGGATCGGGCGTTGTGGACAGCGACTCCTACAGGTCGGTTGGTGCGCCTGCGCAGTAGAATTAGGAAGTGTCGGGGGCAGCGTGAGCCTCCCACGCGTTACTCCTCGCCACTGAGAGATCAAGCTGCGCAGGTGAAAAGATGCGACTGCTGTTACCTCAAGTACCGGAGGGGACTTGTGCTATGTATGACTTAGTCCACATTGCAGCCGGCTTGTGGGAGGCAAGAAACAGCGTCCGTGACAGGGGAGGGTTGAATTGGATGATATGAAATTGGGATGGGAGAAGAATATAGAAAAATGGGAGAAAAAGTGGATAAAAAAAATCAAAAAAAAAAAGGTGTAAACGCGGGCTGGTTTGCCAGAAAGCATCAAGGTTCAGAGAGGCTCCAGAATGGAGCCGGAGCTTGAACCGGAGCCCTGCCGGTGTGAAAGTTCCCTCTGTGAAGAAGAGGGCTGAATGGCCACTCTGTCAAAAGTGAGATGTTGGTGCCCTCTTGATCTAGAGGGGCGCAAATACTTTGTCTGTGCTCCTGCTCCCTACTACGCATGCACAGGAAGGGAGCACTTAGACAGCGCTTGTTAGTTCTAGCCAGTGTTGTAGTGCTCCAACGGATCACCACCTTAACGCGGTGGGGCAGTTTGTGTGTCTCAAGCTAGGAGTCTTGTACTCCTAGCAGGGTCACCCAAGCCGAACAGGTCGAAGGAGAGAGACCAGACGAAGAGTGATCCAACTGGTCCTCCAGGTTGGGGGTTGGGCTGAGGGCCGATAACCCGCTCCCGGAAAAACACTTTATTACAGAAACCAGAAACAGAGCAAATTCACACAATCTTCGAGACGCCATAGCCAGTCCTTCTTGCAACAGGAGAGATACCATGACACCCAAGGGCCAAAGCCGAGAGGACGCCTTTGGGCCGAATAGGCCACTAGTGCATCCGAAGGAAACCATGAAAATTGGGAATTGGAACGTACGAACACTGTACAGGAGCGGCAATATTGCCATAGTAGCAAGAGAGATGACAACCAGAGGAATCGACATCATAGAAATCAGCTAAACACACTGGACGGGGCAAGGAAAAGTGGAGCTTGCAACCGGAGAATCCATAATTTACTCAGGAAGAGATGATGACAACCACAGACAAGAGGGGTGGGCATAGTGGTGTCTAAAAAAGCAGCAAGAGCACTGATAGATTGGACACCAGTCAGTGAAAGGATCATTCAAGCTAGGTACCATTCCCAACACATCAAGCTCACAGTTGTCCACATCTATGCACCCACAGAAGATGCAGAGGATCAAGTAAAAAACTAGTTCTACAGGAGACTGCAAGACGTCCTAGACAGCAGGAACATACACGACATGCTGATCATCACCGGGGATATGAACGCCAAAGTGGGAGATGAAAACCAGGGTTACGAAAGAGTGATTGGCAAGCACGGGATCGGAAAGCGTAACGACAACGGAGAAAGACTGTGTGAAATGTCTGACATGAACGAGCTAGTCATTACTGGAACACTATTCCCACATAAGAATATACACAAGGCTACGTGGGTATCTCCGGACGGGAAGGCCAAGAACCAGATAGACCATGTGCTAATTAACAAACGATTCAGGAACTCAGTGAAAGACACAAGTATGCAGATCTGCAGACATTGGAAGCGACCACTACCTCGTGTGCACAACGGTCAAGCTAAGACTGAAGACGAAGCAGAAGGAAAAGAAAAGCACCAGAGTCGAGTACAATGCAACAAAGCTGAAAGATGAAGCCATCCTGAAGACTTTTACCATCAACCTGAGAAACAGGTTTCAGGTGCTGGAAGATGAAGGGCGAGGAATAGAAGACAACGAAGAGGTGGAGCGTGACTCTCAGGTTCTGGAGAAAGCCTACACAGAAGTCGCTGAAGCAATCCTGGGTAGACCACGGAAGAATAAGAAGCCATGGATCAGTGAAAAATCATGGAACCTTGTAGACCAGTGGGAAACAATAAACAAGAGGATCCTTGGCACACACTCGGAAAGAATCAAGAAACAGCTAAAAGCAAAGTACACAGAGAAGGATAGAGAAACAAAGAGAAGTATAAAGACAGACAAAAATAAATGGATGGAGAACATTGCAAGTGAAGCAGAAGAAGCTGCAAGGAAACAACAAGTGTGCAGTAGAAGACCAAGGAGAAATATGCGAGTGGTTTAACATCAACAGCGGTGTCGAACAAGGATGCAACATGTCAGGTTTTTTATTCTTAATGATCATGGATTGGATAATGAGAAAAACAGTTGGACAAGGCGAGAATGGAATCAGATGGAAGTTGACATCAAAACTCGACGATCTGGATTTTGCAGATGATGTAGCATTACTCTCCTCTACCAAACACCAAATCCAGGAAAAAACGACAAGAATGGAGAGAGAAGCCAGACGAGTGGGACTCAAGATTAACACCGGAAAGACAAAAACCATGAGAATTAATGCAAGAAACCATGACAAAATCAACATCAACGACCAAGAGATTGAGGATGTAGACCAATTCACATACTTGGGAGCCACCATCTGTAAAGAGGGAGGAGGTATGAAATAGGGGTGGGACGATACATCGATCCAGATCGATATATCGATCTATTATCAATAATCAAATAGGATCGATGCAACGTAAAAAGATCGATTCATATTGCGATACTCTTATTTTGAAAATCCCCTCGTGAGCATTTCCGCCCGGCCGGAACAACAACAGTAGCTCAGCACAGCTGAGGGGGTCAAATGCATCTAACATGCTTTCCATCCTCGCCATTACTTTACGCAAATTAACGTTGCGTTAGCGTGAGCTAACTAAGCTAAGCAGCTAACCGTGAGAAGAGAGGAGAGGGGACTTGGGAAGGAGAAGGGGTGGGGGCACTGGGCAGTCTACCTTTCTGTGGGGGACTGGGGGAGGGGCATTGTGTGTGTGTGTGTGTTACTGAGGATGGACAGATAATGTTGATATTTAAACATGAATAGATCATCATGCAACATAAAACAATTGTAGGAAGTTTGGGAGAGGAAGGGGTTTTAGCTTGCGTGTTGTGAGTTCCAAAACATTTTACTTAAAGTTTAAAGCTCAATATATAAAAAGTGAACAGGAGGTCTATTTGTATTAAAAACAATAGATTGTTTTTCATTAAAATGTCTGGAAGAGCTCAAAAATAAAAACATCAATTGATATTTCCGTAGCCTTTTTTTAGTTGATCTAAATGTGACTGATTGTGTTAAATGGGCACATAATATCACCTCATATCGATCGCAGGCACCTGAATCGAATCGTATCGTATCGTGGCAGACTTTGTGATATCGGCAAATATCGTATCGTTGTCCAAAGAATCTATATCGTATCGTATCGTGATGAAACTGGTGATTCCCACCCCTAGTATGAAAGACTTAAAGAACAGACTGAGATTGTACAAAACACTGGTTGTGCCAGTCCTACTGTATGGATGTGAAACATGGAAGATGAACAAGGGAGACAACAAATCAGTCAACGTGTTCCATAACAGATGCCTCTAGGGATGCCCCGATCGATCGGCCACCGATCGTTATCGGCCGATATTCAGTATAAATATGCGATCGATGATCGGTGATAATGTTTTATTTTCACCGATCGTCAAACCCGATCTCAGTCGCTGTCGCTGAGTTCTGTCTCACACACCGGTGGTGCGGCGTCTGCTCTCGAGTCCAGCCCCTCCCGCACGCATGTAAACACGGGTCTAGTCTAGTGAGACACGGGAGGACGGCGTGTCGGCTAACGTTAGCTTAGCTACCGTTACAAAATGACCCAGTCAACTATTCACTTTTAGTTTAAACATGATGAGGCATTGTCTAACCGAACGGTATCTAGCCGGCCAGCTACCGATAGCTCCTGACATCAACAAACGCTCTAGCAAGTATAGTAGTAAAATAGTAGTAAAATAAAATTGAATTTCTTTTAATCAAAAACGATCGGTATCGGATCGGTATCGGCCGATATGGCTCACGACGATCGGTGATCGGTATCGGTGGCAAAAAACGTGATCGGGGCATCCCTAGATGCCTCAGAAGAATCCTCAGAATCCAGTGGCAAGACCGCATCAGCACCGTAGAGCTACTAGAAAGAGCCAACATGAAGCCGTTGAGCAAGGAAGTGAAGTGGCGAAGATGGAAGATTATAGGACACATACTGAGGCAAGACCACAACAACGACTGCAACATAGCAATGACTTGGGCACCAGAAGGGAAAAGAAGAAAAGGAAGACCAAAGACTACCTGGAGACGCACAGACTAGTAGAGAAAGAAAGAAAAGAGGCAGGGTGGAGCTCATGGCCTGAAGCAAGAACAACGGCAGCTGACCGGGAGAAGTGGAAACGCTCTGTGAAGGCCTTATGTGCCACTAGGCAGTGGCACGAAGTGGATAGGTAACAGGTAACAGTGTTGTAGTACTCGAGTCCAGGACTCAGACTCGAGCATTGACAGCATTCGGACTCGGAAGGTGCAGACGAGGACTCAGACTTGTTTATTGTTTAAAAGGATCCCCATTATCTGCCACCTAAGTGGCGAGCTAGTCTTCCTGGGGTCCACACAGAAAGACAACAAAAAACACAAAACATAACAACATGAGATACATATGACAATCACAATTCATTCATTCAATTCATGTTAATTGATTGTGATACAGTTATTTATTTTATTTGACTGCCAGAGTCAGACTCGAGATTTAGTGACTCGACTACAACACTGGTTCTAGCAGGTTAAAATAATCCAATGCCGCCTTTTTTTATCTACTTTTTCTCCCCCTTTTTCCGTGTTTTTCTCCCATCCCAATTTAGTCGTTATGCCAATTTTCTTCCTGGTTGTTGCACGCTTCTGCCCCCTACTTGCCGGCCTAGGGCGGGTTGAAGACTATCACATGTCTCCTCCGACACATGTGGAGTCAGCCAGCCGCTTTTTTTCACCTGACAGCGAGGACTCTCACTGGGGGAGTGTAACGCGTGGGAGGATCACACTACCTCCTCCAGATCCCTTCCTTGCTGAGCAGGCGCCCCGACCGACCTGCAGGAGCCGCTGTTTACAACGACCAGGATACATACCCCACCGGCTTCCCACCCGCTAACACTGCCAATCATGTTAGTATGGACGACCAACCAAGCCAGAGGTACCGCTGACAGCTGGATTTGATCCCAGTGTCTCTGCGGTGGTAGGCAGGTGCTTAGTCCGCTGCGCTACCCAGCCGCCCTAATGCCGCCTTCTTTTGTAGTTTTCTGGGAAAGCTTGGCGAACGCTCAGTGCTGCCACCACTGGTCGCCATTAAAACACATTACTATCACTTTTAACCTGTCAGGTCAAGGTGCTGATCTTATTGGTGACCAGTGGTGGCAGCACCGAGTGTTCGTCAACCGGAGGATTTGAAAGGAGACTTCGGTGAGAAAATGGTAATTTTATACTGTATTTCAGCAGCAGCTTGGGTTTTCTCCCCACCGGTCTTTGTCGAGACTCTTTGAGCTTTCTGTTGATCCCTTCGAAAACACAATGAGAACTTATAATTAGTTATAATTATAATAACTTGACTTAACCCTCAGAATCTGTGGCAGTTTGCTATAATAGATACGTACAAAGCTTGTCAATAGAGCTAGTTGATCCTAATGTAAAGTAAACTATGTTTTGCTGAGTAATTAGACAAAACAAGCTTGCTACTTGCTATTTGAATAGCCTACTGTAGCTCACGTTACCAAGCTAATGTCGAGCCTTCCATTGGTAAGTGTCACACCCACGGGCCATGACACAATTGACAGATAATTTTATTTAACATATATGGGTGAATAACAACATTATATTATGCAAACACAATGACCATAATATCCAAATAGGCTACTGGCAAGCAATTCATTAATGTTCTCTGCTCTAATCAGTGTGTATAGAGAGATATATTATGTTGTGTTAAGCAAACAAAAAAAGGTTGCTTCCCATTCTCTAAACATTCAAAAGAGAAAGAAAGAACCCCCCCCCCCCCCACCCACACACACACACAAAACCCACAGAAACCCACTTGCCCTTTCGGGCAACAGTTGGGCATAACATTTTTTTTTGTTTGTTTCCTGTTGGTTGTCAGTTAAGGCCATGGGAATTTATTTTATTTTATTTTTTATTTTATTCTTTCCCATGGCGACTATAGATGTTTACAACAACATGGATGCAAGAGAATTTTTTTATTTTGTATTATTATTATTTTTTTACTCTTAACTTTTTTAACCTAAATCGGCAGGGTCTGTCGGCAACCGGAAACAAACCATTTTTTCTTTTAGGCCTTACTGTCAAATGCTTGGGCGGTATTACGGTATACCAGGGTATTTCGAGATCCCGCCGGTATGATTCTCAATACCGTGACGTCACAGACTGCTTCTTTCGTGTAACGTCAGAGGTCCAACTCCATATCTTGTAGCCATGCTCTTAACTCTGGTCCCCCATCAAAGAGGCTGGCTTCCGAGGGTGGTTTGTAGGGGCAGATGGTCAGTATGTGGTCAACAGTCTGCTCAGGGTCTCCATACTGGCATGCAGCGCTGTCTGCCAGGCCCCACTTCTTTAATGATGCTTTAAAGCGACCGACCCCAGATCTTAAACGGTTCAGCAGAACCCATTACACTGACACGGAGTTGAGCACAGCACGTGCCAGCAGAGGGTTACGTGGCTACCGTTCTGGGACTGGGAGCTAACGTTAGTAGTAGTACCTGGATGGTGCAGGGTTACGTGGCTACCGTTCTGGGACTGGGAGCTATCGTTAGTAGTACCTGGATGGTGCGTGCTAACTAGTTACCGTTCTGGGACTGGGAGCTAACGTTATAGTAGTACCTGGGTGGTGCGTGCTAACTAGCTACCGTTCTGGGACTGGGAGCTATCGTTAGTAGTACCTGGATGGTGCGGGGTTACGTGGCTAATGTTCTGGGACTGGGAGCTATCGTTAGTAGTACCTGGATGGTGCAGGGTTACGTGGCTACCGTTCTGGGACTGGGAGCTAACGTTAGTAGTACCTGGATGGTGCGTGCTAACTAGCTACCGTTCTGTGACTGGGAGCTAACGTTATAGTAGTACCTGGATGGTGCGTGCTAACTAGCTACCGTTCTGGGACTGGGAGCTAACGTTATAGTAGTACCTGGATGGTGCGTGCTAACTAGCTACCGTTCTGGGACTGGGAGCTAACGTTATAGTAGTACCTGGATGTAGGGCTGGGCGATATGGCCTCTAAATGATATCGCGATATTTTTTGGCCATATCACGATATATATCACGATATTTTGACATTTCCTCTAAAGCACTTAAAAATGCTTGATTTAACCCTTTGATGCATACAGTCATGCCAATATGATGATTATAATAAGTCCCTGCAAAATATGTTTCCATTATTAAACCATGAAGATGCTTTAAAAAATAATTAAATGAAAATGTACTAAGAGTAGTCTACTGACACACTAATAAAAAAATTTATTTACATCTAAGACAATTTATATAAAAACTATTGTGTGCCTAAGACTTTTGCACAGTACTGTGGTTTTCTATCCACTTTAGCCAAACACATACACACTACTGTGAGAAAATAATAATCACACACAAAGCCTTACAAAGGGATAATGGCTTATAGCAGACTTAATGATTTTAGAATATTTCAGATAATGAAATGAAATGTTTATATCAACTATCCAGTTAGTATTTATACTGTAACGTTTGGCCACTTTAAATCATTGAAGAGAGCGAGAGAGAGAGAGAGAGAGCGCGCGTTTGCGTTTTGAGCGTATAAGCTGCCGTAGGCGATGATGTCACACTCGAATGTAAACACAGGAAGTTGAACACACGGAGATTGAAACTGGATGCAAGAAACGAATAACCAATAAATATGAAGTTATCTTTAAACCTCTGTTGTCAAGCGTCGTCAATATAACCCACCGCCTTTTCTCACAAATGGAACTAGTGTCGTGGAGTCCGTTTTGACCGCTTCCAGGGTTAGCAGCTAAGAGCTAACGCTAGTTAGCTTAGCCTATTTATGGTTTAACTTAGCAGCTAACGTTAGCCCATTGCATGTCATTGAAGGTCCGCGCTGGTCTGTGTAATGAAATTACAATTGCATGTAATTTAAGGTCCGCGCTGGTCTGTCTATAGTGAAATGAGAGGAACGCTCTGCACTAAAGCAAGTCTCATCAGCCGCGACGTGACAACATATACTCGATGTTCACAATATAGTAATTTACTACATCTCACGTAGAACAAGCCGCGATACATTGAGTATACTTGATATATCAAGTAAAAAACTAGTTCTACAGGAGACTGCAAGACGTCCTAGACAGCAGGAACATACACGACATGCTGATCATCACCGGGGATATGAACGCCAAAGTGGGAGATGAAAACCAGGGTTACGAAAGAGTGATTGGCAAGCACGGGATCGGAAAGCGTAACGACAACGGAGAAAGACTGTGTGAAATGTCTGACATGAACGAGCTAGTCATTACTGGAACACTATTCCCACATAAGAATATACACAAGGCTACGTGGGTATCTCCGGACGGGAAGGCCAAGAACCAGATAGACCATGTGCTAATTAACAAACGATTCAGGAACTCAGTGAAAGACACAAGTATGCAGATCTGCAGACATTGGAAGCGACCACTACCTCGTGTGCACAACGGTCAAGCTAAGACTGAAGACGAAGCAGAAGGAAAAGAAAAGCACCAGAGTCGAGTACAATGCAACAAAGCTGAAAGATGAAGCCATCCTGAAGACTTTTACCATCAACCTGAGAAACAGGTTTCAGGTGCTGGAAGATGAAGGGCGAGGAATAGAAGACAACGAAGAGGTGGAGCGTGACTCTCAGGTTCTGGAGAAAGCCTACACAGAAGTCGCTGAAGCAATCCTGGGTAGACCACGGAAGAATAAGAAGCCATGGATCAGTGAAAAATCATGGAACCTTGTAGACCAGTGGGAAACAATAAACAAGAGGATCCTTGGCACACACTCGGAAAGAATCAAGAAACAGCTAAAAGCAAAGTACACAGAGAAGGATAGAGAAACAAAGAGAAGTATAAAGACAGACAAAAATAAATGGATGGAGAACATTGCAAGTGAAGCAGAAGAAGCTGCAAGGAAACAACAAGTGTGCAGTAGAAGACCAAGGAGAAATATGCGAGTGGTTTAACATCAACAGCGGTGTCGAACAAGGATGCAACATGTCAGGTTTTTTATTCTTAATGATCATGGATTGGATAATGAGAAAAACAGTTGGACAAGGCGAGAATGGAATCAGATGGAAGTTGACATCAAAACTCGACGATCTGGATTTTGCAGATGATGTAGCATTACTCTCCTCTACCAAACACCAAATCCAGGAAAAAACGACAAGAATGGAGAGAGAAGCCAGACGAGTGGGACTCAAGATTAACACCGGAAAGACAAAAACCATGAGAATTAATGCAAGAAACCATGACAAAATCAACATCAACGACCAAGAGATTGAGGATGTAGACCAATTCACATACTTGGGAGCCACCATCTGTAAAGAGGGAGGAGGTATGAAATAGGGGTGGGACGATACATCGATCCAGATCGATATATCGATCTATTATCAATAATCAAATAGGATCGATGCAACGTAAAAAGATCGATTCATATTGCGATACTCTTATTTTGAAAATCCCCTCGTGAGCATTTCCGCCCGGCCGGAACAACAACAGTAGCTCAGCACAGCTGAGGGGGTCAAATGCATCTAACATGCTTTCCATCCTCGCCATTACTTTACGCAAATTAACGTTGCGTTAGCGTGAGCTAACTAAGCTAAGCAGCTAACCGTGAGAAGAGAGGAGAGGGGACTTGGGAAGGAGAAGGGGTGGGGGCACTGGGCAGTCTACCTTTCTGTGGGGGACTGGGGGAGGGGCATTGTGTGTGTGTGTGTGTTACTGAGGATGGACAGATAATGTTGATATTTAAACATGAATAGATCATCATGCAACATAAAACAATTGTAGGAAGTTTGGGAGAGGAAGGGGTTTTAGCTTGCGTGTTGTGAGTTCCAAAACATTTTACTTAAAGTTTAAAGCTCAATATATAAAAAGTGAACAGGAGGTCTATTTGTATTAAAAACAATAGATTGTTTTTCATTAAAATGTCTGGAAGAGCTCAAAAATAAAAACATCAATTGATATTTCCGTAGCCTTTTTTTAGTTGATCTAAATGTGACTGATTGTGTTAAATGGGCACATAATATCACCTCATATCGATCGCAGGCACCTGAATCGTATCGTATCGTATCGTGGCAGACTTTGTGATATCGGCAAATATCGTATCGTTGTCCAAAGAATCTATATCGTATCGTATCGTGATGAAACTGGTGATTCCCACCCCTAGTATGAAAGACTTAAAGAACAGACTGAGATTGTACAAAACACTGGTTGTGCCAGTCCTACTGTATGGATGTGAAACATGGAAGATGAACAAGGGAGACAACAAATCAGTCAACGTGTTCCATAACAGATGCCTCTAGGGATGCCCCGATCGATCGGCCACCGATCGTTATCGGCCGATATTCAGTATAAATATGCGATCGATGATCGGTGATAATGTTTTATTTTCACCGATCGTCAAACCCGATCTCAGTCGCTGTCGCTGAGTTCTGTCTCACACACCGGTGGTGCGGCGTCTGCTCTCGAGTCCAGCCCCTCCCGCACGCATGTAAACACGGGTCTAGTCTAGTGAGACACGGGAGGACGGCGTGTCGGCTAACGTTAGCTTAGCTACCGTTACAAAATGACCCAGTCAACTATTCACTTTTAGTTTAAACATGATGAGGCATTGTCTAACCGAACGGTATCTAGCCGGCCAGCTACCGATAGCTCCTGACATCAACAAACGCTCTAGCAAGTATAGTAGTAAAATAGTAGTAAAATAAAATTGAATTTCTTTTAATCAAAAACGATCGGTATCGGATCGGTATCGGCCGATATGGCTCACGACGATCGGTGATCGGTATCGGTGGCAAAAAACGTGATCGGGGCATCCCTAGATGCCTCAGAAGAATCCTCAGAATCCAGTGGCAAGACCGCATCAGCACCGTAGAGCTACTAGAAAGAGCCAACATGAAGCCGTTGAGCAAGGAAGTGAAGTGGCGAAGATGGAAGATTATAGGACACATACTGAGGCAAGACCACAACAACGACTGCAACATAGCAATGACTTGGGCACCAGAAGGGAAAAGAAGAAAAGGAAGACCAAAGACTACCTGGAGACGCACAGACTAGTAGAGAAAGAAAGAAAAGAGGCAGGGTGGAGCTCATGGCCTGAAGCAAGAACAACGGCAGCTGACCGGGAGAAGTGGAAACGCTCTGTGAAGGCCTTATGTGCCACTAGGCAGTGGCACGAAGTGGATAGGTAACAGGTAACAGTGTTGTAGTACTCGAGTCCAGGACTCAGACTCGAGCATTGACAGCATTCGGACTCGGAAGGTGCAGACGAGGACTCAGACTTGTTTATTGTTTAAAAGGATCCCCATTATCTGCCACCTAAGTGGCGAGCTAGTCTTCCTGGGGTCCACACAGAAAGACAACAAAAAACACAAAACATAACAACATGAGATACATATGACAATCACAATTCATTCATTCAATTCATGTTAATTGATTGTGATACAGTTATTTATTTTATTTGACTGCCAGAGTCAGACTCGAGATTTAGTGACTCGACTACAACACTGGTTCTAGCAGGTTAAAATAATCCAATGCCGCCTTTTTTTATCTACTTTTTCTCCCCCTTTTTCCGTGTTTTTCTCCCATCCCAATTTAGTCGTTATGCCAATTTTCTTCCTGGTTGTTGCACGCTTCTGCCCCCTACTTGCCGGCCTAGGGCGGGTTGAAGACTATCACATGTCTCCTCCGACACATGTGGAGTCAGCCAGCCGCTTTTTTTCACCTGACAGCGAGGACTCTCACTGGGGGAGTGTAACGCGTGGGAGGATCACACTACCTCCTCCAGATCCCTTCCTTGCTGAGCAGGCGCCCCGACCGACCTGCAGGAGCCGCTGTTTACAACGACCAGGATACATACCCCACCGGCTTCCCACCCGCTAACACTGCCAATCATGTTAGTATGGACGACCAACCAAGCCAGAGGTACCGCTGACAGCTGGATTTGATCCCAGTGTCTCTGCGGTGGTAGGCAGGTGCTTAGTCCGCTGCGCTACCCAGCCGCCCTAATGCCGCCTTCTTTTGTAGTTTTCTGGGAAAGCTTGGCGAACGCTCAGTGCTGCCACCACTGGTCGCCATTAAAACACATTACTATCACTTTTAACCTGTCAGGTCAAGGTGCTGATCTTATTGGTGACCAGTGGTGGCAGCACCGAGTGTTCGTCAACCGGAGGATTTGAAAGGAGACTTCGGTGAGAAAATGGTAATTTTATACTGTATTTCAGCAGCAGCTTGGGTTTTCTCCCCACCGGTCTTTGTCGAGACTCTTTGAGCTTTCTGTTGATCCCTTCGAAAACACAATGAGAACTTATAATTAGTTATAATTATAATAACTTGACTTAACCCTCAGAATCTGTGGCAGTTTGCTATAATAGATACGTACAAAGCTTGTCAATAGAGCTAGTTGATCCTAATGTAAAGTAAACTATGTTTTGCTGAGTAATTAGACAAAACAAGCTTGCTACTTGCTATTTGAATAGCCTACTGTAGCTCACGTTACCAAGCTAATGTCGAGCCTTCCATTGGTAAGTGTCACACCCACGGGCCATGACACAATTGACAGATAATTTTATTTAACATATATGGGTGAATAACAACATTATATTATGCAAACACAATGACCATAATATCCAAATAGGCTACTGGCAAGCAATTCATTAATGTTCTCTGCTCTAATTAGTGTGTATAGAGAGATATATTATGTTGTGTTAAGCAAACAAAAAAAGGTTGCTTCCCATTCTCTAAACATTCAAAAGAGAAAGAAAGAACCCCCCCCCCCCCCCCACCCACACACACACACAAAACCCACAGAAACCCACTTGCCCTTTCGGGCAACAGTTGGGCATAACATTTTTTTTTGTTTGTTTCCTGTTGGTTGTCAGTTAAGGCCATGGGAATTTATTTTATTTTATTTTTTATTTTATTCTTTCCCATGGCGACTATAGATGTTTACAACAACATGGATGCAAGAGAATTTTTTTATTTTGTATTATTATTATTTTTTTACTCTTAACTTTTTTAACCTAAATCGGCAGGGTCTGTCGGCAACCGGAAACAAACCATTTTTTCTTTTAGGCCTTACTGTCAAATGCTTGGGCGGTATTACGGTATACCAGGGTATTTCGAGATCCCGCCGGTATGATTCTCAATACCGTGACGTCACAGACTGCTTCTTTCGTGTAACGTCAGAGGTCCAACTCCATATCTTGTAGCCATGCTCTTAACTCTGGTCCCCCATCAAAGAGGCTGGCTTCCGAGGGTGGTTTGTAGGGGCAGATGGTCAGTATGTGGTCAACAGTCTGCTCAGGGTCTCCATACTGGCATGCAGCGCTGTCTGCCAGGCCCCACTTCTTTAATGATGCTTTAAAGCGACCGACCCCAGATCTTAAACGGTTCAGCAGAACCCATTACACTGACACGGAGTTGAGCACAGCACGTGCCAGCAGAGGGTTACGTGGCTACCGTTCTGGGACTGGGAGCTAACGTTAGTAGTAGTACCTGGATGGTGCAGGGTTACGTGGCTACCGTTCTGGGACTGGGAGCTATCGTTAGTAGTACCTGGATGGTGCGTGCTAACTAGTTACCGTTCTGGGACTGGGAGCTAACGTTATAGTAGTACCTGGGTGGTGCGTGCTAACTAGCTACCGTTCTGGGACTGGGAGCTATCGTTAGTAGTACCTGGATGGTGCGGGGTTACGTGGCTAATGTTCTGGGACTGGGAGCTATCGTTAGTAGTACCTGGATGGTGCAGGGTTACGTGGCTACCGTTCTGGGACTGGGAGCTAACGTTAGTAGTACCTGGATGGTGCGTGCTAACTAGCTACCGTTCTGTGACTGGGAGCTAACGTTATAGTAGTACCTGGATGGTGCGTGCTAACTAGCTACCGTTCTGGGACTGGGAGCTAACGTTATAGTAGTACCTGGATGGTGCGTGCTAACTAGCTACCGTTCTGGGACTGGGAGCTAACGTTATAGTAGTACCTGGATGTAGGGCTGGGCGATATGGCCTCTAAATGATATCGCGATATTTTTTGGCCATATCACGATATATATCACGATATTTTGACATTTCCTCTAAAGCACTTAAAAATGCTTGATTTAACCCTTTGATGCATACAGTCATGCCAATATGATGATTATAATAAGTCCCTGCAAAATATGTTTCCATTATTAAACCATGAAGATGCTTTAAAAAATAATTAAATGAAAATGTACTAAGAGTAGTCTACTGACACACTAATAAAAAAAATTATTTACATCTAAGACAATTTATATAAAAACTATTGTGTGCCTAAGACTTTTGCACAGTACTGTGGTTTTCTATCCACTTTAGCCAAACACATACACACTACTGTGAGAAAATAATAATCACACACAAAGCCTTACAAAGGGATAATGGCTTATAGCAGACTTAATGATTTTAGAATATTTCAGATAATGAAATGAAATGTTTATATCAACTATCCAGTTAGTATTTATACTGTAACGTTTGGCCACTTTAAATCATTGAAGAGAGCGAGAGAGAGAGAGAGAGAGAGAGCGCGCGTTTGCGTTTTGAGCGTATAAGCTGCCGTAGGCGATGATGTCACACTCGAATGTAAACACAGGAAGTTGAACACACGGAGATTGAAACTGGATGCAAGAAACGAATAACCAATAAATATGAAGTTATCTTTAAACCTCTGTTGTCAAGCGTCGTCAATATAACCCACCGCCTTTTCTCACAAATGGAACTAGTGTCGTGGAGTCCGTTTTGACCGCTTCCAGGGTTAGCAGCTAAGAGCTAACGCTAGTTAGCTTAGCCTATTTATGGTTTAACTTAGCAGCTAACGTTAGCCCATTGCATGTCATTGAAGGTCCGCGCTGGTCTGTGTAATGAAATTACAATTGCATGTAATTTAAGGTCCGCGCTGGTCTGTCTATAGTGAAATGAGAGGAACGCTCTGCACTAAAGCAAGTCTCATCAGCCGCGACGTGACAACATATACTCGATGTTCACAATATAGTAATTTACTACATCTCACGTAGAACAAGCCGCGATACATTGAGTATACTTGATATATCGCCCAGCCCTACCTGGATGGTGCGTGCTAACTAGCTACCGTTCTGGGACTGGGAGCTAACATTATAGTAGTACCTGGATGGTGCGTGCTAACTAGCTACCGTTCCGTGATTTGTTTACTTGGTAACACGGGTTGCTAAATGCTAAGAAATTTAGGTTCAACGTGTTTCAATATAATCGTTATGTATGGTGATAACGAGTATATATATATATCTCTAGCGAGGGTGGCGGAGAGGAGGAGCCTTGCTAAGCTCCAGGCCATCAGGGAAAACCCCACCCACCCACTATACACAGACTTGGCGGACAGGAGGAACATGTTCAGTGCTAGGCTCACTCTACCCAAATGCAGCACTGAACGGCACAGGAAGTCCTTCATTCCAACAGCCATCAGACTATACAATGCATCACTGTGCCTCACTGCATCACTGAGCACAGAGCGGCAGCTCAATAGTGGCAGGAGGCCGCGACTAGCGGCCTTCAGGCTCCACAACAGGGGGCAGCGACGGCTGCCAGACATTGACCTAGGACTAATAGGAACCCAAGGAGGACAATACACTACCTGATGCATACTGCACCTTATGTGACACTGTGAATACTGTGAATATATATATATATATTTCAGTTACCGTACTTTTCGCACTATAAGCCGCACCTGACTATAAGCCGCAGCAGCTAAATTGAATGATGTGTACATATATAAGCCGCACTGGACTATAAGCCGCAGGTGTTTTAATGTTTAATTACCATATGTAATTAGCATTGGGACACAATACTGTCGGACAAATAACAAGAATTAACTCATTTACAAGTTGTATTAAGTTTAGCAAATAAGGGAACAGATAAATAACATTTCAATGCAGTCAAAAAAGCAATAATTAGATTTTTACATTTTCGGGTTTGGTCACGTCGAGTCGCATATAAGCCGCACCGTTATATAAGCCGCAGGGTCGAAAAATGGGGAAAAAAGGTGCGGCTTATAGTCCGAAAAGTACGGTAGTTAGATAGTTCATTATATTGACCAATTTGTTTACACTGCTGTTGTTTTTTACTACCTGTACCCCCCCCCCTCCCCCATGCTCAGTATATTTTTACTGTATTTATTTACTGTATATTTTATTTCATTTTTATTCTATTTTACTCTACTCTTATCCTAGGCAACTTGATTTGATTTGTGTTATTCTAATTCGTGACCTGTGCTGTCTAAATGTTTAAATGTTGAGCGATTTGCAGTGTCAAATTTCCCACGGGATAATAAAAATATTTCTATTATATTCTATTATATTGTTAGCTCAGGGAGAGGTTATTGGGGCAATTGGGACTCTGAAATAGACTAAGCTTTGATGCCTGGACACTGTCCAGTGGACAGAGAACTATTCTCACTTGCTTTACTGTGATTTGATTAGGTTATAAGATTTAACACATTTTCTGTGGCCTTTTTTCTTTGGAATTAATTAGCCAGGGCTTTTCTTGTTATGCTCACTGATTGGGTTGACAATGGCAGTCTCAAGGGGTAGGCTAACTGACTAAATCAGAGAGACACCTACACTAATTAAATGAGAGTTGGGCCTACATGTGCTTCTATGAAGGTGTCTTCCTGTCTCGCGTGTAGCCAAAATACTGGCTTTGCCCTTTCATTTGAGTGGCGTTCCCCTTTAACCAGTTTCATCCAGAAAGGTTCTTCCTGAATGTCGACTATGGTTGGATCGCAGTGTACAAACCCCTTATTACACCGGAAAAAGCGGTTTTATGAGCAAAATGTCACATGGTCATCGTGAGTCAGTAAGTCATGAGTCATCGTTCATCCTGTGTTGTTAATCCTTACCAGGCGTATTGCTTAGAGAGGCTCTGGTGGCTCTTTGATTGTTTACATGTTTCTGGCCTGAGATGCACAAATCCCCTTCTAGGTGCACCATCATGTCATTTTTAATGTTCTTAATATTGTGACAAGCCTGGTGGGTTTCAGACTCGCCACGGTTCAAATACAAACAAATTAGAATGTCCACACGAGCAATATCAATCAATAAGAATTAGGGGTGTAATAACGGTACACAAAAACCACGGTACGGTACGTACTAGGGGTGGGACGATACATCGATCCAGATCGATATATCGATCTATTATCAATTATCAAATAGGATCGATGCAACGTAAAAATATCTATTCATATTGCGATACTCTTATTTTGAAAATCCCCTGGTGATTTCTGGAAGAGCTCAAAAATAAAAATTTCAAATGATATTTCCATTGCCTTTTTTTTGTTGATTTAAATGTTACTGATTGTGTTAAATGGGCATATAATATCGTCTCATATCGATCACAGGCACCTGAATCGAATCGTATCGTGGCAGACTTTGTGATATCGGAAAATATTGTATCGTTGTCCAAAGAATCTATATCGTATCGTGATGAAACTGGTGATTCCCACCCCTAGTACGTACCTCGGTTTTGAAGTCAAGGTTCGGTACGGGTTTTCGGTACAGTGGGGGAAAGTTTGGCTTTCCATGTTCCACTCAGGAGTGATGTAGTGTGCAGTAACTAATTGTACTTGTAGGGCTGTCAACGAATATTCTATATTGAAATTAATAATCGACTTGTAAAAAAATGTAATAATCATTTATATTAGATTGTGAAAAAAAACAGCCCCCGGTGGGCGGTCGTTAGTGGTTAACATACTGTTGTATTCGTTCGTTACACAGCCGTTCGGTACGGTACGGTACACACTGAAATGGTTCGGTACGGATACGTGTACCTTTACACCCCTAATAAGAATATTTATTGAATAAGGGCAGAATTCAGTTCGATAGGCAAGAGAATAGTCGTAATACAGTCAAATGGTCAAAAACACAAAACAGGCTCTCGTACACAAAAAGGGATTGTTCAATACTCGGGTTAGTCGTTCGGTCCAGGGTCAGTACACAAGGGGGTTTCTCAGCCAGTCTAGGGTCCAGTACACAATGAACACCTTCTCGCTTTCTCCTCTCCTCTTTATACTACCTCTCACCTTACATAACTCTGAATAAACCAATCTCTTTCTCAATGTCACAACTCCAACCTCACCTCCACTCAACTTTCTTCTGACTAACCTAGTAGCTTTGTAGTGTGTGTGTCTGGGTGTGTGCACGTGAGATGTGGGTGAACTAATGATGTGCAGGTGTGTTCTATCAGTACTAATCAGCTACCTAGGCTAATTGTCTCTACTCCTTTCGTGGCAATAATATCTCCCATCCTTCACATATCCATGAGAGGGGGGGGGGGGGGGGGGGGGGTGATATCTGCCACAATATGTATATTCTTAATAACTTTGAACCTTTTAATGATTCATGACTATGATATCATAGTCATTCATGTCACCAGATTTCAACCCGATTTAACAGTCACTTATAGGAGTCGGCCTACAGGAGGTTCTGGAGGGGTGTCTCAGACAGCGTGTTCCACTACCGTCATCAAAATACAGTACAAGCTGATGTACTTGTGAAAGCCTTACACCAGAGCTCCAGTAGCCCATAGCCTTGTCTATGCCAAGGCAAATTAAACCTGTTCTGGCTGTTTGTGTTGGCCTAATTATTTAGGCCAATCAGTTAGGTCACCTGTAGGCATTCGCACATCTGACTTATTTTGCTGAGTTTTAACTCTTTGTTTCCGTGTAGAGTTTCAAATGGGTTTTTCCCATGAATTAGCTTATGACAAATTTGCTAATGGCAATGCCAAAAAGCAATGTGATATAGCCTAAGCCTAGGCTAAGCCTAATCCAGTTATATGACTACGGTAAATGTAAATGTAATCCAAAGATTTACCCTGAGTTATATTACAGAATAGACCTATAGCCTACTTGTACTGTAGGTTAGATTAAGTATCACCCCAATGAAACCACCAACAAGGCTATGTCTAGGTTATATCAATATTATTATTATTATTATTATTATTATTATTATTATTATTATTATTATTATTATTATTATTATTATTATTATTATTATTATTATTATTATTATTATTATTATTATTATTATTATATAGATGGGAGGTACTAGTACACGTACACTACACTCTCCCCTTGGTTGATATTCTTAACTCATTGAAGCCATAATGCAGCATGCCTATAGGGATACTGATAAATTTAGCTACTACCTAAAAGCCTATGTGAATACCCCATAGAACCATATAGCCTACTTGATAACATAAACATTCTAAATGGACCCAGGTTTATTTCCTGTTACAATGTTTGCTAATGCAGTAACTGACTGAAATTCACTTGGGTCCAAACTGGGTCTTTAGCAACAGAAGTCCAGTGAAACCGTCTATAATCGTGTCACGATTCCACATTATGACAATATTTTGGAACAAAACCTGAATGAAGGAAATAAATGAATGTATTTCATTTTAAAGGCATCAAGCTTGCAAAACAACGCTAACTCCCCAATATTTCCATTTCTTATGTAGAATTAAGGCTAAACTAAATGTTCTTTTTATAGTCATATGTTATAAGCGAATGATATTGTCATAAGTTTTGCAGAGTCTGACATTCTCAGGGCAGTTTAGTTGGTATGATTAGAAGTAGAGTACAGGGTAATTAATGGATTAGTTGATATTATAATCCACTCTAACAAGATGGTGCTGAGTCACAACTAGGGGGGGGGGGGCTCGGAGGGGGGCTGTGACCCCCGTCCCGGAGGCAAAACAATTGCAATAAAATAAAGTCATTCGCTGTCATTTCCTGCAACTTAAAAACATAATTTCAATAAAATAGCAAACACAAGGGTAAGTTCCAAATAAGTTTTAAGTTATTCAAGTACAATGTATAAGGATGCACAATATGTTAACGTTGAACACGAAAACACATGCACACACACACACACACACTGTGACTGCTATCTCATTCAAATGGGTCTATTTTCTTTCAACCTTTAAATACTTCAACATATACAGTATATTGTTTTTACTATCTCTCTCTCTCTCTCTCTCTCTCTCTCTCGCTCTGTGGAGTTACACTCTGAAAACAACTATGGCTGTCAGCAAATATGGCATTCTAAATTAACCAAATGTCTAGCCTATTGAAAAAGATGTATATCAGCAGCAAGTTCACACAGAAATGTGTGTAATTACATTCCTGATTAGTTATACACATATATATATAAAAAAGGCTACTGTGTTTGTTATGGCACATAGGAGCAGACAGCCTACCAGTGAATGTCTGTGTGTGAATACTGTGGACTAGAATCTTACCCCAGTAAACTCATCTTCTGGTTTCCTGTTTTGCTTCCAGAGTATGCAAGCGGCGAAATGCCCAACAGACGAGCTGTCGCTGACCAACTGTGCTGTCGTGAGCGAGAAGGAGCCTCAGTTTGAGCAGTGAGTAGAGGCGTGTTTGTCTGTTCCCCACACATGTGTGACTGTGATCTACACAACAAGTCCCTGCATGGGGAGAAAAATCCCACCATGGATAGAAAAGTCCCCACATGGATAGAAAAGTCCCACCGTGGATAGAAAAGTCCCAACATGGACAGAAAAGTCCCAACATGGACAGAAAAGTCCCATAGTGGATAGAAAAGTACCAACATGGACAGAAATGTCCCCACATGGATAGAAAAGTCCCATAGTGGATAGAAAAGTCCCCACATGGATAGAAAAGTCCTACCATGGATAGAAAAGTCCCATAGTGGATAGAAAAGTACCAACATGGACAGAAAAGTCCCCACATGGATGGAAAAGTCCCAACATGGACAGAAAAGTCCCCACATGGATAGAAAAGTCCTACCGTGGATAGAAAAGTACCAACATGGACAGAAATATCCCCACATGGATAGAACAGTCCCATAGTGGATAGAAAAGTCCCCACATGGATAGAAAAGTCCTACCATGGATAGAAAAGTCCCAACATGGACAGAAAAGTCCCCACATGGACAGAAAAGTCCCCACATGGATAGAAAAGTCCTACCGTGGATAGAAAAGTCCCAACATGGACAGAAAAGTCCCCATGTGGATGGAAAAGTCCCCACATGGATTGAAAAGTCCCCAGATGGACAAAAAAGTCCCACATGGATAGAAAAGTCCCCACATGGATAGAAAAGTATCTGCATGGATGGAAAAGTCCCACCGTGGATAGAAAAGTCCCAACCTGGATAGAAAAGTCTCAACCTGGATAGAAAAGTCTCAACGTGGATAGAAAAGTCTCAACCTGGATAGAAAAGTCTCAACGTGGATAGAAAAGTCTCAACCTGGATAGAAAAGTCTCAACGTGGATAGAAAAGTCTCTGCATGGGTTGAAAACTCCTAGCATGGATAGAATAGTCCTCACATGGATATAAAAGTCCCAACATGAATAGAAAAGTCCCAACATGGATATAAAACTCCTAGCATGGCTAGAAAAGTCCTCACATGGATATAAAAATCACAACATGAAGGGCGGTCAGGTGGCGTAGCGGAGATTGCGCTCGTCACCAACGCAGGAGATGCTGGGTTCGAGCCCAGCTCTCGGCGTTGCCACCAGCTTGGCTGGCCGTTCACACTAATACAATTGGCAGTATTAGGGGGTGTGGAAGCTGGAGGGTGGGAATCTGGCGTTGTGGACAGCGACGCCTACAGGTCAGGTCTCGGCGCTTGCTAAGCGGGGCAGGACTTGGTGGAGATAGCGTGCCCTCCCACGCGTTACACTTCACCAATGAGAGTCCTCGCTGCCAAGTGAAAAGACGTCACTGGCTGTCGGCGCACGTCTCGGAGGAAGCGTGCGATCGACTCGGGACACCCTTGTACCGACTCGTAGGAGAACATGCATACAGCAGCAAGGTAGGGGAGGGGGGGGAATTGGCACAACGACTAATTGGGACGGGGAGAAAATCAGAGAAAATCAGAAACAGAAAAAAAATGAAAAAAGATTTAAAAATCACAACATGGATAGAAAAGTCCTCACATGGATAGAAAAGTCCCAACATGAATAGGAAAATCCTCACATGGATAGAAAAGTCCCAACATGAATAGAACAATTAGCCAAATCTGTGAAAGTAGGTATATTTTGGATGGATTTCACTCCTTGGCCTACGCTGGGACTGGAGACACTTCTGATGGCATTTTCACATCTGTGTGTAAATGAAGCTTTGGCCCCAGGATACTATAACATAACTAAGTATCATTATACAGTCCTATTAGTAGTATTACTGAACCCCTTGTTGAAAACACGTTATATGGATGGAGCACAATGTAGGTACAGTAGCAGCAGGTTAATGGCACATGATGGGTGAGTTAGGCCTAACCAGCTCTTAAGTAGATAATGTCTTGCCATCCTATTTAAAATGTATACAAATGCATATTTCTTCATAATATTATATCCGTGTACCAATTCAAGTCCCATTGATATTTTCAATAATCTTTTGATATGATGGTTTATCATAAATGTTTGGTATGACAGTACTTGGGTAGTACTGAGGTAATGTGTATCTAGAGGGGCTGTAGACCAGGACTGTGCATTGAGAGTTGCTGCCACTCGTGTCAGCCAGAGGCTGTGTTTAAAGTCCATCTTCCAGCCTTTAATTCCGACCACGCATTGTGATTGGAGGGGAGGCATCATATATCTGCTTATAATCGCAATGTAGAGGGCTCGGCGATATGACGATATTATATTAACGATACACTTTTTTAACGTATCGTGGATATCGTGATGTTTTGCCCAAGAGGATTGTGTCGCGTCAATCTGGTCCACACGTTCAATCTTTTGAACAACGCCGCCCCCACACACACATTACTGCATCAAAGTTACTACTTATGATTAACAAAGGCATTTGTTTTGTGGCATTACCGTTATATAGTTACACGTTCAATAACATCAGCCTATTTACCCGAACATAGCAACGTCCGAGGACGACCTAGATAGATAGCAAGCATTACTCGTTCATATCTCAGCCTGTGCTGAGTTGTGCCCATTCTGCGGTCTGTTAATGTTAGTTTTCAATCAGACAGATGTATGGAAAGGCTTTTATTATAACATTCGTTGCAGTAAAATCATTATGCCTCGTTTAGTCATCTGCGGAGCGCTGGTAATTACTCGTCGGCCGCAGGGAGCTAACGTTGTTGTTGTTGTTGAGCTCTCGTCAAAATCAATGGAGGACATTCTGGAAGTAAAAAACGAATACACGCTTGCCGATTGGTGCTAAGAACAACAGGGCGGGTGCAAGCGGTGTGACGTAATTGGCAGACTCGACTGTCAATCAAAATTATTCTGTTGCCGGCTGAATGATTGAATGAATGAAAACTTTATTAACAGATTGCAGAATGGGTACAATACAGTACAGCTCAATACAACAACAGTGGACTGGAGGATGAAGAACAGAAAAAGACTTTCGGCTTGTTTACATAAGGGTCCTCCATTTTCAATTCATCAAAACATTTAGAGACATACAAATATACAGTAGTTTCATAAAAATGCTAAAATGCTATTGATTGATTGAAAACTTTATTAACATATTGCAGAATGGGTACAGTACAGCTCGATACATACAATTGTTAAGGGGATGCAGACCAGAGAAAGACTTTCGTCTTGTTTACATCAGGGTCCCCCATTTTCAATTCATCATATTTCATATCTAAATCATATAATATCTCATTGCTAAATATATGCAATATAATCTAATAATCCAATAATCTAAATCTAATATATAATATAAAAATGCTAAATGCATGGGTATTTTATTTTGTCTTTAATGTTAGCTTGCAAACTCAAATACTGTCTTGGTAAGCCTCATAATGAATTGTTTGGGGAAAAAAAGAAAAACATCGTGATGTGTATCGTGTATCGCCGAAAGGTCAGAAAATATTGTGATATCATATTTAGGCCATATCGCCCAGCCCTAGGAACTTGAACCTTCCATCTTGAACAGGTTTTTAGAAATGTCAGCTACATTTCTACAAGCCAGGGTGATCTGTCAATCATAATGCTGGATAGATATGCTCATTCATATACAAGTTCATTAACAATAGGCAAGATCTTCCTGATACCTTCCATAGTTTCTTCTAGGGCTGGGTGATATAACGATAACGATAAATATCGCGATATATATATATATTTTTTTTTTTTTTGTGACCTACAACAGGGCAGTTTTAAAACCAGAGACAGTGGACAGACTTGTCTTTCTTGCCTGCAACTTAAAGTAATGGCTTTGCTTGTCCAAATGACAATACTGACCAAATTGAGATTTATTTTTCTCTTGTCCATTTATTTTGTTTGCTTTCTAATTTAAAATACAGTTTGAAACCGTCTGTACACAGTAGGCTATGTGTGCTAGCAGAACTAGACTCCAGTCACGAGTCACGGTGCACATGTGCGGTGGTTTGTCCACCAAAAAAGCGCCAAAAGATCGAAAATAAACTAGCAGAGCCAGAACTGTTCAACTCCCCTGGAGCCACACACAGCCAGCAGAGAAGCCGGTTTACTTTAGCTTTTAAACCAGCTGCAGCCTGAGAACTGGAGTGTGAGGGGATGTAACACTAAAGATGGCGGCAATGACAAAGAATTGCTGCAAAATAAACATACATCTGTTGTTTAAAAAAAAAAAAAAAAAAAAAAAAAAAAATTAATACTTATAACAATTCGATAATTATCGATATCGAGAAATATGATAACATTATCATATCGTTATCGCGATATGATTTTTTTCCATATCGCCCAGCCCTAGTTTCTTCATCTTTTTTTTATCAGAAATTCACTCATATCCAACAAACCATAGTAATAAACTCCATGTACCTTTCTGTCGGATATCTAGCCATCAATTCAACATTAGCTTTAGAGGTCCTAAACTCTGGAACACTCTAAGTTCATCATTGAGGTCAACAACCTCCTTATCTATATTTAAAAAACAATTAAAACTAATTAAATTTCATCACCATAAATCATCAACACATTAAGTTACTCCTGTGCATCAGTGTTACATCTACTGTATGGCTGCGTGTTCTTTAGCTTCATTATATACTGTTCATATGTTATTCTCCTCCTTTGCCTTCTTGTACTTACATTTAAAAAAAAAAAAAAAAATTGTTATTGACTCGTGTCAATCTTCCATGTTTTCGCTATAGTGTCTGCCTTATGTCTCTGATCTTGTTTTGAGTTTATTTTCTAGACCATGTTTACGTATTTCGTTCATATTATGTTTATGGACAATGGGATGGGAGTGGAACTTTGTACAAGCCCTTTGGGCTTCGTTCCCTCCTAGCACTGTTTTTCTTTTTTTAAATAATGTGCTAAATAAATAAACGAAACTAAAAACTAAACCTATTGAAAGGATCCAAGCGAGGATGTTCATTGCTCAGTAGCAGGGAACTATATTTCTTCTTGACGGAGGACCAAAGTAAAATGATTAAAATGCCAATAACCATGATATACAGTTCCTTGTCATATGTTACTGTTCAAATATACAGCCTAGGCCCAGTAGCCTGGACATATTTAGAATATTTCAAGGAAGATATAACCAAAGCCTTTTGATGTTTAATTTTCCATCCATGAAACTACGTAGACTGCAGTCCAGTTGGATCCCACGAAGATCTGAACCCTTGCGCTGAAGAACCATATTACTCCATTTTGAATTTCTTTTGGACCGTCCAATGTATTTGTAAAGTCAAAGTCAAGAAATTATTTGTTTCTCTGAAAACTTAAAAGGAGACTGTATATGGTTCTTCATCTGAATACTCAGTTGTCCAGGACCAGGAGAACCTTACTAGTTCAGTCAACCTTTCAGTTCGGAACCTCTAAAAACAGAGGCATGCTTGTGACTCTTACATCATCAAGCATAGACCGAATAATGAAATATGACACAAAATAATGATTTTCATTCCCCCTCTTCAGTCTATTTAACTTGATTAATGATTGAAGGAGGGCTCTAGACTTCAAATATTCTTTATTTCTAGGGCGGCTGGGTAGCGCAGTGGACTAAGCACTTGCCTACCACCGCAGAAACTCTGGGATTGAATCCAGCTGTCAGCGGTACCTCCGGCTTGGTCAGTCGTCCCTACTAACACAATTGGCAGTGTTAGCGGGTGGGAAGCCGGTGAGGTATGTACGCGTCCTGGTTGCGTGAATATTAAAGGCAACCAACTTGTGTTCGGCTTTTCTCTGATTGGCCGCGCCCCCCCGCCCCCACGCGCAGAGATGCTTCCACCTGTAGAACCCCAGATCCCCGCAGGCTGAGGACAGTCACAGGCTGAGGATCCGCAGGCTGAGGACGCTCGCTTCCATTGGCTGATTTGGGTCACGTGACCGTTGTTGCACCCAATGGCTGAGGGGACCCGCAGGCTGAGGACGCTCGCTTCCATTGGCTGATTTGGGTCACGTGATTTGGAGCGGCGGAAAGGAACCAAAAAATAATAATAATAAACACTGAACAGACGTAGACAAAATGGGGGCATCTTTGGACACCCCTGCGGCTTGTCCTTTGTGTAGTTATGCATATCGGGACCCGATCACGTTGAAGTGCAAGCATCGTTTCTGCAAGTTTCTGGAGTGACTTCGCGACCGGTCCGTTTTATTGTCCCGAGTGGCGGTGCAACTAGGGTGACCAGGTGTCCCCCTTTTGGTTGTACTGTCCCACCATTTGACCAAATGTCCCGCGTCCCTCATATTGAGAGGATGTCCCTCTTTTCGAAGCCAAAAAAAACATGTGTCTAAAAGCCCCTCCCTACAGACAGTAAACGTAGCAACCCGCCTCTTGTCCACACACATTGCTCTGATTGGTTATAGTACTTTAGCGTGCTGCTTGCCTGCTTGTGACGTGACTGAGACTGAGTCGTGACGCTACCTCATATCGCAAATCTGATTGGTAAAAAAAAACACAACAACATTACAAGCAAACTAGTTCAAGATGGAAAGCAGTAAAAAGAAACAGACCTGCAGTTACAACCAAGACTGGCAAACGACACATGACTGGGTGAGGCAGTCATGGATGGCTTTCTGTGTTTTGTGTCATTCATTTTCAATTGCGCATGGAGGAGAATACAACTTGAAGCGCCACAGTGGACGTGAGTCTCACTTGAAAGTGGCTCACCAAAAAGAAACATCCAGATCTATGGATACGTTTCTTTTTAAACCAAACAATGATAGCCAGACGGACAAGGTCACTGCAGCTGAGATAACAAGTGTCTATCACACAGTACAACACTCCCATTCATACAGGTCAGCCGACTGTGGTAACCTTTAACCTTTGATTTAAATCTATTCGGTGAAGACCATGGCAGTTATTCTAATATAGAAACACAATTTATTTGTATTATTATTTTTGTATTATACTACACTGTTTTCCCTAGTTCTGTGTTAACAGGGAATATCAAACACAAGACATTCCTGTCAAGTGATGACGTTTGAATATTTAAAACAGATGTTAGGTGGTATTTAATTTGTATTTATTTTGATTTAACCTTTAACCTTTGATTTAAATCTATTCAGTGAAGACCATGGCAGTTATTCTAATAATAATAATAATAATAATAATAATAAAAAATGTTACATTATCTATCTGTCCCACTTTGTCCCACCAAAATCGTACTGTTGTCCCACTTTGTCCCACCAAAATCTTACTGTTGTCCCACTTTTGGACTTTTTGCATCTGGTCACCCTAGGTGCAACACCTCGTACAAGATTGATTGATTGATTGATTGAAAAGTTTATTAACAGATTGCAGAATGGGTACAGTACAGTACAGCTCAATACATACAATTGTTAAGAGGATGCAGACCTGAGAAAGACTGATGAATGAATTGAAACTGGGGGACCCTGTAAACAAGACGAAAGTATTTCTCTGGGCTGCATCCCCTTAACAATTGTGTATTGAGCTGTACTGTACTGTACCCATTGATTGATTGATTGAAAAGTTTATTAACAGATTGCAGAATGGGTACAGTACAGTACAGCTCAACAATACACAGACCAGAGAAAGACTTTCGTCTTGTTTACATCAGGGTCCCCCATTTTCAATTCATCATAAATGTACAGTTCCCTCCCCCTTGTATATATTTACTGTATGTCACAAATGTAACAGTACTGCATGGTCTGCATCCCCTTAACAATTGTGTGTATTGCGCTGTACTGCATTCTGCAATCTGTTAATAAAGTTTTCAATCAATCAATCAATCAATCCGGGCCTGTGACGTCACTGTACCCATTCTGCAATCTGTTAATAAAGTTTTCAATCAATCAATTAATCAATCAATCAATCAATCAATCCGGGCCTGTGACGTCACTGTACCCATTCTGCAATCTGTTAATAAAGTTTTCAATCAATCAATCAATCAATCCGGGCCTGTGACGTCACTTTACCCATTCTGCAATCTGTTAATAAAGTTTTCAATCAATCAATTAATCAATCAATCAATCAATCCGGGCCTGTGACGTCACTGTACCCATTCTGCAATCTGTTAATAAAGTTTTCAATCAATCAATCAATCAATCAAACAATCAATCAATCAATCAATCGGTCACTGTACCCATTCTACAATCTGTTAATAAAGTTTTCAATCAATCAATCAGGGCCTGTGGCGGTCACGTGTACCCATTCAACACTCCAATTCAGCCATTGGGTGGGACGGTCACGTGACCCAAATCAGCCAATGGAAGCGAGCGTCCTCAGCCTGCGGATCCTCAGCCTGCGGCTGTCCTCAGCCTGCGGGGATCTTGGGTTCTGCAGGTGGATAGTATTGGACGCGCAGGCAAGCGCAGTCGTCCCACGTCCCAAATGAAATCCAAGGAGCGCAAGCGAGCGGCAGCGCGGGCAACCAACTTGTGTACCATGGGCTGCTGTTCCAACGCACTTGTGTTGGGCTGCTGTTTCACAGAGAGGGACCCTGATGTAAACAAGACGAAAGTCTTTCTCTGGTCTGCATCCCCTTAACAATTGTGTGTATTGAGCTGTACTGTATTGTACCCATTCTGCAATCTGTTAATAAAGTTTTCAATCAATCAATCAATCACTCGTGTATAAACAAAGCCCATACAGTTATGAAATGCGCTGAACTAGAAAGCGTAACGTTATTATGTTTCGCGTTTTTAACAACCAACTACCAGATTCACTCGTGTATAAACAAAGCCCATACAGTTATGAAATGCGCTGAACTAGAAAGCGTAACGTTATTATGTTTCGCGTTTTTAACAACCAACTACCAGATTCACTCGTGTATAAACAAAGCCCATACAGTTATGAAATGCGCTGAACTAGAAAGCGTAACGTTATTATGTTTCGCGTTTTTAACAACCAACTACCAGATTCACTCGTGTATAAACAAAGCCCATACAGTTATGAAATGCGCTGAACTAGAAAGCGTAACGTTATTATGTTTCGCGTTCCATTGATTAACGCCATTACCTGCTGTGCTGTAGGAAGCAGAGGTACAGTAAGTTACAGTAGGTGTAGGTTACATGTTTAATCAAAGCCCATACAATTTTTTAGATGAATGATTGTGGATATAATATAGAAAACACATCATTATGATATTGTCAGAGGGAGAGGCATGACTTCGCGACAGCCATATTAGACACTCACTGTACATCAGTGTGGAACTGTAACGTTATATGTTATTTCGCCCGTGGAGGCTGCTGAGCCTGAAGCGCCAGCGGGGCGACGCGGTGGTTTATCCCCGGCTTCCGTGCGCCGCCGCCGGCTTGATACAGCTTCAGCAGCAGCAGCGGCGGTGCTCTGTTGTAGGAAGCCCTTCAATGACAGCGGCGCGCTCTCATATTTTGCGAATGCATAAACTATATCTTAAATTATGGCTATGTGTCTAATATGGCTGTCGCTTATCAATGACTTCGCGACAGCCATATTAGACACATCGCCATAATTTAAGATATAGTTTATGCATTCGCAAATATGAGAGCTCTGTCATTGAAGTGGGTGGTGGCAGCATTACTAACAGTAGCGATTTTTATTGTTTTTCCCAACATAGATAGGAGGTGTACTGTATGTCAAATGTCGTATTAAAGGCAACCAACTTGTGTTCAGCTTTTCGTTCAGCGTTTCTCTGATTGGCCACACGGCCAATCAATCAATCCACTAGCACACGCCCTTGCGGCAAGAGAGACGCGGCAGGAGCGCTGGTCGAACCAGCGGTGTTCTGTTGTGTGACTGTACTACAGCGGTGTTCTGTTGTGTGACTGTACTAAACTCTTCCACCACATGACCGACATTTGACATACAGTACACCTCCTATCTATGTTGGGAAAAACAATAAAAATCGCTACTGTTAGTAATGCTGCCACCAGCGTGAATACTTTCGGCAACCAACATGCCCTTCCGCGTTGCTCTGATTGGCCGAGCATGCGCATGAGCCGCCGGAATACTAAGCTCCCCCTTAACGCAATTTATACAAATGGAAGTATTGATTACGCCGTAACGAATCATTAAAAAAATATACCGTTAACTGGAATATGTTGTGCCTTTACACATATGTTGGATTATGTCATTGGTTTGTCATGACAAACCAATAAAAAATCGCGATTTACCCGGTGGCTACAACAACACACAGTACCTACATGCATCATTGTTTACAATGAACGGTGGGGCTAATCTAAAGGACTGGACACGGACGCGTTAAACAGCAATCAATTAATTTAATATAACAGTCCGGTTCTGTGTTTGTTTGTGTCTGTTGGTGAACAACTAACTTTAGGTTAGTTAGGTTGTACACACATGACTGCGTAGCACAGCGGAACAACAACACCATCATCAAATTTGCTGATGACACAGTAGTGGTGGGCCTGATCTCTGCCAACGACGAAAGGGCCTACCTGGAAGAGGTAGAGAACCTGTCACAGTGGTGTCAGGAGAACTGCCTCTCCCTGAACGTCAGCAAAACAAAAGAGATGATTGTGGACTTCAGGAGGTCGGGGGTCAAGGACTACAGCCCCCTCAGCATCGACGGGGCACCGGTTGAGAGAGTGAACAGTTTCAAGTACCTCGGAGCCCACATATCCGAGGACTTGACATGGACCACACACATTGACAGTGTTGTGAAGAAGGCACGACAACGCCTCTACTTCCTCAGGCGCCTAAGGAAGTTCCAAGTCAGTCAGAAGATCCTTAGGAACTTCTACTCATGTACAATAGAGAGCATCCTGACCGGCAACATCACCTCCTGGTTTGGGAATAGCACTGCACAAGACCGTAGCAGACTACAAAGAGTGACACGTTCAGCCGAACGCACAATTGGAGGGGGGCTTCCCACCCTCCAGAACATTTACAACAAGCGGTGCAAGGGGAAGGCTAAGAGAATTATTAAGGACTCGAGCCACCCGAACAACTGCCTCTTTGAACTGCTGCGGTCAGGCAAGCGATACCGGAGTCTTAAGGCGAGCACAGAAAGACTCAGAAGAAGCTTCTATCCCCAGGCCATCAGGCTGCTAAACGAACAATAATCACTATGCAACAACCATCAAATGCACACAGCACACACACCCACACGCACACTCACTCAAACAAACAACACACTGCAGCACCCACTCTCCACACTTTAGATCACACAAACACACTTACACTTTATATTTATTGATAAAGGATTTGCATTACAACTCGTACACCTACTGTGAATTGTACCTAAATTGCACCTCGTCCCATTTCTCCATTTCTGCCTTGCACTATATAGTATTGTATATTAGTACACTGCACAGTATTGTATATTGTATGGTAACTACGTCTATTCTGCATCGAACATTGTACATATGTCTAAACTGAACACTGTGACCTCATTTTTTTTACTTCTAATTTTACTATGTTATTTTATTTCATACTTATCTTGTCTTGCACAGTCTCTGGAGCGCAACAGTAAGAAGCATTTTGTATAAAAGTATTCTGTACTTCTGTATGACAACTATTAAAGAAACTTGAAACTTGAGTTTAACGCGTCCGTGTCCAGTCCTTTAGATTAGCCCCACCGTTCATTGTAAACAATGATGCATGTAGGTACTGTGTGTTGTTGTAGCCACCGGGTAAATCGCGATTTTTTTATTGGTTTGTCATGACAAACCAATTACATAATCCAACATATGTGTAAAGGCACAACATATTCCAGTTAATGGTATATTTTTTTAATGATTCGTTACGGCGTAATCAATACCTCCATTTGTATAAATTGCGTTAAGGGGGAGCTTAGTATTCCTGCCTCTGAGGAGCGCGTCGCGGCTCATGCGCATGCGCGCGCTCGGCCAATCAAAGCAACGCGGAAGGGCATGTTGGTTGCCGAAAGTATTCACGCGTCCTGGTCGTTGTAAACTGTGACTCCTACTGGTCGGGCGGGGCACCTGTTCAGCAGGGAGGGGATCTGGGGGAAATAGCATGAACCAGGTGTCAGGTGAAAAGAAGCGTCTGGCGACTCTACATGTATCTGAGGAGGCAGGTGGCAGTTCTACACCCTCCCCAGGCTGACAGTGGGGCAATGCACGCAACAACCAGGAAGGGAAAAAATACAGAAAGCCCAAAAATAAATAGAATAAAAAAAAAAATATATATATATATATATTCTTTTTCTCCTATATATCTTTTTGTGACCCCCCCCAAAATAATTTTGCGACTCCTTTTTGGGTCCTAACCCGGTTGAGAACCACCGCTGTAGTGTACAGCTGTAGTGTACAGCTAATGGGGATTTCAATACATAAATAAATAGATGAATAAATAACCCATAACGAAGGTTATCCTATAACCCTAGTTATGTGAATATGGCGAGCGCTCTGCTCTATTGGAACTGTCCCTTTAATCATATGCTATCATGAAAACTTTCAACCACGTGCACGCACGCACCACACCTGCCTGACCACGCCCACATCCGCTCACATATAAGCGGGGTCATGGCCATACTACCAGCTCCTTCCCCAGTCTTTCACCGCCGAAACGGAAGACACATGGGGTCCTCAGTGAGTCAGAGCAGAGCGCTCGCCATATTCATATAACTAGGGTTATAGGATAACCTTCGTTATATTTCATTATGGCTTTGCGCTCTGCTCTATTCGAACACAAGAGTGGAGCAGAGCGGAAAGCCCGACAGATGTACCTGCTGAGGTCCCCTACAACCATCAGAATAACGGGGAGGATCGCGGGGTCGGGGTAAAAAAGCCCCAACCCCGCAGCAAGGCCATAGCAGCGGGGCGCGGAGGAGGCCCCAGCCCCAGGCCACATCCTGGGGGCCAGGCCCCCCTGAAAAAGAGGCCTGGCGAGGTCAATGAGGCCGCGGCATTGAGACCCCACCAGACGGTCACTGGTGACACCACCCCCCACATCGCCAGCATATCGGACAGGGCCTACAACAGGTGAAGGCCCTTCTCCACCTGGCACGCCGCTCCGAAGCGCTCCAAGGAGGCTTCCCCCCCACAATGTCGTGGGGCCAGCTGGAGGTTGATCCCTCAATCCAGGCCAACGGGTCAAGAGCAGAACCCGACCTGCGCCCGGAGCACTGCGGACTAGACAGGCGCCTAAGGGGCTAACTGTAAGAACAGTATCCCGGCGGAAAGGGTGTTCGGCATGCCGTGCACCATGTCACAATCCCATGGGGTCACGAATAGGGATGGGTACCTTTCACATTTGAACCGGTACCGGTACCTGTGAATCGATACCGGTACCCAACGGTACCTTTTTTCGGTACTTTAGCCTCAAGAAATTAAATTTACCTCAGTCGTAAAAAAAAAATCCAAACTTCAAATAACTACAATTTCGACAGTTTTCGGCTTGTCATTGCTCCAACTGCTTTGTTGTTGAATCAAGTCAAATCCTAGGTAAGCATATATTGTGCGTGTGAACGTTGACATGAAAAGAAAAAAGTAAAAAAAAAAAAAAAAAAAAAAAAAAAAAAAAAAATTTGGTTTCTCACTTGATTCGATACTCGGTAGTACCGACGTGTTTCGGTTCGGTACCTCAAAAGTACCGAATTCGGTACCCATCCCTAGTCACGAACCTCGCGGAGTCGGAGTCAACCAACTCCGCCAGCGAACAGATTCCACCACGAACCCTGACCCTGCCAATTCATTAATCCCGCAAAGTCGAGGTTCAGAGAGAGAGTTTGACACAATTAGCAGACGTCATGAAACATGCGGGGGCATACTCTCGGGCAGCCGGGGTCAGACCCGGGCTCAACCGGAGTGTCGACTCTGCTACCAACACACTGGGGAGACAACCACCCCCCTAAAATGGTTGCTCCCTTAACCCATTAAGAAACCCCGGAAACATAACTGCGCGTATACACAGGCTATACAATGCAGTTCAAGGTGTTTCAGGTTTAAAAAAGGGTTAACCCAGGCCAACAGGTCAACGAGGGCAAGGCCCGACCTGGGCCTGGAGGACCGGGACCTACACAGGGATGCATAGAGGAGTTGACAGAAGCAGCCTCCCCGACAGCCCCCTCCCATCCCCGGTTTAGCAGGGAGGGAGGGGTGAAACTAATGGAGAAGGACCAACCCACCTAACATTGTGCAAAAAGGTACAACACCGAATGGACCAATGCACACCACTGTTAAGGGCAACTCGTAGTGGCATCTATATGACACACACATTCATGACATCAACCCCTGTGACGTCCGGCCCGCCCTGGCATTTTCCCCCCGGAAAAGCTCAGGGTCCTTCGGGGTACCAGAACTTGTCTGCGCCCCGGCGGACAACGGGTTAAACTGATCCGGTCCGGCACGACCAGAACAAGTCCTGTGCCCTTGTCACGCCGCCGCCCCCAGTCCTAAGAGGGGGGTAGGTACGTGTGTCGATCCAAAACATCACAGGGGGCGCCACCAGTTGACAGAAGCAGCCTCCCCGACAGCCCCCTCCCATCCCCGGTTTAGCAGGGAGGGAGGGGTGAAACAAATGGAGAAGGACCAACCCACCTAACATTGTGTAAAAAGGTACAACACAGAATGGACCAATGCACACCACTGTTAAGGGCAACTCGTAGTGGCATCTATATGACGCACACATTCATGACATAAACCCCTGTGACATCCGGCCCGCCCTGGCATTTTCCCCCTGGAAAAGCTCAGGGTCCTTCGGGGTATCAGAACTTGTCTGCGCCCCGGCGGACAACGGGTTAAACTGATCTGGTCCGGCGCGACCAGGACAAGTCCTGTGCCCTTGTCACGCCGCCGCCCCCAGGCCCCCCCTGCCAATGTTTGATCTACTCCATCATCTCCCCCCGGAGATGTATGCGAGTCCTTGAGTCTAACCTAGTGCACTGGCACTCTGTAGAGACAAAAATCTCCTTCCCAGCCGACCTCATAAAAAACGCAGCTTTATGATGTTGGGCAACCAAGGCGCGCCGGTCCCAAAAAGCGGATTCAATCATTGAAAAACACCCTGGGCCAGCACTGATCGGTCTCGTAAGACCAAACGCTGTTTTTTTTTTAAAATTTAAATATATATATTTTTGAATCCTCTCTTTCTCCGATTTTCCTCTGTTTTCGCCCCGTCCCAGTTTTTTGTCGTTGTGCCAATTTCCCCCCTCCCCTACCTGGTTGTTGTGCGCATGTTCTCCTACTGGTCGGTACAAGGGAACCTTGAAGTCATCTGCACGCTTCCTCCGACACTTCCTCTTTTTTCACCTGGCAGCGACATGACTTGCCCTCCCCCTAGGGCATAAAAGAAAATATTGTTTGTTTCCTGTTGGTTGTCAGTTAACACTTTGGTTGCCTAAGGTTAAATTCATGATATACCATAGATTGCCAGCGCTATTTGTCTATGGAGAAAGTCCCCTTCTTTGCAGGGCTATAACTTTTTAAATTCTATTGCTACATTGCCATTATTAGGGCCCATTCAAAGTCCTATATGTATTGTTCATTGTGTAGCAACGTTAAACTTTTTCATTCACATATTCATAGTAAAGTATGGTCTAATGTATAAGTATGTTTTCATCTCTTTCTGCAGCTTTCTCCAGAACGTGATATATAGCCCCAAATGCATTATATTGATGATGAAATACAGTTTGATGGCAATCAGCGCGATATAAAAAATTCCAACTAGACGTACTTCTAGAAGTTACTACACGTCATCTGATGTTGACCGGACGGGCGAGGGGGCGTTTATAATTCCGTGGGCAGCGTTATACCAATCATCTAATGTGGGTCAAATGTTGATAATAGCAGTTAGTATCGAAGACAGTAACGTTACACGCTGAAACTCACCCCAGTCTCCGCGCGCCGTTGGGCGATCATCGTCGAGTAGAAATCTTATCATTATGGGATATATTTTTACCCGGTCCATCTCCAGCTTGTATAATGGTATATACGTCCAAATCATGTTGTTTATTGAGTTATTGCCAATCGATCACCGTGTAGCGTGACGAGCCAGAGTCCCATGAACTATAGCGAGCGCCCGGAAGTACTACGGTCGTCATGACAACCTCTATTCAACATCCTGTTTGGCGATTGCGCCGATCGGCCACCAGATGGCGCTCCTGAACCGCCAGAGAGCTCAGTGGGTCCTGCTGGTGGATCTCAGGCCAGCGGAGGGGACATATGAATCCGATCGCAGATTTTTGAAATATTGATATAAGGACGCTGTACAGCATCCCCCGGCAACTTGAGCATGGCCAGCAATGACGTGAAAAGACGTTTCATGGCAGTCAAAGTGTTAAGGCCATGGGTAGGTAGGGAATTTATTTTATTTAATTTTATATTTTATTCTTTCCCACGTCGACTATGGATAGGGAATTTCTTTATTTAATAAAAATGTTCACAACAACATGGATGCATGTACTCTGCCAGCATGTTTAATATCCATAATATTAAAGGTTTGACTAAGATTTTTATGAAACTTTATTGAAAAAAAAAAAAACTTTATTTTTTAATTTTATTTTTTTTTATTTTATTTTTTTAAAACTCATAAAATAAATTGGGTCGCACCTAAATCGGCAGGGTCGGTCGGCAACCGGAAATGATTTTTTCTTTTCTTTTAGGCCTAACCCAGCCAAACGGGTTAGTATAGCGATCAGCCCAAGCCTCAAGCAATGCTGACTCCGGGAGTCGAGACCGCAGCCTCTTGCATTGGTGACGAGCGCAATCTCCGCTACGTCACCTGACCGCTATGACCAAACGCTGATTTATGAAACAGCGTGTATGCGCGTAAAGAACCCGAGAACAGTGACAGCGAATTTCTAACAAGAAAGAGCCCCACAATGTTTCCCCTTGCTGTCTGGGACGAGCAGCAAGAAGCCGGTACTAGAGACACAGACACAGGCTCTTATACGACGAGCCTGGGAATAACAATCGCGTCAATTCTGCTCTTTATGTAAGAGGGGAAGACAGCGGTTTTCCCAGAGAGACCTCAACGTGAGTAAAACAATTAGACAAAGTAGACAAAACGGCCCAATATACACTACTGTTTAGAGAGCAGAGCAGAAGGACCAATAGACTCGACTGCGACGCAATCCTTTACAATGACAGCGGCCTGTAGCACAGGCCCTGTAACTCACGGACATGTCTCTTGGCCAATAAGAAAACGCGCCTGTGACGTCTTCAATGGTCGGGGAAATCCCATAGGTAGAAAGGCACAACCTCTCGGCCAATCAGTTTCGTAAAGGATATAACTATATCGGGGGGGGGGGGGGTTCATTTGTCCACCCCCCTCAACCACCTCACCCCTGATACGACGCAATAAAAAAGCAGAGCCGTGACACCAGTTGCATAGCGCGCTACATGAAAGCACATACACCTGTAGAGTAATAGCTTTACATCTTGCACGCCAACCACAGCCGATAACCTCGTTTGTGTAAAAAACGGGTTTTATCCACGGCTCTAGCTTATGTGCGAAAAACTTGCCACTCGCTATTTTTTAACCTTAAAGGATAACTCCAACATTTTGGGAAATTTGCTTATTTAACATCTTCCCTGGAGTTAGACAAGAAGATACATACCTTTTTTGTCTCTGTGCATGCATTTAGCTTAGGGAACAGACGCTCCGTTAGCATAGCTTAGCTTCATCATCTGGTATGTCATAAATGTATAGATGTAGCAGTACTGACTATCTGTATGTCATGTATGTCATATATGTCCCGATGAATTGAAAATGGGGGACCCTGATGTAAACAAGACGAAAGTCTTTCTCTGGTCTGCATCCCCTTAACAATTGTGTGTATTGAGCTGTACTGTATTGTACCCATTCTGCAATCTGTTAATAAAGTTTTCAATCAATCAATCAATCAAACTGGAAGTGAGGCGGGACAGTACCCCGACGTTCCCTACAGGTTTGTTGATATTCTCATTCCTTCAAAGGATCTGAACCGATTGAAGTTTATGGATACCATGACTTAAAATCCTCTTACCTTGACTATTAAAAGCCTCCCCAATTTAGAAAACAGTAATCCAATGGCTGGTATTGATATACTGCACGCTAACGGAGCTAACCAGCAACCGGACACTCAAGCAGATAACGAGAGCAATGACTTCCTTTCTGGGGGGTTTCAAAATAAAAGAGCGACGTCTATAGCAGCGGAAAACGTTTATTTTGTACATTATCTAACGTTAACACGAACCTAAACTAACGTTACAACTAACCTAAAGTTAGTTTAGGTTCGTGTTAACGTTAGATAATGTACAAAATAAACGTTTTCCGCTGCTATAAACGTTGCACTTTTATTTTGAAAACCCCACAAAGGAAGTCATTATATTTGCTTTACACATCCTGTTCTGCGTTAGCTCCGGTTAGCTCCGAGCGTCCACTAGTTAGTAGTATATTATCAATACCAGCCATTGGATTACTGTTTTCTAAATTGGGGAGGCTTTTAATCGTCAAGGTAAGAGGATTTTAAGTCATGGTATCCATAAACTTCCATAATCCATAATATCAACAAACCTGTAGGGAACGTCGGGGTACTGTCCCGCCTCACTTCCAGTGATGAAGCTAAGCTATGCTAACGGGGCGTCTGTTCCCTAAGCTAAATGCATGCACAGAGACAAAAAAGGTATGTATCTTGTCTAACTCCAGGGAAGATGTTAAATAAGCTAATTTCCCAAAATGTTGGAGTTATCCTTTAAGGCGAGACACCCCAGGTGAATAGGCAAATATACTTTTTTTTTGTTGATTATGAGATTTTGTTATATTTTGCGTCCTAAACATGTCTTCTATGAAACTAGTGACAATAAAACATCAATAACACACATTTAGTTGTTTATTTTACTTCATTTTGCCTTATTGCATCCATACATGTGCACATATTTAATGGAAAAGTACCTCATTTGCATATATAAACATAAAATTCAGAAAACTTTAAATATATTTTTTCTTAGTTTATATGTACATAACAAACTGGGAAAGTTTCATAGTGATATCTATTCAAATATTGTTTGCCTTTTAGGGGGTACTACACTGTACTACACTGTTTGTAGCCTGTGTGTAGTTCTGTTCAGTTCAATAACATTATTATTATTATTATTATTATTATTATTATTATTATTATTATTATTATTATTATTATTATTATTATTATTATTATTATTATTATTATTATTATTATTATTATTCAGTTATCAGCATGTGTTTAGGTTGTCTATTACTAATGGTTTGATTAGGTATTGTGTTTGTAAATATCTGTTTAAAAAAAAAGTACGGCATTTTACAATACAGAACTTTGAAGGCGTTGTCCCAAAAATGAGTTTTAATGAGTTTTTCCTCATACTCTGAGCCAGAAATCTCCACTTCAGTAGCACTCACATACACCAAACCTTCCAGTTCTATTCATATCTATGTTCTGAAGGTATTTACAGAAGGGTTTGTTGATATCGCATTCATACCCTGATTTATATCACATTTTATTCCTAAAAACATGGCGAAATATGGAATTTTACCATAAAAATGGACTGAATGGAGTATTTTCTGATTTATGGAGTGATAAAAAGAGATATCCAAAATCCCCTCTGTAATAACCTTTGGCTCTAATATGTCAACAAAATGAAACTATAATTTTGAAAATGGCTTTATCCAATGTTCAGATTTCTGTCCTGGAATTATATGCAAATTTGTGCATATTTAAGTAGATCATGCCTCATTTGCATATTTAAACATACAATTTCAGAAAACTTGTAATACAAAAAAGTCTTGTCTTAATATAAGTAATCAACTGGGGAAGTTTCATTGTGATATCTATTAGTTAAATGTGTTAACCTATTCACCTGTAGTGTCTCGCCTTAAGCAAAGAAAAAATATCACTGAAGAGAGGGACTTGGTTTACATGCAAATCCTTGGTTTACATGCTACATATGTACAACTCTGTAAGCTAACAATAGCACACCAGTTGCAGACTCAAATGCTACATTTTACCTAAAATGTATTTACATGAAACACACACAACTCTCATCATACAATGAAGACGTGAAGTTCACTTTTACCACGTAAGAAACAACACTGGCTTAGGTAGAGAGAAAGGACATAAGCCCTTGGCTAAGTGCTAGAACACAGGTGGCGCTGGATGAGAGTGGCCAGGGCGCGTTGTTTCCCCGCAGCTATTGCCTGTAGCTGCGAGAGATGCAGGATGGCTCCCGTCGCCTGGGCGTGGAGGTACCTCTGATTGTCATCCAGTACCGCCCCGCCCATCAGTCATCAGCCCTGACATGAAGCGCGCTAGCTGCGCGATGTCGAGAGAGAGAAAACAAAAACACTGTCAACACAGCTCCTTAACTATACTTTAAGCACTGAACTTGAAGAGGTGCACTGTAGCACGTACTTCACGGTGGTGAAAGTAGGGAAGGAGCTGGTAGTATGGCCATGACCCCGCTTATGTGAGCGGATGTGGGCGTGGTCAGGCAGGTGTGGTGCGTGCACGTGGTTGAACGTTTTCATGATAGTATATGATTAAAGGGACAGTTCCAATAGAGCAGAGCGCAAAGCCATAATGAAATATAACTAAACGTTATTCCCCTCTTTTTCTGATTCATCTCGTTGCAGACATGTGACCGTGCGGAATTTGACTCACAAGTATGTCTTCACAATTAAGACCCACAACAGTGTTGTCCCTGGGACCATCGCCTTCAGCTTATCACAGGTAGGCCAACCTTTCTCATGTCAAGCTCCCACTAACTCCCATCAGCTCTCACAGGGATAGTGGCACCCAGGGACAGGGTTTTGACAAGATTTTATGGATATGATTTTATTTAGTACAGTATCACGGTACTGTCTATATACTGTAGAGTGAAACCTTTGATCAGAATAGTCAAATGTTCTCCTTATCATATTAAAGATGATATGTGCAACATTTTCCAATTAATATTTTGTTTGCATTCTGCCACAGAAATATCATGAGAAGAAGCAGGGAAATGTGATTTAGTTGCAGTAATTGGTAGCGCCCCAGTATTCAGCAGTTATTGCTGGGTGCAGCGCCTGCAACCAATCACAGAAGTTCTCCTTCCCCAAGACAGAATTAGAAAAAGTTGCTTATAGCATCTTTAAGTTCTAATGAATGAAATGAAAGCGTTGCTCATTTAGCTGGGGACTCCCTGCAGCCCCTGGTGGGTCCCGGACCACACCTTTAGAAACGAGCTACCAGACAATTTGTCAGCTGTGCTTAAGGAGAGCAGAATGTCTGTCCCCTGTTCCTTTTCTCAGTAGGAATGTACATTCGGAAGAGTTCATGCACAAATGAATGATCAAAGTTAATCAAGCCTAAAGCCATCAAGCATGTTATCTAACAGCTAAATGTCTGTGTCTTTCTCCCAATAACCATTTGTTGAAAAACTGTATTAAACACACTTCTAATTTCTATTTTCTTATTGTTCTAAATTGTTCTCCACACTCCACCATCTATTCTAAGAATCCTTTAGGAGACATTTTTTTTTTTTTATTAAACATTGTTTAATTTAAGCAGCTAATAACACAAGCTTATTCCTTAATCTAAATTACCATTAATCATGAGCTTATTCCTTTATTCTAAAATTGTGTTGCCAGCGTAGCTCATTTGTGATATTCTTAGTTATTAATAGGCGATACTCACAGCTATGCACTCAAACGCCTGTAAACACTTGCATTGTGTCGAACGCACCTACCGGTAGCTGTTGTGTGTGTGCAGCCCACGTCTTTAGTCTGTATGGTTTCTAGAAATGCCTCACTGTGTCTGTTTAACCTCCAATAATATCAACATCTGAACTGACTCTAGAAGCAAACGTCCACCTGAACTGTTTTGCTAGCTTGTTTTTTATGTGCCCTCTGCATGCGTCTCTTCTCTCTTGTCTCAACCTGTCTTGTCGATGCTTTCTCACCTTTTGACCCTTCCGTCTCTGCCTGCTCTTCCTCCGTCTGTAAACTTGGCAGCCACATCGCCACACAGGTACTACGGTAACCTCCTCACGACGCTCTTATTTCACAACAAGAATTGAAACACAGATTTTTATTTTACTATTTTTTTTATTATTATTATTATAATTTTTTTTGTACATCCTCATTTGGATTCACATTTAGTTTATGTTGGGAGTTTAATTGAAATCTAAAGACTTTACACGTGACTTACTCTCTCAGCACCCTAGAAGACATGTTGTTGTGAAATAAGACCGCTTTCCAGAGGAACGTTACATCGCTGTCTTTGTCTGACACTCCTAGTGATCTGTGTTTTAGCTTAAACTATAGCTCTGTTGTGTTTTCTACCTTTTGTATTATGAGATCTATCGCAGCCGTGTTGCTGGGCAACCAGATGGCTTATATAGGAATCTTTATTGTCCTTCTCTATCTATCTATAGCCTTTTGTTCCATAGCTCTGACTCATTACAAAGAAAGAACTTATGCCCCCCGGGAAATTGAACTCACTGTGTGTTTACCCTTTCACTGTGTGTTTACCCTTTCAGCGAAAATGGGCCGGCCTATCCATCAATCAGGAGGTGGAAGGTAAGGAGACTGGAGATGATTGGGGTGGAATTATGAATCGATTCGATTGTACCTAAAGTCACTCAGCGTGGCAGGCAGGCCCAACACCTTAAATGTTCCATATGATTGGAAGACCCCTATAGATTTAGCCAAGACTCACGCTGGGGGCGCCCGAGTGGCGCACCACGTTACTGTGCTGCAGACCTACGCGGTCGACCCGGGTTCGTCTCCCGATCCCGGACGGATTTGCAGCATGTCCTCCCCCCATATCTTCTCCCGTTCTTCCTCTCCTCTGCTCTCTGTCGGTCATGTCTGACCAGAATAAAGCTGAAAAAAATGCTAAAATAAATCTTTAAAAAAAAAGACTCATGTCTTTGGCTAAGTGGCGCAGTGGGCAAGGCACTCGCCACTAACGCAGGAGATGCTGGGTTCGAGCCCAGCTCTCTGCGTTGCTTCCGGCTTGGCTGGTCGTTCATACTAATACAATTGGCAGTGTTAGGGGGTAGGAAAGCCGGTGGGAGGGGATCGGACGTTGTGGACAGCGACTCCTACAGGTCGGTTGGTGCGCCTGTACAGCAGAATCAGGAAGTATCGGGGGCAGCGTGAGCCTCCCACGCGTTACTCCTCGCCACTGAGAGATCGTGCTGTACAGGTGAAAAGATGCGACGGCTGCCTCCTCGTATACCGGAGGGGACACGTGATGCAAGGCTTCGTCCACATTGCAGCCGACCAGTGGGAGGCATGGTCTAGCAAAGTTCGAGACAGGGGAGGGAAGAATTGGATAATACGAAATTGGGATGGGAGAAAAATAGAAAAAATGGGGAGAAAAAGTAGATTAAAAATAAATAAAAAAAAGACTCATGCTGGAACATTATTGGAAGACACCACTGATTGTCCCAAGTATCAAGCTGTCTCTCTGAGCCCTGGCGGGGGGGGGGGGGGCATGATTACTATTGATTGCCATCGTTATTGCAGCGTTTGTTGGTCTGTTCCTCTTATCAGCGGGACCAACTATAGCCTGCAGTACCACAGGCCTATCTGTAAGGGGGGAAAGACATCAGAGTCTCAGATATAGTTTCCGCCCTGTGGTGGAGCACTGCAAATGAAACCCCATCAGTCTGAAAAGGTTTCAGTCGTGTCTTCCCTCTGCCAGAAAAAATGCCAATTAGATGAAGCCTCTTGATCTTCTTAGCTTCTTTTAGCTTCTGACTGAGGTGTGTTGGGGGGGGGGGGGGTCTGAGGGGGTGGAGGACAGGGGGACATGAAGAAGGATAATTCATATAATATAATGTGGGAGGCGACACCACTACACATTGGACTTAAAGCTTGGCCATGTGCCAGAATAACTGTCTGTGTTCTTTGATGTATGGCACATAACGCACCGCCCCTTTGGGCCACATGCCCGCTGTGACAGCCCCCCCATTATTAAACTGCCTGTACATCACGAGTGAAGAGAGAGAGTCAAAATATGATCCTCTTGAGTAAGAACAAAAATAAATAAATAATGTGCTTGGTGATGCCTTAAAGCATGTTTTTTTGACAGGGGCCTTATTCTGACAATGTGAAAAAGCCCAGGTTTTCAATCGGAACAAAAAGTTGCAAGACGGTCCTGTTTTTCTCCTTTCATCAGAAGTATGATCTGGCCCCTCCTACGGCAGCTCTCTCCAAGCTGTCATTATTACACCAGGGAGTTGTGGTACAGCCAGCTAATCACGCCACCTAATCACACCCCGCAGCCCAGGTGTCAGATTCTGCGTTAAGTGTTGTGTAAAGTGTCCTAAATCAAAACCTGACCGTGGAATCGAGAGCTGCTAATTGCCTAATTTCCATAATAATCTGAACATGCAGCCATTTGAGCAGAGCAACATGTACCAGAGTTCATCGCATCTAATCTGCCACCTGCCTGATGAGTCTGCTGCTCTGTCGGGCATGAAGACCTGAGTATCGGGGTTTCTACCGTGTTAGAGAAGCCAATTAGACCTCCCATTCTCATAGTTACAGGATGACTCTGCGCTGTCTGTTGCGTGAAAACCTTGTATCGCTGTAAGGGTCGACTTTTCAGGAATTTACAAAAGCAACCTCATTTGCAGATTGAACATTTTTAATAAAAAATGTAAACTGAAGTAAAAACATGAAACTTACCAAAATTGTGAGATGCAAGGTTTTCACCCGACTCCAGTGACATGTACTTGTGGTTTTTGGATTTGGGGGCTGGGCTACAACAAGCTCATTCCATGCTAATGAGTTTATAACAATCATAGTGAAGTGAAAACAGAAGGTTTTGTAGATACAGTACGGAATTCTGCCATCCGGACACATGCTATTTGAAATATGATTATAGAATATAGAATATCAGGCCTATAAATTACCTTATTATGGCCAAGTCGCACATCTATGGATCGGGCCAAATCTCCCCTTTCCAATGGCAGAGTTCAATCTGGATTTAGTATCACCAGGCGTGCAGCAAAAACCGTGAATGAACTGTAACTAAGTACAGTTACTTTTTTATAACTTATAAAATATAAGGCGAAAAAGAAGTCAGATGATCGACAGGGGCTGGCGTGAGCTGGGAAGTGTATTTATTTATTTTTATTCGAAAGCCCATCGAAAGCCCTGGGTCTCTTCTCTCAAAAGACTACACTCAAGTTAGGTTGCGCCAAATCCTCGCGTCAATCCTTGCCTTTTTCCGACTGGATGCCCTGAGATTTCTATAAACTAATATTTCACTAATAATACTAAATCATTGGTAAACAAACATAGTGCTGGGGCGGCTAAGTGGCGCAGTGGTCAAGGCGCTCGCCACTAATGCAGGAGATGCTGGGTTAGAGCCCAGTGGGAGGCATGGCCTAACAGCGTTCGAGACAGGGGAGGGTAGAATTGGACAATACGAAATTGGGATGGGAGAAAAATAGAAAATGGAAGAAAAAGTAGATATAAAAAAAACATAGTGCTGAAAATAATATAAAATATACACTTTGACTGCTGTTTTGACAGGGTTAGGGTATTTAAAAAAAAAGAACGCAACATTAATTCATACATTCTGTAGAGATGGATTTATGGCATGATGTCATTCTCGTACCAGTACCGGACGCGTGTAGCTTTATGCCAAGCAAGCAGTGCAAAAATTTATCGTAGTGGCATGCAGTAATGCGCCTTTCATTTTCCGCCGCCCAGCGCCCAGGTCGCGCGGAAATAGGCTGTCTATTGCCATTCTCTTTGACAAACTCTAACCTTAACCAGCTCCTTAACAACGCCTAAACTTAACCGTTCTAACCTTAACCAACTCCGAAACCATGCCTAACCTTAACCATAGAAATTATATTGCCATTCTCTTTGACAAACTCTAACCTTAACCAGCTCCTTAACAGCGCCTAAACTTAACCGTTCTAACCTTAACCAACTCCGAAACAATGCCTAACCTTAACCTTAACCTTAACCATGCCTAACCTTAACCGGCGAAATAACCTTAACCGGCGAAATAATACACGTTAAAAAAAAATCACGTTAAAAAATATTTTCGATGGGATTCGAACTCGCCAGCAAACAAGCCATAGGATCCACAGCCATGTGTCCTTGCCAATTGAGCTATTGGTAGATACTGAATAAGGGGCGGTGACTTATATATATTGAGCTCCGCTCAAGGCGGGATCTCATGCGCATGCGCGGGCACCTCGCGCGAGCACGCCGGCGCACGCACGCACCTGAGCGAGCACGCCGCCGCCGGTGCACGCACGGTAGCATTTGTCTGAAAAGAAGGGCGCTTTACCGCACTAGCGTGCGGTGACGAATGCGGAAGCATTTTTGCACTGCTTGCTTGGCATTAACGTACAGGCGTACCGGACCGCTCTGGCTTAACAGACTGAGGTCATTTTAGGGGAAGATATTTAGTAAAGTATAGTATAGTAGAAGCTTAGTAAAGTAATATAAAGTCGTATATGCTCCCAAAGCAGAATAGAGGAATAAGTCAGGTAGGATGGACACACACTACAAGATTATAACCATATTTATCTTAAATTACATCATCCCACACTAGTCTAGAAGGTTAGGGTGAAAACCATTCATCATAGTTTTCCTCTGAGGATTTCCCAGAGCACTCTAACTAAATTATTCTTTATAGGGACAGCCACTTGACAGCTTAAATGAATAAGTTCAACACATCTCATAGACGATGACCATCACAAGTCAAGAAGTGATGCAGATTGAAGAGAGACACATTTTCTCAGCTCAAAATGGACATGTCCTTTTGTCCCCTGTCCCCGTAGTGACAAACTACAAGTTTGACAAGTCTAAGCAGTGTGTCGGCACCATGACAGCAGAGATAGACTTCTACCAGAAGAAGAGCGTGGACAGCAATCCCTACGACTCGGACAAGATGGCTGCAGAGTTCATCCAGCACTTCAACAGTCAGGCCTTCAGTGTTGGCCAGCAGGTACTGATGAAGCCTCAAGCATTACCTGCAGAAACCAGGCCTATTTAAGATATTCAATTTCTTTAAATTAGATTAGGTTCATGTACTATTTTAAGTCTATCAATACTGTATACTATTACTTGATTGATATTACTTGATTGTAAATTACAAACATATTTCCATTGTGGTCCTTGATGGAGTGCTATCTTGGTCAGTTCTCCTGGTTCAATAAAGGTTCAATAAATAAATAATACTTGGTTACTTGCTGGCTTCTGGTATTAATTCCCCACTATGAATATAATCCTATGTCTGTCTCCTGTGTTTTGTCCTTCTTCTCCCTGTATGTGGTTGTGTTCTAGTTCGTTTTTTGTTTCTGTGATAAGCTGTTTGGCCTGGTGATAAAAGACATGGAGGCCATGGACCCCAGTATACTGAGGGGAGAACAGGGTTCCAGCAAGAAGCACAAGGTACCTGGGCCCTCATTTATCAACAATGCGTAGAAAGTGTTCTATTTTCGTTCTTAACACTTTGAGAGCCCACCACATGATAACACGTGTTATCAGCCCGCCCCCTGAATGCCCACCACGACAATTAACGTGTTATTTTTTTATTAGCGATCTGAATTCATATTTCATCAACGGAGTCCCCCGTTGGTAAACCAGCCCCATCAGGAGCTCAGATGTGAAAAAACCGCCCCCTATCGTCTCCCAGATGGTAATGCACCCTTTTGGAATGGACTCAATGAAAATGGATGAGAAAAGAAAAATCCGGAATCCACATTTTACTTCTCAGGCATGTACCCTGAGCCGATCGGATTCATTGTGGACCATCAGAACAGCGTGGAATATGTGTTTACAGTATGTAGCGTTGGATCAATAAAGCGATAGGTTTTTGGAATGGCGATCAGGAATTGGAATGATCTTTTTGGAGAACATCTGACCTGAGGTAAGGAATCTATTTGACAAGTCTTGGGATAATCGGAGTTGTATTCGCTGAGCTCTCAGCGTTCAAGTTTCAAGTTTCAAGTTTCTTTAATAGTTGTCATACAGAAGTACAGAATACTTTCATACAAAATGCTTCTTACTGTTACGCTCCAGAGACTGTGCTAGACAAGGTAGTATCAAATAACATAGTATAGCATGTAATTTAGAAGAAGAAAATGAGGTCACAGTGTTCGGTATAGACATATGTACAATGTTCTGAGTTACCATATAATACAATACTATGCAGTGTACTAATGTACAGTACTATCTAGTGCAAAGCAGAAATGGGATGAGGTACAATTTAGGTACAATTTACAGTAAGGTGTACGAGTTGTAGTGCAATCCTTCATCAATAAATATAAAGTGTGGGGAGTGGGTGCTACAGTGTGTTTGTTTAAAGTGGGTGTGTGCTATAAAGTGTGTGGAGTGGGTGCTACAGTGTGTTTGTTTAAGTGAGTGTGTGCGTGTGGATGTGTGTGCTATGTGCGTTTGGTGGTTGTTGTTGTGTAGTGTTCATTCATTGTTCGTTTAGCAGCCTGATGGCCTGGGGATAGAAGCTTCTTCTGAGTCTTTCTGTGCTCGCCTTGAGACTCCGGTATCGCTTGCCTGACCGCAGCAGTTCAAAGAGGCAGTTGTTCGGGTGACTGGAGTCTTTAATGATTCTCTTAGCCTTGCCCTTGCAACGCTTGTTGTAAATGTTCTGGAGGGTGGGGAGCCCCCCTCCAATTGTGCGTTCGGCTGAACGTGTCACTCTTTGTAGTCTGCTTCGGTCTTGTGCAGTGCTATTCCCAAACCAGGAGGTGATGTTGCCGGTCAAGATGCTCTCTATTGTACATGAGTAGAAGTTCTTAAGGATCTTCTGACTGACTTGGAACTTCCTTAGGCGCCTGAGGAAGTAGAGGCGTTGTCGTGCCTTCTTCACAACACTGTCAATGTGTGTGGTCCATGTCAAGTCCTCGGATATGTAGGCTCCGAGGTACTTAAAGCTGTTGACTCTCTCAACCGGTGCCCCGTCGATGCTGAGGGGGCTGTAGTCCTTGACCCCCGACCTCCTGAAGTCCACAATCATCTCCTTTGTTTTGCTGACGTTCAGGGAGAGGCTGTTTTCCTGGCACCATCCCGCCAGGACCTTGACCTCTTCCAGGTAGGCCCTCTCGTCGTTGGCAGAGATCAGGCCCACCACCACTGTGTCGTCAGCAAATTTGATGATTGTATTGCTACTCCGCTGAGCCACACAGTCGCCCTATGTGTGTGTGTGTGTGTGGGCGATGGCTTTGAGGAAATCAGAGAATCGATATTTCAGATCGCCTATATAGCGTGCATACGTACACATATACTATCGATAATCTAGTGTTTATTTGAAAACGATTCATAAATAGGCCGAACGCGTGGGAGAAATACGCGACAGGCTGACAGACGTGTACACGCTACGGTGATGTCGGATATGATATCTATTAACTTAAAGACCATTGCTGCCTGGGCAGCGCAAACACTAATAAAGACCATTAACCACTGTTTGGCGTTGGTGTCATTAATAATAACCATGCTGGAATATGAATGCCCTTTTTCGTTTAGTTCTTTTAAAGTTCGATTACCCAGGGATTAAAGTTCTCCGTCAATTTGATTCCAAATCGCGACGGATTTTCCGACAATTTTCTACCTGCATGGTTTAATATGATTTGTAGAGGCATACAATCTATTTTGATGTCGGTATTAGGTATAGCCTATATAAATTATATATGCATAGCCTACATTATGCAACAGTAATTTGCGCATAACGCAGCATGGCACAGACATGTCACACGGAGCCCCGCGAAGCATGCATACAGTAAACTAACTTGATCGTTAATATAACTGTTGTCCTTGTATCTTTACGCTTATGAAAACATTTAATAATATTTATAGGCTATATGCCCTCGTTTGGCCATAATAGCCTATTCTCAAATGGCCAAATCTCCTCGCTGACGGACCCATGTATAGCCTATATCATATTCCTATATGTCTCCAAGGAATTGTGGGTCTCTGGGAAGAAAGGGAACCCCTGCTATAGCCTATCCTTTATAATGTTATATGCTATTTTATTTACAGTAGTCTATTTATGATTTGTTTCCATAGCCGGTCTCAGTTATGCTGTGGCTGAGATGGGTCGGGATTAATGAAGCTGATAGGAGACTGCTTCTCGGCTATACGAATTAAAGCCACAATTGAAAATAATGTACTTCCTTCTTGACAATAGCATATACTATAACAATAATACGAGAGTACAAGAACAATGAATCTCACTGCTATGTAGCCTACGCCATGTATAGACTGCCTATGTGATCAATAAAAACGCGAACTTGAATTCCATCATCATATTTATATGTTGTGTCTGTCCACTATGTTTGTTACTTTGTTACTTCCCCCCCTATGTAAAGCGACCTTGTGTCTCTTGAAAGGCGCTGTATAAAATGAAGTTATTATTATTATTATTATTAATATTATTATTATTATTATTATTATTATTATTATTATTATTATTATTATTATTATTATTATTATTATTATTATTACCGGTATTATTATTATTACCGGTATTATTATTATTATTATTATTATTATTATTATTATTATTATTATTATTATTATTATTATTATTATTATTATTATTATTATTATTATTATTATTATTATTATTATTATTATCATCACGTCTGTGCGGGAGCTCACAAATAGACTGTGTTAGTCTCAGTGAAGTTTCAACGGAGGTCATCTATTCTAACCAACAAATTGAAGTGACCAATCTTATTTGGAAACATGACACACAAAATAATAGTATTTCCCTTTTTATTTTAAACAATATTTAATCTTGTTTGGAGGTGGGTGTTCTGCGTCTGCCCCCCCCCGTGCCAAACAAGCAGGCCAACCTCTTGTTCGCGCGTGAGCCCGTTATAATATAGATATACGCACAAAGTCAAGCACACGTTCAAATTGATAAGTTGATAAGCACACACTTTGCTTAGAAATGATCGTACGCACATATCTGTGCGTACGCACCATTGATAAATGAGGGCCCTGGACACACACACACACACACACACACACACACACACACACACACACACACACACACACACACACACACACTGTAAGGTGTTATCATTCCATTGTTTCCCCAGTTGTAATGCACTAATTAAAACAGCAGAGATTGATTGTTGTGGTTGAGCCTCGATAGGTTTGCTAGGTAATTATTAGCACTAGATTACTCATTGAATACTCTTGATGATCACCTTTTATTTGTTTGCCCTCCATTACAGATTGAGATTGGTTTGTTGCTGGGCAACAGCCAGGTGATGTTCGAGAAGGCGGAAAGCTCATCGCTAACCCTGGTTGGTGAGTGTCGGCAGCAGGCCTCGTTAGAAAAGCACGTCACCAGGGTCCTTAACTAAAAGACATTCTTGGTAGAGTAATAAGACTCTAAAAAAAAAAAAAAAATTACTGATTGACTAAGATCGACTAAGACCAAACCCACAGAATAATCAACTAAGAGCGGACAGCCCTACAGGTCACTACATATCATATCACATATTTGGGGGGGGGGGTTCAAGGAACAAATCATTTACATTATCTCACAAATAATTTTTCTTTAGGCTGTTAAGTGTTAGGTAAGCCAAATCACACAAGTAGTTTCTATGATTGAAACCAGTTTTATTTCCATATCTTTGACCTTGGTGGGTCTAATCAGTAGAGACTCCCCTACCGGCCCACCGACCACATCTTCTAGTATTGGCAGAGTAATGTACTTAGTCTCACTCCATTACTGTTCTGTTGTAAGTCATAGCCACCAGACCTGAGAGCACGTGATAAATCCACTGGATAGAGAGCTGCTGCAAACACATTAGGCCTGGCGCGTCGGCTTAATGAAGCGAATGTGTTTACAAGGCAAAACAAGTCTCAACCCCGACGGGCTCATCAGTATCCGGGCTAGTGTGTGGTTCACAATAATACCACAAGGGGGCAGCCTGTACACATTTTGTTTGTTTGGCCTCCTCTCTTCTCTATTTCAGATTATTTGGAAGATGTAGCCGATCATCTTTTAACAGAAACTGGTTGTTTAACCCTTTCACTACCACACTACTGTACCAAATGGTTAACCCTTTCACTGCGACAATACAGAAAGTTAACCCTTTCACTACCACGTCTGTAGTATGGTAGTGAAAGGTTAACCTTCTGTAGTGTGGCAGTGAAAGGGTTAAAGTTGAGGATGTATTCTGCTCATGCATGAATTTCAATATAGTAAATTCTGTAAAAAAGGAAAGAAAGGCAAACATGCAGGACAAGATATTCCTTTATTGATCCCGTTGGGGACGAGCCACGTGTTAAAGGCAGAACAACTCTGTGTTACATTCTGTGATATTTTCAGATTCAAAGGATGACCACAAACATCTGCTTTCACTTCATGTCACAGTGAGGCTATTTTGCATCCCTCCTAGGAAGTACAGATTCATTAATTTTGGGACACAAAAGGATGCAAATTTAAATAACTCATAATTATTAACTTTTTCTTATTTTCAAAGAAGAATGAGCGGTTCACTCCCCTTAGCATTTTGAGACACAGGAGAGTAGGTTCAGATGGGATTCGATCGCAGGCTAGCAGGGGAACATGCATGTCCAACAAAGGTGCATCCTAAAGGGGAACATCACCCAATTTTTTGTATTCATACATACAAGATTCAGACATCTTTTGTCTTGGAAAGTCCAAAAACATGAATGAACATGAACATATTTCTCCCAAATCCAAATAATAGAATGCTAGTAACTAGAAACTATGGTGCTTCTAGGCTTAACTCAAACGTGTGATGTCATCAGGTACACAGTCCAGAGCTGCTCCATAGACAATGAATTGGGAGAGATGGTATAGATGACACTGAGAGCACCCAGGGGAATGTTCTCCATATACACGTACATTTTCTGTTTCAGAACAAATACTCACAAATACTCAAACAAACATTCTGTGGGTCCACAAAATCAGTTTCCCATTCAGCTCCAGACTTTATACCTATGACCTCACAAGGTTGAGTCTTAGTTCTGTGGTTTCTGACTTTGTGAGAGAGTAGCTTGTTGATGTGGAATCATTTGACCAGATTATTCACAGAGGCGGACGAGTCTTTGATTAAGTATAGAGTTTTCTGACAGATGGCATGTTACAACGTGGAGATACCTAGGTTACAGCAATGGGCCCTATAGCCTAGAATAGATATACAGGAGAGTAGACAAAACAAAGTGGAGCATTGGCGTACATAATATCAATTATAGATATGATGTACTGAGAGATATGGACAATGATATGAAATAGATATGATTGGGAATGACATGGAGATATAAGTGAAGGCTGTGTGTGTGTTAGAGAGAGAAGTGTGTTGGTAAATTACTCATGTTCACAAAGGTTGGTTGCTAATTCTTACTTTGCCGTGGTGTCTGCCTCTGACACCCGACATGGTCTCTGGACAACCTGTAGTTATGTACTTCTGTCTTATTGCTCTTATTGTCTCCAGGGAAGGCCAAGACGAGGGAGTCTCGCCAGTCCATCATCAACCCTGACTGGAACTTTGCGAGGATGGGCATCGGGGGCCTGGATAAAGAGTTCTCGGACATCTTCCGCAGGGCCTTCGCCTCCCGCGTCTTCCCCGCAGACATGGTGGAACAGATGGGTGAGCTCCTCTCTCTCTCGCTCTCTCTCGCTCTCTCTCTCTCTCTCTCTCTCTCTCTCTCTCTCTCTCTCTCTCTCTCTCTCGCTGTCACACTTACTGTCTTTTCATCATTCTATCACTTTCTTCATACTTTACTTTCACTTTTTTTTCTTCTCGGATGGATGCGAGTAGACTGTATATTTTCGTACACATGCTTGTTTTGTTTTTTCCCCTCTTCATTCTCAAATTTGTTCCATAACGATACCAAAGTCTGTTTTGAAGAGAAGTTAGTTGGTTCACAGTCATCTTTTTTTTTATCCACTTTTTCTCCCATTTTTCTATATTTTCTCCCATCCCAATTTCGTATCATCCAATTCAACCCTCCCCTGTCACGAACGCTGTTTCTTGCCTCCCACAAGCCGGCTGCAATGTGGACTAAGTCATACATAGCACAAGTCCCCTCCGGTACTTGAGGTAACAGCAGTCGCATCTTTTCACCTGCGCAGCTCGATCTCTCAGTGTCGAGGAGTAACGCATGGGAGGCTCACGCTGCCCCCGACACTTCCTGATTCTACTGCGCAGGCGCACCAACCGACTTGTAGGAGTCGCTTGTTCACAACGTTCGATCCCCACCCTTCAGTTTTCCCTCCCCGTAATACGGCCAATGTGTATTACTGCGGACGACCAGCTAAACTGAAAACAATGTGGAGAGCTGGATTCGAACACGCGAATCCTAGCGTCTCCACACTGGTGGCGAGTGCCTTGCCCACTACACCACCTAGCCGCCTACGGTTCACAGTCATCTTAACAATGTGTACTAACAAGACTGACAGGACCAGACCGCTATCTCCTTGAACAGGGAGTTATCCGTGTCTAAGAATATTGCATATAATTGTTTTTCTTTCATATTTATTTTCATATTTTAACTGGTCAATTACACAGTAATTAATTTGGTTAAAAAGGACAATTTTGCTACTTAGTTACCATGGCAACCGCTCACTGCATGATTCCCAGTCTTTTGGCAGAGATTGTAATTCATTTAAAACATCTGTAAAACTCACATTCCACCTCAAAATGCAGTAAATTATAATTTGACTCAATATAAAATCACACCACATTTAAAGGTCCCCTCTATTCAAAACAGATTGTTATTTGTGCACTTCTCTGTAAAATCGGAGCCGCCTGTGTGACGCAACTAATCCTGTGAAGATATCATGCTCGCTATTGCCCAGCTGGCCACACTGTCATCCAGGAAATGCTAACTGCTAACGTGAAACTCGTATTATAAGTTGACACATCTAGTTATCTATGCACAAAAACAATGATTGTTTTCAGCTAATCTCTTAGTTATAACAAGATTGTGTAAACTAAGAAGTGTTGAGAGAAACAAATGTTTTGCGATCCGTTTAGGTGGAAAAAGAGAGTTAACTTGGGGGAAGAGACGTGAGGGGGGAGGGGCGTTCATAGATCATTACATTCGCAATGAGGGCAAAGGTGTAGGGACGCTGCTAAGAAATTGTCACTAGTTTATTGAACACACCAAACAACTTGTTCAATATACAACATATTTGAAGTGTTTTCTCTGGATATTTGTGTAAGTAGTTTCATTGTTGCGACCATCTTTAGTGTTATGGAAGTCCCCATTGAAAACTACCGCAGTGATCCGTCTCATTACTAGACCTTCTCTGATGGTACTTCTCACCACGTCAGTCGGACACCTCTCTAATAGAAGTAATAAGAGTTTGCCAAAAGCAAATCACTCATTCAGACCCTGGAACAAGTTCAGTCGTTGTCTGTGATTGTCAACAATACGGCACACTCAACTTGGAATAGTTATTTTGAGAAGGGCATCCTTTTTTTTTTTTAAATCGGCCGAACACAAACGAAGTGACTGGCTGGGAATTAACTGACAAGACAGCGTCCTTCTTGTACTGGTCTGTCATTTGTCAGCTGTCACTGGTTGACTCACAGGGTAAAGAAGAATGACTTATGACGGGGTTATCCCTCCCTACACACACACACGCACGCACGCACGCACACACACACACACACACACACACACACACACACACACACACACACACACACACACACACACACACACACACACACACACACACACACACACACACACACACACACACATAGTTGTATGACATGTCTCAGATTACCATGCTGACTCCCTTTGCCAAAGGACATCTCAAAGCAGCTCATACTTAAAACCAGTGGCTTTTGTGAGCTTCTCTGTGAGACGAACACACTCACTCACTCACTGACTGACTCACTCACTCACTCACTCACTCACTCACTCACTCACTCACTCACTCACTCACTCACTCACTCACTCACTCACTCACTCACTCACCTACACACTCACTCACTCACCTACACACTCACTCACTCACCTACTCACTCACTCACTCACTCACTCACCTACACACTCACTCACTCATTCACCTACACACTCACTCACTCACCTACTCACGCACTCACTCACTCACTCACTCACTCACTCACTCACTCATTCACCTACACACTCACTCACTCACTCACTCACTCACTCACTCACTCATTCACCTACACACTCACTCACTCACTCACTCATTCACCTACACACTCATTCACCACACAACTACACCACTGGTACACCTTGTGGCGTGCCGCAGTGTGCTAGCTGACCTTTAGCTGTGTGGCCTGCAGGAGTCAGTGGCCCCTGGCTGTGTCCAGCTGGCCACTGTAATGAGATGGCGAGCCCTGATAGTGAAGACTGCTAAAGGTGAGGGTGTAATTGGCCAGGTTGGGGAGGGGTGGGGGCCACAGGTGCTGACGGAGGGGATCGGACGCAGGGGGAGGTGTTTGTGTGTGTGCGCGTGTGTGCTTTGTGCCTACGGTTTGTGACCATACAAGTGTGTGTGAAAGAGATTCAGTGAGAGTTAGAGAGTTTGTTTCACTCTCACCTTGTCTACCCTTTGCTCCCATGAAGGTGACCCAGACAGAGACAAGACAGAGATGCAGAGTCCCCCTCTCCTCTCAGATCAGCCCCCGTACCGTCTCTCTCTGCCTGAAATGAACTCACCGTTTCGTCCATCGACTCCCCCACCTGTCGTCCTCCTCGCTGCCTGCCTTTCAGAGGGCTCCCAAATGGCAGCTCTGATGGTTATCTGCCTCCTCAATTAGTCTGGAGTAAATGTCATTAAGCAGGTGCAATAAGCCATTAAAAGACATGCGCTGTCTAGACCCGCTGGGCAGTAGGGGACGAAATAGTGAGTCGATCTCCAGACTTGATCTTTATGGAGTAGAAATACATCAAGGAAGTGATGGGTTAGCGCTAATGAGATGTCGTTAAAACCATTTTACAGATTGTTCTCAGAATCAGACCCTTCTATCTTTGGGAGGGAAATGGGGCTCAACTGCTCAGATCATCCTAGATATTTCTTTGCCTCTCTGCTCACCCTTTTAGTGATATTCTTTATAATAAGTATTACGCAAACATTTACTGTTGGTTCTAAACAAATGAATACAACAGAATCCTAAGGAACACAAAATAATTTGAACCCTCACACAGACGAACCACATAACTGGTATTTGCGGTTGTATCTAAATCTGTGATGTGCCTGTGTAAATGTGATATATCACAAGAAGGTACTCAACCTATACTGTCTTCAACTGTGAATAAACACAACACAACACACGTTTGAAAACACTCCCTTAAAACGGAGTTACAGTATATGTTTTTTCGTCTGAGGTGCTCATTAGTTGGTTGCTTTAAAATGTCACACAAAAGATGTTGTGTGATGTTACAAAAGCGGTCTCCCCAGGGCCCTCATTTATCAACAATTCTTAGAAAGTGTTCTATTTTCGTAAGAAATATCGGGATTTATCAACAGTGCGTACACGTGTCCTATGCTCCTCCGTGTTGATAAATACCATTTGTTCTTACCGTCAATGCTCGTGCATGATTATCCATATAATGAAAAACCCCCCATGGGATGTGAAATAATGGACTGACCCGAGCGAACTCTGAGAAACTCCACGAGCGAGATTGTTCACGGAGGCGCTGTCGAACCAAGAAGACACAACCCGTGTTATGTCGGATATCAACGACTCCCTAAGACCATTGCTGCAATTCTGCCTGGACAGCTCAAAATACTAATAAAGACCGTTAACCACTGTTTGGCGTTGGTATGTCATTATAACCATGCTGGAATATGAATGCCTTTATTAGTTTTGTTCGATTGGCTACCGGGTATAATATGATTTGTAGAGGCATACAATCTATTTTGTTGTCCGTATTAGGTAGCCTACCGGTATATGAATTACATATAATAGCAGCCATAGCCTACATTATGCAACAGTAACTTGCGCATATATAATATATCATATCATATATTCCTATATGTCTCCCAGGAATCGTGGGGCTCTGGGGAATAAAGGTTGGGAAGACCCTGCTATATCATAGCCTATCCTTTATAATGTTATAGGCTATTTCATTTACAGTTTACTCTATCAGCCTACCCAGCATGTAATACGTTCTTTGTTAGAACTCAACTCGTTATTATTTTGCACATAGATTGCAGAAATACGGGAACGTTTTGATTTATATTTAAAAGGCTTTGACACAAAACGAAATAAGTGGAATTTCGAAGCTGCAAGCAGAATACAAGTCATATCACCCACACGATATATGCTACCTGTATCCAGAGCATGTATGCTTTTCATTCATTTAAGACACATTTATTGCAAGGGTTTTGTATACACATAAACTCAACAAATAACCTCTGTTCTCGTTGCAATGCGTTTTTAATTCTTTCTTATACAGTAGGAAGGGGGAAGAACACTATATCGTGGGTGTTCATATGACTTGTATTCTGCTTACAGCTTAGAAATTCCACTTGTTTCGTTTAACAATGGCAAAGCCTTTTAAATATAATCAAAACGTTCCCGTATTTCTGCAATCTATGCGCAAAATAATAACGAGTTGAGTTACGCTGAGCGCAGTCAGTACACCCCGTATATTCCGATAACGCTATATATATTATAAACCATGCTGCATTCATTCAGAAGGAAAGACTTATTATTCCAAATGCTATTTATAGGGTTTTGACCATAATTACACTACTGTTGCTATTTTACAATTAACTAGAATGAATTACGGGGGTCATACAGAACACGTCAGTCAAACTAATGAACGAAAGCTTATTTCCGCGTTGAAACTAATGCATGAAACTGATGGGAGAATATGCCGTCCGTCTGCAGTATCCATATTCTACCGCCGGGCGCCAGGTACGCATGCCCTGAGCTGAGCGTAAATATACGCACAAAGTCAAGCACACGTTCAAATTGATAAGTCACACACTTTGCTTAGAAATGATTGTACGCACGGGTTACGCACATATCTGTGCGTACACAATGTTGATAAATGAGGGCCCAGGATTCTAAACTCATAACATGGTATTATAATATATTTTGACTAAACATACCTCGTGATTTTGTTTGCTATTGATTTTGTTTGCGTTGTCACACCTTACAGTAGCTCACCACACAGAGTTGAGCCTACAGGCTACAGCGGGTTGGGGCTGAAAATATTTTCTGTTCTGTTTCACACAAACACACTGGTTGATGACAAATCCTTTTCATTTCAGTGTAGCCTCTCCAGATATATTGCCACTAGTCCTACAGTCATGAGTTCCGGTGTGTTTTAATGAACCCAAGTCGCAGGTTGGAAACACCTGGTTCTGGTTGAATCCCTGATCCCCCTGGTCCGGTTTCTCTACATTTGACCAAACCACAGACGGGTACCCGGGTAACCATTACCCCACTCACGCAAAGTCCACACAGAAAGGCCCTCCTTCCGTGCTAACAACTGTGCCGGATTCCCTGGTCCAATTCAGGTTGTGGGTCCAGGTGGAACTGCTCCTTGTAAATATCTCTTAATTCCTCCATTCTGCGATGCTGTGTCCATCTCCAGGCTGTAAGCACGTGAAGGGCATCCTGCTGTTCGGACCCCCAGGCTGTGGTAAGACCCTGATGGCCAGGCAGATCGGCAAGATGCTCAACGCCCGCGAGCCCAAGATAGTCAACGGCCCCGAGATCCTCAACAAGTATGTGGGGGAGTCCGAGGCCAACATCAGGAAGCTGTTCGCCGACGCAGAGGATGAGCAGAAGCGGGTGAGACGAAGACACACACACACACACACACACACGCACACACACACACACACACACACACACACACACACACACACACACACACACACACACACACACACACACACACACACACAAACAAGTTAATTAATATTTAGATCCAGAGATTGTACATCTCACACACATAGTATTCACGTTTCCACATGCTTTTGAGGACATGTCATGGTTATAGGAAACATATTCTGTGCCACACACACACACACACACACGCACACACACACACACACACACACACACACACACACACACACACACACACACACACACACACACACTGTTGACGTATATACGTTTTCATTAGGGCGTATTCTCCACAACATACAGTATTACCACTAGTCCAATGGTATGACTTTGCTGAACTTTGCCAATTATGTCCACATCAGATAAGGTAGTGAACCTGTTCCCAGGTCAGTTTTCTACCGTCCTCACTGAGCAACACTGATAACAATCACCTCAAGTCCAAACTGAAAAAAGCTAATTTCACCAGCAGTGGAGAGATCTGCCCTTTAGCCAGGCATAGTTGTAATAACTTTGGTAAAGTTCCGGACTGTGTGTGCGTGTGTGTGTGTGTTAAGGGAGGAGAGGGAAGGAGAGGAGAGGTGAGTGGAGGAGAGTGGGACAGTTGTACACAGAGACCCGGTAGTGACAGTCAGACAGTGTGACAGCGACGGGCCTCACTCTGCACCACCTAATGAGGGGCTGGGTTATCTCTGACCTGCCCTCAGACCTCCCTCCCTCCCTCCCTCCCTCCCAACACACACACACACACACACACACACACACACACACACACACACACACACACACACACACACACACACACACACACACACACACACACACACACACACACACACACACACACACACACACACACACACACACTCTTCTCTCTTCTCTCTTCTCTCTTCTCTCCTCTCTCTCTGTCCTCTCCTGCCAGTAATAAGGCAGCTCCACACCTGTTTTAAATGCTAGGTCTGAGGACTGACAGGGCCATCAATAGAGAGATAACCCCCCAGCCCGCTGGTGCTCTCTCAGGCCGTCCATCTTTCTGTCCCCGTGGGGGAATAATAAATACTGTCCTCCAAAAGCCACGAGCACAGGAATAAAAACAGTGTGGTTGATGCTGTGTTGTTGTTTTCAACGCAGTCAAAACGGGGGAGAAAAGCCTTGCCATAAAATGTCAATCAAAACACACTTTTTTCAGTGGTCGGTAGCTAAAAATCCTGAATTTACCAGCGCCTGATTGGGAAATAGCCATTGTTTACTTTTTCCTGTGAAACTAGGCACAAATGAAAACGTAAACATGGAGCTACCACAGGAATTATTCGAAATAATTGTAAACTTGTGTTTGATGTGTTGTTGTTTCTATGTGGTCGTGTATCGGTAAATTCAAAACTGATATACCGTCATGGATCCATGCAAACCGCTGTCCAAGATATAGGCCTATGCGTACTGTAAAAGATATGCATACAGTATATTTTTTTATGAATCAAATAAAATAAAAACATTCCTGGCAGCAGTATTAAAAAAGTAAATAAAAAATAAGAGACCATTTTTAATGTACTGGAAAACTCAAATACTGTTCAAATGAAGAAGAATATTGTGATGTTTTGGCCATATTGCCCAGCCCTATATTTGATGAATTTACCCCCCCCCCCCCCCCCCCCCTCCCTTCCTGTCCTGTAGCTGGGCGCCAACAGCGGTCTTCACATCATCATCTTTGATGAGATTGATGCCATCTGTAAGCAGCGTGGCAGCATGGCGGGCAGTACAGGAGTCCACGACACGGTGGTCAACCAGCTTCTGTCCAAGATAGATGGCGTGGAGCAGCTGAACAACATCTTGGTGATAGGTATGTGCACATGCCTGACGTGTCATGAGTCATTTCTTTTGCAAGTCCAAGTCAAGTCGCAAGTATTTCGTCACAAGTTCAAGTCTCAAGTCGTTGGTCACAAGTCCAAGTCAAGTCTCAAGTCTTTGAGTGGCAAGTCTCAAGTCGTTGGTCACAAATCCAAGTCAAGTCTCAAGTCTTTGGTCACAAGTCCAAGTCAAGTCTCAAGTCTTTGGTCACAAGTCCAAGTCTCAAGTCTTTGGTCACAAGTCCAAGTCAAGTCTCAAGTCTTTGGTCACAAGTCTCAAGTAAGGTTGGGCAAAACTCACAAAACTGCTATTCGGTTGGTCACTGGGAACTATTCGAATACTATCACTCCCACGTTAACATATGATATTGTTTTTACTTAATAGCCGTGTCTTAATAATAGCGAATGTGAGATAATCAAACAAGAGAGCTAGCTGGCTGCTGTCGTTGCCAACAGCTAGATACAGTGTTTAGGAGTTGCAACAGGCTAACGTAATTTCCAGGAACAAGCATTCATTCCAAAAGTTGATGCTTGACATGTCTGAGCTTCCACATTAACACTTTGAGTGCCACGCCTCTTCCGGGAAGTTATTGCCTCATGCCACCCATTAAATCAGTGTAATCGGTCACCTTCTTTGTAGAGCTATAACCATATTCTATATTATAGCTATGGATACAGTACTATAGTCATTTGACACTGGGTTTCTTCCGGTCAAGATGCAAAAAATAAATAACTTTTCCATCCATACGTTCCCGTGTTATACCATGGTGAATATATAAGTATGGTTTTAGAGCGGTCTGGCGTAATTCATGAAATGCTGGGTTATAGCCAGGAATGTTGTAGACGCTAGCGTTCCTCACCTGAACCCGCTATTGTTCTGGATTCAAATCCACATTATCGGTACACATTGAACACTAAAAACGGTTATCAGCCCGATCGCTATGAAAGCATTGCAGGATCAAGCTAGAATTTACGTCAAATCGCCCTTACCTTTGGCCGGGAGTAATCCAAAAAGAATATTCCAATTTCTTGATCGCCATCTGGTGGATCCAATCCCCATTTGCTCGACGTTATAAACGACCATAACATACGGATCGGGCTTAGTTGACAGGCTTCGATTTAACCGGCAGAACTGTGCTCCTCCCCGAGAAGAAAATAATGAAATCCGAGACTTGGGGTCATTCCACAGCTTTGTTCAGGCCAGAACTGACTCCACAAGTTACATTAAGACAAATTGGGAAAATGAATCAAACATTGAAATAACTGAAGACGAATGGGAGAACATGTGCAGAACTCAATGTAGCTAGACTAATTCAAAAACATGGAGAGAATTCCGCTGGAAAAACTTGACTAGATTCTTCATAACTCCCGAAATCAAATCCCGACAAGTAGGCATAGAGCAACCATGTTGGAGACAGTGCAGCCAGAGGGAGGCAAACCACTCTCATATCTTTTGGAATTGTCCAGGTATTCAATGTTATTGGCAAGATGTTCACTCCACCATGCAGGTTATATTGAATTTTAAGATACCGGAGACCTTCTCCTATTTGTACCTGGGTAACTTACCTGAGGAATTGGTAGGAGGAGACAGATATTTGATAAAAATATTTTTAGCAGCAAGTAAGAAAGCGATCACGCGTCTCTGGTATCAACCAGAACCTCCAACAAAAGAAAAATGGTTGGCCATTATAGGCGAAATATACACAATGGAAAGACTTACTTTTATTCTCAGATTACAGGAAGAGAAAGGTTTGATGTACTGGGAAAAATGGGACTTTTATATGTTAATTACAACAACCAGTGGATGATGTATAGTTGTAAAGAATATTCACCATACCTATAGGGAAAGTAAGAGAATTGAGAACTCAGCATGTGAAAAGTATATTTTTGTAAAGTGACACTAATAATGCAGCCCTTGTTGTTTGTGATTGTTTACTTATTGTGAAAAACAATAAAAAGAAAGTTATAAAAAAAAGAAAAAATAGAATAATGGCAGTAAGTTAGTAAAGTGGCAGTGTGTGTGTGTGTCAGTGTGTGGGGGGGGGGGGGGGGGGGTTCTTAGTCCAGAGTCTGTGGGGGCATAGTAACTAATGCTAACGGAGCAGGTGAATGTAAAGCATTCATTCCGAAAGTTACATCATTGATGCTTGAAATGTGTGAACATAGTGAAACAACATAAATGGCTGCATTTATATAGCTTAGATTTAATCCAAAGCGCTTTTCAATTTGTTCTCACATTCACACACCAACGGCGGAGGTAACCATGCAAGGTGCCAACCTGCTCATCGGGAGCAGTTAGGGGTTAAGTGTCTTGCTCAAGGACGCTTCGACATGCTGCCCGGGAGCAGCGGGAATCGAACCGGGAACCTCAGGATTACCAGACGACTGCTCTACCTCTGTCGCCCCCCATGGCAAATGTACAAAACGTTGCTACCATGTAATATCTCTAGTCTCTCTTTCTTTTTTGTTCTCCCAGCTGTTAACAGACTGTTATGCTACCTGACAAGCGAACTGTACCCAGCATGCCGTTCAGTGGTGTAACAGTTAATAGGGTCCCCTTTCAATACACTACACAGTGTAGGAGCTGGTAAAAACAAGGGAAAATGTACTGTATTTTTTTGTTTTTGACAAAACGATATTTGCTTTTATTAGATTTTTTTATAATTTAACAACTATTTGAATATTCGAAAATCATTGCCCATCCCTAGTCTCAAGTCTCTTATGGTTGTAATAAGCATTAGGCTCTTATCAATCTTTTTTCTAAATATAGAGGATGGCTTAAAAAATAGATATAGACTAACGCTACTCAGGGTAACAGGGAATATTTGCTAGGCATGCATAACTGTAACCTATAACCTGTAACCTAAGAGTACAGCTGTAAGCAAACACTCAATTATCTTTTCAAAATATTCAGAGAATGTCAAGGTAACCTTCCTTAGCTACAAAGCTAATAGCAAGCTAACGTTAGATAATGTTAGCAGATGCTGAGCTTAACATGTTTGCTAACAGTCCAACATGAACTTTCACGTTACTGTGTGACTGACCTAACGTTACCCGAGTTTGACATGGTCAATCCAGCATCCTTTCTTTGAATACCGCAGATGTAGTATTTAGCAAGTATTTTGTTTGGGCTTTGTGTGAAGTTATTATAGCCAAAGGTTATGACAAAAGGCACAGCAGTTGTGCTCACCACACAGGACTTCAGCACCACTCTCCACCGGACAGCTCCCTCCAATCATTGTGCTGTTGCTGCTGTGTGCAGCAGATGCATACGGTTATGATGGTAATAAGGGAGGGAATGACATTCAGCTTGTCCTGACATCAGACATTTCCTTAACCCTTTCACTACCACACTACAAAGTTAACCCTTTCACTACCACACTACAGAAGGTTAACCTTCCCTAACTGTAGTGTGGAAGTGAAAAGGTTAATGTTAACTCATTCAGCGCCGGAGCTATATGCCCGATATAGGTCTAGATGGCCACCGCTTTAATCAATGGGAGGAGTGGGAGATTTGCGAGTGCTTAAAATACATCTTAAATGATGGCTATGGGTCTAATACACTTGTCGATTATCAGTGAGTTGCTTGCAGTCAACATGTACAAAACGGATTGTTTTTTCATCTGTACATTTCTGTTTTATACCGTTTTGAATATGAGTATAGTTTTGGTGATTTCTAGTAATTCCAGAGAAAGACGCGATAATAGCCCTTTAGTGGAATACACAAAACACGTTGTCATTTTTCGGCTGATTATCGAATCTTCCTGAAATCAATGCTAGATCATAATTATCATCCTTCCTTGTGCACGCATGCAATGTTGTTTAGACCGGCGCGCCGCTCCCCCCCCCCTCCCACCCAACGGAAAACAGCCACACATACACACACAGATACAGTGTAGATCGGGGTAGAAATACATATCAGGTCAACGATCAAATTTATATATGATGTTCTTACCTTGTATCTGATGTAATGCAAAAGAGATAGTCCAATTATCTGAACGCCATTTGAAGTACTGGGCGCGGATGTCCGTGCCACGTTCAACAGCATTGCATATGAGGGGGGGGGGGGGAATCTATCGTTGAAATCAGGTTACCTCGCCTGATTATTTAAACCACACCCGCACGGCTTGGATCGTCCCAGTGAAAAAAAAACTATACCATTCCCAGTGGAGTGCAATACCAGCCGGAGGGCGTAGGGGGCGGTATTTGCCCTTTTGCAAGCTCAGACCCATTCCCAACGATAACATCAAGCTGGATGGATGAAAATGAATGGATATCGCTAATAAAAGAAATAACGATTAAAACCCGACTATACTCGTGATTGGCGCTCAAGCGATGGCGAGTTAACCCGACTATCATCGGGTCTGGCGTCCAATGAGTTAATATGCCCCCAAAAATTATGAGTCCCACCTCGAGTCAGTGTTTCAGTCACATGTGTGTGAGAATTAAGTGCAGACTCTAGTCCCCATCTTTGGCGTGCGGTCACTGTTCTTGGCCTGTTGGACCAGCAACTCTCCGTCCTCCAGCACAGCAGACACTGAATCACCCCACCTGATGATCCCATTCATTATGTAACTAGCATAGTCCTCCTGGTTGGTACCAAACGCCTGGAGTGGACAGAGGTCAGAGGAGAGGAGAGAGGGAGGGAAGGAGAGTAGAGAGGGATGAGAGGATAGGAGATGAGGAGAGATGGAGATGAGAGGAAGGAGATGAGAGGAGATGATAGAGGGAGGGAAGGAGAGCAGAGAGGGTTGAGGAGAGGAGAGGAAAGGAAAGAGGGAGGAGAGGATAGGGCTGGGCGATAAAACGATAACGATAACTATCACGATAAATTATTTCCTCGAAATAAACATGAAACGTGGTCGCAAAGTTTCGATATATCGATTTCCAAGCTTGGCTCCGTTCAGCCTCGGCTCAGCACACTCACTAACAACAACCAACGTTACGTGATGACGTGACGTGCATACGCACAACAGCTAACAACCAATCAGTGAAGGAGATGGCCGAGAGCGAACGAGATCCGGAAGGAGACCCAGAGGTACTAGGACTCACTCAACAACAAGGCTTGCTAGGCTAATTAGCTTGCACGGCGTTGTTTTATATATTTACGTGCCGAGTATGTGTGTGTTTTGAATTCTGAGGCCACGTTTAAGTAGTGTGGGGTATACAGTGGACGTCGTTTCAATATATTGTGGCAGAAGAGAGTATTTTAGTGTCATATTTAGCACATTGTCGTGGAATACACCGCTTAGAAGCAACAGGCTGGCTAGGATACCTAGCTTGCACGGCACTGTTTTATATATTTACGTGCCGAGTATGTGTGTGTTTTGAATTCTGAGGCCACGTTTATAGTAGTGTGGGAGTGGACGTCGTTTCAATATATTGTGGCGGAAGAGAGTATTTTAGTGTCATATTTATTGTCATGAGATACTCCGCTTGTCGGCTAACTGTTGACGTGCGCGGACTGATGACGACATCAACTCGACTTGAGACATTCGCAGCAGCATATTAGAAGTTAATTAAACTTGACAGACATTATATCGACGATAATTATCGATATCGAATTATATGAAAACATTTTATAATTTTATCGCAATAACGTTTTTGGTCATATCGCCCAGCCCTAGGAGAGGATGGGAGAGGAATAATGGAAAGGAGAGGAAAATAGAGCATGGGGAATGGGAGTGAGAAGGAGGGGAGGTAACAGAGAGAGAGAGAGAGAGAGAGAGAGAGAGGGAGAGAGAAGCATGTAAGGAGGGGTGAAACTATTTATAATACTACTAAAACTGTAGCAGTACTAGCATCTGCAATACAATCCAACTAGCCAATCTCTGATATTGTTCCAGTGTACAAAGCATGTTGTCAAGATGATCTAAGAGACACATGATGTCACTTACTGGTTTGATGTCATTATTCATTGAAGCCAGGAAGTCGTGTCTGTGAACCTGCAGCTTCTCTGCCTTCTCCAGATCCACTTCCACCGTGGTAGTGGCCTACAGTGCACACACACACACACACACACACACACACACACACACACACACACACACACACACACACACACACACACACACACACACACACACACACACACACACACACACACACACACACACACACACACACACACACACACACACACTCTGTTACGACCCTGGCTCAAAGGCCCGCAAACCTATGTGCAAACCAACACCAAAACCCCGTGCTCAAACTCAAAATGCTACTCTATTAAGGAATTACTGGTGTAAACTAAAGTACAAGGACAGAAGACCGTGATAGCTATCTGTTACCCAACACTTCTCTAACCACAGACCCTGCATGTGTGTTACCAGGGCTGGTTTTAAAGCTGCCAGCAGGTAGCCAATCAGCAGCAATTAGCTAATTGGCAGCCCTCACCTGCATGCCCCGTGACACAGGAGTGATCAGGCCTGCATGCACAGTGACACAGGAGTGATCAGGCTCCTAGTACATAACACCTCCCCCACCAAACTGGTTGCCCAAGAGGCAACCACTACACAACAACCCATAAACGAAACAAAAAAACAACTGTGACCCATTAGTTGTCAGGGCCACTACCACAACAGCGATAACGGGTACCACAAACACCGGTACTATGACCGTGAGAGGGCGTCTGCTAGCACGTTGTCCCTCCCACGAATGTGGCGAATATCCAAGTTATACGCTTGGAGGAACAAACTCCATCGCATCAAACGATGGTTCGAGTTCACCATGCTGCGAAGAAAAACCAAAGGGTTATGGTCTGTATACACAACAAGGGGTAAACTGGAGGATCCAACGTAAACATCAAAATGGTTCAAGGCAAGAACCAAAGCGAGCGCCTCCTTCTCTATAGTAGAGTAGTGCAGTTGATGCCTGTCAAACCTTTTAGAAAAGTAGCACACTGGGTGCTCCAACCTCTAATGCATCCTCTTGCAGGAGGACGGCTCCAGCACCGAGGTCACTAGCATCCACTGCCAACTTGAATGGCAGTTGAAAATCGGGAGCTGACAGAACGGGAGCGCTAATCAGAATACCCTTGATGCTCTCAAAAGACTGTTGACAAGTCTCAGTCCACACAAAAGGTACCTTAGGACTGAGCAGATTGGTCAAAGGGGCAACAACAGAAGCAAAGTTCCTACAGAAACTCCTATAGTACCCTGCCATACCTAGGAAGCGCTTTAACTCCCGCCTGGTGATGGGAGCAGGGAAGCCCACTATATCCTCCACCTTAGCTGCAATGGGGCACACATGCCCACGTCCAACCACCTTACCCAGGTAGGTAACCGTGGCCTGTCCAAATTCACATTTTGCAAGGTTAACTGTCAAGTTAGCATCACCCAACCGCTTGAACACTTCCGCCAGATGCTCCACATGTTGTGACCAAGAGGAACTGTGGATAACCAGGTCATCCAGATATGCCTCACAGAACGCTACCCCGGCCAGGACCTTGTTCACTAGCCGCTGAAACGTCGCTGGGGCATTTCGCATGCCAAAGGCCATCACTGTATACTGGCAGAAACTCTCTGGTGTGACAAAAGCGGATATCTCACGTGCTCGCGGAGTAAGCGGAACCTGCCAGTATCCCTTTAGCAAATCCAATTTACTTACAAAGGCTGCTGAACCCACCCGATCGATACAGTCGTCCATCCGAGGAAGAGGGTACGAGTCCGGCTTGTTTACTGCATTAACTTTACGGAAGTCAGTACAGAACCGATGAGTGCAGTCTGGCTTATCAACAAGCAGGCAGGGGGAGCTCCACGCACTAGAACTGGGCTCCGCAATGCCATGTCTCACCATATAGTCTACTTCCTTACTCAAGATCCGTCGTTTTTCCGGATTCACCCTGTAGGCATGTTGCTTAATTGGCCCTGCACTACCAACATCAATGTCATGCTCGAGTACATTAGTACGACTAGGGACATCAGAAACCAAACGTATATATGCTGTCTAAGTAGGCACACCACATCCGTACGCTCAGGAAGTGGCAAGTACGACAGGTGTGAGTCCAAGTCACCTAGTATCTGGGTGTTTGGCAACCTGCCCTGAGAAATCTCCTTCGACACAGAACAGTCGGCTACAATAGGAGATGCAGAAACTGTTAGAACAGCCACAGGCTTGACCCCTGACTGGTCAATCTGAGCCCTATCATTGTACGCCTTCAACATATTGACGTGACATAATCTACTCTTGCGCCTGCGGTCGGGAGTCTTAATCAAGTAGTCGACCTCACCAACTTTGCGCTCAACGGAGTATGGCCCACTGTATTTAGCCTGTAATGCAGACCCAAGAATAGGCGAGAGAACCAACACCTTGTCTCCCGGTGAGAACACCCTATGTCGGGCCCGCCTATCATACCACACCTTCATTTTTCCTTGGGCTACCTTTAGGTTCTCTTTCGCTAGTTCACATGCTCTACTAAGCTTAAGCCTGAAGTCACACACATAGTCCAACAAATTAGTAGAGGAAGGAGTCTGGTCAGCCAACCACTTTTCCTTCAGCAGTTTCAAAGGACCCCTCACTGTGTGGCCGAACACCAGCTCAGCCGGGCTGAATCCAAGAGACTCCTGGGTTACCTCCCTAGCAGCAAACAGAAGCAAAGGGATTCCATCATCCCAGTCTTTTTCGAACACCGTACAATATGCCCGCAGCATTGTTTTGATAGTCTGGTGAAATCTCTCCAGCGCCCCCTGGGACTCTGGATGATAGGCAGAGGAAGGGCAATGCTGGATAGACAACTGCTGGAGGACCTGAGCAAAGAGACGGGACATGAAGTTAGACCCTTGATCTGATTGAATAACCTTTGGTAAACCAAACGTCGAAAAAAACCTAACCAGAGCTTTGGATATAGCTGGGGCTGTGATCTTGCGTAAAGGAATGGCTTCAGGAAAACGGGTCGCTGCACACATAATAGTCAAAAGGTACTGGTTCCCTGTCTTAGTTCGAGGGAGGGGACCAACACAGTCAATGAGGATCCGCTCAAAAGGTTCCCCAATGGCAGCAATAGGCTGCAGAGGAGCCTGAGGGATCTTCTGGTTTGGTTTACCAACAACCTGACACACATGGCACGAGCGGCAATATTGTGCCACATCCGACTTCAAACCAGGCCAACAAAAATGTCTCAGCACACGGTCATAAGTCTTCCTGACTCCCATGTGACCAGCAAGATCATGATCATGTGCTAGATGCAGTATATCAGGACGATACACGGCTGGAACAACAATCTGAAACACACTGCCCCAGTCATCCAGACTGGACAGGTTAGGTGGTGTCCACTTTCTCATGAGCACATCATTGCTAACAAAGTATCCTTGAGACATATCTATCATTGCATCCTCTAAAACCGCCTCTTCAAAGAGGGACGTCAAGGAGACATCCTTGTTTTGCTCTAGTACCAACTGCTCATGAGACGGTATCACCTTACCAAAACCCTCATCAGGGCCACTTTTCAACTCAACAAAGAACGTGTCACTAAGTGTCATATCACAATCTGAGTGAACAACATCATGGGTGTCACATTTGACCTTTGACATTGCGCGTGTTACCGCACACACAGGAAACACTCCTGGATGCTTCTGTGCGAGCTCATCAGGAACCTCAGAAACTACAGGGACGGGAATTACAACTGGAGTAGCCAGCACTTTGCCACCGGCCAAATCGTTCCCTAGAATGAAGGACACCCCCTTTATGGGGATGTGAGAACACACTCCTACAACAACATTGCCTGATACTAAGGGAGAGTTTAGCGAGACCTCATGCAAAGGAGTATTCACAAAGCCTCCTCCAAAGCCCTGAACAATGGCACCGGAATGCAATGAAGAATCTTCAGAAAATGGCAAAATCCCATCCAGAATGAGAGACTGGAAAGCTCCTGTATCTCTCCATATTGTAATAGCCTGCTTTGATCCTAATGCACCAACCAGTGAAACAAATCCATCCATCATAAACGTTGAGGAGCCCTCTAGCTCCCTGTCTGCACCTTTGATACTTCGCACCCCACCCTCTAATGTCGGCATAGGTGTCCTGTCCATGATTTCTACCAGAGCCACAGTTTTTACATTTTTCTGCTTAAGCACAGGGCACCCAGCAACGATATGACCAGGCTCCTTACAGTAAAAACAGATAACCGCCTCTGGGAATGCACTAGCAGAGCCACCTTGCCTAGGAGTCGAAGTAAACCGACCAGCAGACACGGGTGCCGGGAACCGGCTCCCCTGAAAAGGACGCCTACTACTCCTGGGCCCTCATTCATCAATAGTGTGCGTAGAACATTTCTATTTCCACACGTAAGCACGGAATGTAGAACTAGTGTACGCACAGGGAAGTCGGGATTCATCACACGGTGCGTACGCAGGCTCTATGCTCCTCCGTGTTGATGAATACCACTTTGTTCTACCGTCAATGCTCGTGCATGATTATCCATATATGGTCATGAAAATGAGGAAACACCCCCCATGGGATGTGAAATAATGGACCGACCCGAGCGGGACTCTGAGAAACTCCACGGAGAATTCACTGCTGTCGAACCAAGAAGACACTATCGCGTATTATGGGATAAATAAAAGGCGGATTTGTAAACGGTGATGTCAGATATCAACGGCTCCCTAAGACCATTGCTGCAATTCTGCCTGGACAGCTCAAAATACTAATAAAGACCGTTCGTTGACCACTGTTTGGCGTTGGTTGTGTGTCATTATAACCGTGCTGTAATATGAATGCCTTTATTAGTTGTGTTCGATTGGCTATATGATTTTTAGAGGCATCTATTTTGTTGTCGGCTAATAAAGACCGCGCTGGAATATGACTGCCTTTTCCCGTGTTGTTTGATTAATACCCACGGATTAAAGTTCTCCTCAATTCTATTCCAAATCGCGATGGATCTCCCGTCAATTTTCTACCTGCTGCATATGATTTCTAGAGGCATACTACAATCTATTTTGATGTCAGTATTGGGTAGCCTATATAAACAATATAATACGAGAGCATATAAGAACAATGAATCTCACTGCATGTATGATAGCCTGCCTTTCAATACATGAACTTGAATTCCATCATGTTTGTGTGCGGGACTCACAAGGCTGTTGTCACAATGGGTGGTACCGGTGTACAGTAATAATAACAGTCCACACAATATCACGATCCATGCCATAGCCTATGTTCCATTAGGACATGATCTGTGACGACAAATGTTCTAGAATGTTTGATTAAGATATCATACTCTGACAGCATGCCTATGAGCAACAAAAACGCGAACTTGAATCCCATCATATAGTCTGTCCACTATCTGCATGGTGTCATTGCAATGCGTTTTCTATTCTTTCTTGTACAGTAAAAAGGGGGAAGAACACTATATTCATATGACTTATTCTGCTTACAGCTTCGAAATTCCACTTGTTTCGTTTAACGTAAAGCCTTTTAAATATAATCAAAACGTTCCCGTGTTTCGGCGGTCTGTGCGCAAAATAATAACGAGTTGAGCTTTATGATTTATGATGAATTGAAAATGGGGGACCCTGATGTAAACAGGACGAAAGTTGGTCTGCATCCCCAATTAACAATTGTATGTACTGAGCTGTACTGTACTGTACCCATTCTGCAATCTGTTAATAAACTTTTCAATCAATCAATCAATCAAGCTACGCGGAGCGCAGTCAGTCAGTAGCCTACACCCCGTATATTCCGATAACGCTATATAAACCATGCTGCATTCATTCTGAGAGAAAGATCTATTATTCCAAATGCTATTTATAGGGTTTTGACCATAATTACACTACTGTTGCTATTTTACAATGAACTATAATGAACTACGGTTCGTACAGAACATGCCAGTGTTATTATGCACAGAAGCTCATTTCCTTGTTGTAATAATATATTCTACCACTGGGCGCTAGGTACGCCAGGTCTGAACTGTGCGTAGATGTAAGCACGGAGTCAAGTTCAAATCGAAATTGATGAATCCCACTCTTTGCTTAGAAATGATCGTACGCACAGGGTAAGCACAGATCTGTGCGTAGAACACGTTGATGAATGAGGGCCCTGGACTCCACACGGCCCTCCTCTACAAAGACAGATTTGTGTGTTAGCACAAACTCATCAGCCAAGACAGCAGCGTCGCCTATCTTCGATACCTTATGCTCATTTAGATGTGTGGAAACGTTATCAGGAACACACCTTTTAAATTCCTCTAGGAGAACCAACTGTCTAAGCTGCTCCCTTGACTCTGATTTTTGCGAGGTGCACCACCGGTCAAACAGGTTCTCCTTCTCTTTTCCGAATTCAACATACGACTGTCCCTCCGACCTACGATAGCCTCTAAAACGCTGACGATAGGCCTCGGGAACCAACTCATAAGCCCTCAATATGGAAGCTTTAACAAGCTCATAATCAGCGCTTTGTTCAAGGGACAGAGCAGTATAGGCTTCTTGTGCCCTACCAACTAAAACACATTGTAGCAGCAGTGTCCAGGCGGTATCAGGCCACTTCAATGTGGTTGCCACCCGTTCAAAAAGGGGAAAATATCTTTCCACGTCTTTCTCAAAAAATGGAGGCACCATCCTAATATTCCTGCCTACATCAAAACCGGAACGTGACTCTAAATGCAGAGCACCCGCCTGTAAGGCAGCATGCTTAAACTCAAGCTCCTTCTGCGCACGCTCGTGCTCCAGCAACATTTGTCTCTCCTTAAGCTCCTCTTTCCTCTCTTTAAGCTCACGCTCCTCTCTCCTCTCTCTCTCCTTAAGCTCACGCTCCTCTCTCCTCTCCTCACGCTCTAGCTCTAGCTGCCTTTACTTAAACTCCAATTCCCTAATCCTCCACTCACCCTCTGCACCAGGTAATAGCGGAGACGCATCAGACAAAGGAGGCTCCTCCACCCTCTCCTCAAGCACCTGCTCTCTAATGAGTAACACCCTTAAAGCACTCAAGGCAGTTGGCTTCAAACGTTTCTCACTTGCAGCAAGCTCTACCCTGTAGTGTACAGCAAGTTCTAGAAGTTGTTCCTTGGAAAACTTCTCCAACATGTCATGAGACGGGCGATCAACAAAGTCCTTGATGGAAGCCATTGTTACTGTACCAGTCACCACAAGCTACTCACTTTACTTTACAGTCATGAAGAACCACTAACGAACCACTGAAGAATGCTACTGCCAATAATAACAACCAGAAGGGAACGCGGTGGAAATGTGAGCTCTACGGAGCGCACCTTTCTAGTTTGCAAAAAATAAATAAAAATAAAAATAAAACACAACCACCCTGAAATAAATAGACGTGTCATACACGCAGGAGGTCAGGTGCTACCAGGTATGCTCACCAAACACTCAAACAAACAAAATAAATTCAACAAACAAATCCAAACAGGTGCGCCTTCTAACCTGATATGACTACATATGCTTCTACATCTAAACTGCAGTCAAAACCGGCCCACCACATGTCTACCCTAAGAAACACAAAATCAGCCCTACCACACTACCTGTGTTTTCTGGCCCCCTAATCTACCTACCCTCAAACTAATGCCCTGTAGACCTAACCATCTTCAACCACACCTGCTACCAGTCAAAGATCATACTTGACCATCCACCCGTCCAGTACATGATACGGTACCAGACAAGTAGATGGTGCTAATCCCTTCCCTGACTGCCCCAGGAGTATGTGGTGCACAGGAAGCTAACCAACAACCAGAAAATACTGTCCCTATCTACATGTGGTGCCCACTAAACTATATATTTTAACAGCATAAGTAGTCACATCAAATTACAAACAAATAAGGCATACTCACCTGTTTGATGAAACGGCTCAAGCCCCCACGTTACACAATATGTAACGAACACCACCCAAACCATAACACCATGACACCCCGTGTAACACAAAAAAAAAAACACCAAACAAATTTCTAGGGGTAAATATCCCGGACGAGCGCCCAACTGTTACGACCCTGGCTCAAAGGCCCGCAACCTATGTGCAAACCAACACCAAAACCCAGTGCTCAAACTCAAAATGCTACTCTATTAAGGAATTACTGGTGTAAACTAAAGTACAAGGACAGAAGACCGTGATAGCTATCTGTTACCCAACACTTCTCTAACCACAGACCCTGCATGTGTGTTACCAGGGCTGGTTTTAAAGCTGCCAGCAGGTAGCCAATCAGCAGCAATTAGCTAATTGGCAGCCCTCACCTGCATGCCCTGTGACACAGGAGTGATCAGGCCTGCATGCACAGTGACACAGGAGTGATCAGGCTCCTAGTACATAACACACACACACACACACACACACACAGCTTCTCACTCTCATGGTACCCAATGTTACCTGACTTAAGTCTTGCAAATATTACAATACCTCATAAAAGTATACAGAAAAAAAAACGTTTTACTTTATAAGTTAAAGGGGACATGCATTGCTATTCCTAGCACTATTTGGGCAACTTTACACAATTCCTGTAAGGTTTTATTAAAAAAAAATCATTGTTTTATATTTCTAATCAAGTACTCAAAAGCCAAATTTTTCTCACTTTGGTATTCATGCTCCGCCCATAAGCACTTTGAGTGACAGTCACCCACACAGTCTGCAAGACACTTAAACCCTAACTGCTCCCAATGAGCAGGTCGGCACCTTGCATAGTTGCATCCGCCGTCGTGTGAGTGAATGGGTGAATGTGAGGAACAAAATTGTAAAGTGCTTTGGATAAAAGCGCTATATAAATGCACCATTTACCATTTATCTATTGTTATCAGAGATCTAGTGTTATCAGATATCTAGTGTTATCAGAGATCTAGTGTTATCAGAGATCTAGTGTTATCAGAGATCTAGTGTTATCAGAGATCTAGTGTTATTGGGATCTAGTGTTATCAGAGATCTAGTGTTATCAGAGATCTAGTGTTATCAGAGATCTAGCCGATACCTGGAATCTCCACAATAATGAAACCCAATAGCAAAAGCTATGTAAGAAATTAAATCAAAGAGAATTTATTTTCTGCACTTCTACCACAAAGAGGTCTGTTATATCTATCGAATGGGGGGAGGGGGGGGGGGTCTGCTATGGAAAAGTGGTGTCAGTACATTCTTACAGTATATTCCAGATATTGTATGGTTCTGCTTATTTGTTATGGAGGAAATATCATACCAGAACATCTGATTTTCCTTTTCTCTCTCTCTGTCTCTCTCTCTGTCTCTCTCTCTGTCTCTCTCTCTCTCTCTCTCTCTCTCTCTCTCTCTCTCTCTCTCTCTCTCTCTCTCTCTCTCTCTCTCTCTCTCTCTCTCTCTCTCTCTCTCTCTCTCTGTCTCTCTCTCTCTCTCTCTCTCTGTCTCTCTCTCTGTCTCTCTCTCTGTCTCTCTCTCTGTCTCTCTCTCTCTCTCTCTCTCTCTCTCTCTCTCTCTCCCCCTCCCTCTCTCTCTCCATCCCTCAGGAATGACGAACAGACCTGATCTGATAGACGAAGCCTTGTTGAGGCCTGGCAGATTGGAAGTCAAGATGGAGATCGGTAAGAACCGAAGGCACACGGTACAAAACATGGCAGTAAGAAAGAAAAGCACAGGGTACCAGGGCCGTCCTCAACTAAATCAATTCTTCCTTGACTAATAGGATTTGTCGACTAAATCGTTTTTTTTGATTAGTACAAACCTGTAAAATGTGAGTTACCCATGTAATCTCTCTTTAAATCCTCCCCCATCTTTATAAAAAAAAAAATGCGTAGATACCGTACTTTAGGATGTCAATCAACTCGACCCTGCGCCCCCCCCCCCCACAGGGCTGCCGGATGAAAAGGGTCGTGTTCAGATCTTGAATATCCACACGTCCAAGATGCGTCAGTTCAACCTGCTGGCCGGAGACGTGGACGTCAAGGAGCTGGCTGTGGGGACCAAGAACTACAGCGGCGCCGAGCTGGAGGGGCTGGTCCGAGCCGCGCAGTCCACCGCCATGAACAGACACATCAAGGTCAGCCTGCGGGAGGGGAGCCGTGTAGCGGGGGCTCGCGGCCGGAAGTGGGAATGGACATCCTTGGACTAGCAGGGAAATCTGAGCGGGGGGGGGGTTAAGTTAAGTGCTCTTGAGCAAGGTGCTTAACCCCCCCCACAACTAGTCCAGTAGGGCTGCTCAGTGGCCAACAGTGTCACACTGCTGTTGTCTTGGGAAGCTCCCAGGTGTGACTGTGTGTGATGTGTTGAGTGTGCAGCAGGGCGTTGCGAGGTGTGTGGTCGCCCTTGTTAGTGCAAGTTATGGCAGGAATTCTTCCAGATGAAAAATATGGAGAGGAGATAGTTTAACCACCTTGTTGATTATGAACAAATCCCCAACTACCGTTACCAGTAATGAGCATGAGACGGATACGATTGTAAAACACCCACTTATGGAGAGAAGAGCACATGCCTTTAGTACAAAACGTCTCAATCATTTATATTCTCATGGGCCTTCAAAACTGATGTCTTTTTGTCTCATGGGCTTCTAACATTAATACCGTAATTCCTCTAATAGTGACCCGGGCTTGTATTTGCTTAAACTGTAGCGGGTACCACCAGGCTTTTATTAGGAGGAGGCATGTATAAGAGAGAGGCCTATATTTCTAATTTTCAAACAGATCATAATGAATAAATCAACATTTTGTGTCAGTTTGAACCCAGTAAAATGTACTGGGTTCATTTATTGAAACCAAGTACTGTATGAAATAGTAAACAGTGCAATTACAGGTGGTCACTGGTCATTTCAACGTTTTCAAAGTGAAATCAAGTAACTTTACCTTAGCAGCTCAGTATGCAGCTCAGTATATTTGTAACCCGGCTTGTATTAGGAGGTCGGCTTATAATTGCTTAGCTCAAGAGCGCACCCGGCCATTAATAGAGACCCGGTTTGTAATTGAATACCGGTCACTATTAGAGGAATTACGGTACTTACTTTAGGGCGCAAATAAGTACGAGAAAACAGTCTCTCCATATCAGCGGACCGCCCCACAATAGCAGTCGGCAGTCTATCACATCACAGATATTTGCACAGTTAACCCTTTCACTGCCGCACTACCAAACAGTTAACCCCTTTCACTGCGACAATACACAGAAGGTTAACCCTGATAGTAAAGGGTTAACCTTCTGTAGCGTGGCAGTGAAAGGGAAATGTGTGCCGTGGTGCCGCCGGTCCCTTGGGGCGGTGGTGACATTTAGCGGAATAATAATTAAATCGTCAGAATGGATCACTGTTATTACTAAATGCGCCCGAGGAGTACAATGCAAGCTATTGTTCCACTAACCGTTGAGACGTATTCCACAAAACGGCTTGTTTCTACCTGATGTGTGGGACCATTAGAGACCCGGTAGCGTGTAATTGCTCACATTTAGTTTTCTTGATGTGTCAGATAAGTGAATAGCAGCTTTTGTTGCTGTTCCAGGCTTAGGCCACACACCTGTATATTGTACAACACTACTACTACTACTATTACTACTGTGGTGCCATTTAACCAAGCCCTCCCAAGATACTGCTCCTGTGTGTTAGCTAATCCCTACGCTCCCTTTTATAGTGGCTCTCAAGTTCAGCTACCCGTTGTGGTTGTGTGTGTATGTGCGTGTCAGTATGTGAGAAAGAGGGAGAATATGAGGGAGGCAGAGTCCAGGTGTGTGTATGCATATGTGTGTGTGTGTGCGTGCGTGCGTGTGTGTATGTATGTGCCTGCTTACAGTAAGTGTTTTATCAGGTGTGCAGGCTCAAATCCACACAGGCCTGGCCTCAGGGTCTGCTGATAATGTGAGGTGCTCGGCTGTTAAGTGTTCTGCCCACCCCCCTCCACCCCCATCCTCTCACACACACACACACACCCAGCAGGGCCCATATTAGCGGGTGATGACATGTGACGAACAAGGGCTTTACACACATGTAATGGCCGCGGCCACTCTCCCTCTCTCCTCATCACTCGTTCTCTCCCTCAGCATGTCTGACCTTTCGGTTCTGAGGGGACACATTGTCTCCTGACAGATTGCACAATCTGTTGAATTAACAGCCCAGTATGTAACGGATTTCACTGACTGGTCACAGAGTTCACCTCCATGGAACCAAGTTGTGGAAAACTTGATGATGACAAAAAGAATCTCTGTTTTATGTTAGGGTGGCACGTTAGGCTTCCACAGAGGTCAGGGTTAAGGTAAGGGTTAGGTTTATAAACAACCTTTTATGTGAGAATTATGAGGAGGTCGTCGTTGCTGACCGGCCAAGTGCACAACCTAAAGGGTTGTACGTGTGATTGTGTGGAGTCTCTTAGTCATACCACATACATGTCCTCACCAGGCCAGTTGAGTGACTAATGGACCTTTGGACAGGACGTGGTAACGGCACCACTGTGCCCCGACACCTCTTATTTACAATGGCTTGCATCACGCAATGACGGTTGTCACAGCACGGCGCCCGTTCAAGTTCACACCCAAAGTGTATCGGGGGTTGCTGTGATGAATCCCCGCGCCTCCAATAGAAAGGAAAGTCAGTCAGGCAGAGGAGGAAGAGTTGACATTATCGCCGTTTCTTGATTTTCTATAAGCACATTTCCAACCGAGTGGACAATCCCAGGTATGTTCAGACAATGCAATGTAGATCATGTTATTATTATCCATCATTCTACTCTCCTCCTGAAAACACCACCCACCGGTATTCTGCTCCACGAGAGACCCGTTTTGATCTGATCCTCAAGAAAAGAGGGCCGGGTTTGAGATGGGTCAAACCACTGAGAGCTGAGCATGTTTTTAGCGCCAGAGGTTGGATATAATTTAAACCTTTTAGCAAAACCTCAGACAACTTTTCAATAACAGAAGTCATACTAAATCTGTGTGTGTGTGTGTGTGTGTGTGTGTGTGTGTGTGTGTGTGTGTGTGTGTGTGTGTGTGTGTGTGTGTGTGTGTGTGTGTGTGTGTGTGTGTGTGTGTGTGTGTGTGTGTGTGTGTGTGTGTGTGTGTGTGTGTGTGTGTGTGTGTGTGTGTGTGTGTGTGTGTGTGTGTGCGTGCGTGCGTGCGTGCGTACACTGTAGGCCACTACCACGGTGGAGGTGGATCTGGAGAAGGCAGAGAAGCTGCAGGTTCACAGACACGACTTCCTGGCTTCAATGAATAATGACATCAAACCAGTAAGTGACATCATGTGTCTCTTAGATCATCTTGACAACATGCTTTGTACACTGGAACAATATCAGAGATTGGCTAGTTGGATTGTATTGCAGATGCTAGTACTGCTACAGTTTTAGTAGTATTATAAATAGTTTCACCCCTCCTTACATGCTTCTCTCTCTCTCTCTCTCTCTCTCTCTCTCTCTCTCTCTCTCTCTCTCTCTCTCTCTCTCTCTCTCTCTCTCGCTCTCGTTCTCGCTCTTGCTCTCTCTCTCTCTGTTACCTCCCCTCCTTCTCTCTCCCATTCCCCATGCTCTCTTTTCCTCTCCTTTCCATTATTCCTCTCCCATCCTCTCCTCCCTCTTTCCTTTCCTCTCCTCAACCCTCTCTGCTCTCCTTCCCTCCCTCTATCATCTCCTCTCATCTCCTTCCTCTCATCTCCATCTCTCCTCATCTCCTATCCTCTCATCCCTCTCTACTCTCCTCCCCTCCCTCTCTCCTCTCCTCTGACCTCTGTCCACTCCAGGCGTTTGGTACCAACCAGGAGGACTATGCTAGTTACATAATGAATGGGATCATCAGGTGGGGTGATTCAGTGTCTGCTGTGCTGGAGGACGGAGAGTTGCTGGTCCAACAGGCCAAGAACAGTGACCGCACGCCACTAGTGTCTGTACTGCTTGAGGGTACACACACACACACACACACACACACACACACACACACACATACACACATACACACATATACACATACACATACACACGCACATATACATTTGTCTGCCTGCCTGCTTGATACATCAATCAAACACAAATATATTAAAAAGGTGTGATAAGAACCTTTTAGCCAGAGTCTATACTTTTATATAGTATATAATGTATATATATATACTAGGGGTGTAACGGTACACAAAAACCACGGTACGGTACGTACCTCGGTTTTGAAGTCAAGGTTCGGTATGGGTTTTCGGTACAGTGGGGGAAAGTTTGGCTTTCCATGTTCCACTCAGGGGTGATGTAGTGTGCAGTAACTAATTGTACTTGTAGGGCTGTCAACGAATATTCTATATTGAAATTAATAATCGACTTGTAAAAAAGAAAAATTTGAATTATATTAGATTGTGAAAAACACAGCCCCCGGTGGGCGGTCGTTAGTGGTTAACACATTGTCTGCCACGCAGTTTGCCCATCTTATACCACTCTCTGCCAGTGCTGTAACCCTATGGAGTCGCTCACCTTCTTTGCAGGGCTATAACCTTTTAAATATTATAGCTATATCGACATTAAATGTATGATTTCAGACCATTGTGTGACTACCTGTAACTGTTTTAGTTGATATTTTAAAATTATTTTTAAACGTTTTTAATTTGTTTTACTCTGGTGTTTAAATTTCTGTGAATATTGTTTTTATTATGTACTGTACAATCGTCGTTTCTGTAAATGAGGGAAACCTCAGATGCTTACGATTTTAAATAAAGGTTGAAATGAAATTACTATGGCCCATTCAACATCGGGTATCTATCGTTCCGGATGTGGGAACGTTATATTTTTCCATTGATACATTGTCGTGTTAGTGCCGTCGTGAATATAAGATGTTTTTATAGTGTAGAGCAGTAATTCCTAGAACGCTTATAGGCCCCAACGCTATTATACATAATCGATTGGCGTTTCGTTCCTATACACGCTATATTAAAAAATTCAAATGCATATGATCGCTATACATTATGCTCCATCATGCGTGAAGGAAAGGGGGGGGGGGTCGTTTATGATTCCTTGATTGTCAGTAACGGCTTTCTTTAGTACGACATCATACGTTGGTCAGATGGATTGCAATGAAATAAATGCACAATCGAGCTGGAATTAACGTTAGATTGCTCTTACCTGTGGCCGATGAGTCTGGAGAAAAAAAATTCGAATTATTTGCTTTCGATCTGCTAGATCCATTTTCCGTTTGTACGACGCAATAAACGCCGAAAGCATATTGATTCTTGCATCTCGAAAGCGATCTTTGCACTTGAGGTGTTTGTCTGGATCCACGTAACAAGATAGCTCTGCCGGAACTTTTCCCCCGATGCACAGAGCACCACATCCGGTTTAGAGTGGAGTGCAACTCGCCCGAAATACACCAGGTGGCGGTATTGAGGCGTTGCAATATCAGACAGGGTCCAGCTGGCTCCCGGAGCCTTCCTGGATTAATTATGAATGCCAATAGCGAATAAAGGAAATAACGATCATAAAAACGAGTAAACTCGTTGTTGGCGTTATTAGATTGGCGGCAATAACGAGTAAACTCGGTTTTGGCGCAGGATGTGTTAATATACCGTTGTATTCGCTCAGTACACTACACTGATGTTCGGTACGGTACACACTGAAACGGTTCGGTACGGATACGTGTACACCCCTAATATATACTGTATATACATTTTTTCACCTTTTCTCCCATCCCCCAATTTAATTGTTATGCTTGTTCCCTCCTGGTTATTGTGCTGTTGGTCTGAGGAGGGTGTAGACTACCACATGCTACCCTACTGTTGGTCTGGGGAGGGTGTGTAGACTACCACATGCTACCCTACTGTTCATCTGGGGAGGGTGTAGACTAAACATGCTACCCTACTGTTGGTCTGGGGAGGGTGTAGACCAGGGCTATTCAACTAAATTGTTCAGGGGGCCACATTGTCAGAAACCCAAGGGGCCAGGGGCCGGACTGCCACGGCGCCTCCCCGTGCTATGAATATATGTACACTTGACACAACACGCAACCACATTTTCACAACTTTTATTTAACTACATTGCAAAAGTAGTATACTTAAAAAAAAAAAGTGCTTCATTTATGTGCCACATCTGCAACATCTCCTGCAAAAAGTGCTTCATTTATGACTGTGCAACAACTGCAACATCTCCTCTTCAACATTTCAATATAAAAATAAAATAAAAAACAAACAAGTGCATGATGTGCATCTGAACATTCTAACATCAACACTTGAACAAAAAACACATTATAGTGCAGCTGAGCTATGGAAAAAGTGCTTCATGTCTGTGCAACAACAGCAAATCACAGCATCTTATTGTCCACTCTTAACTCTCAAACATCAGGGGGGGTGGGGGGCAGACAGGCCTAGCCTACATACACACATCTAATGAGAGAGATTGCACTTCTTTGACTGGGCAATGGCAGAGAAAGAGGGTTCATAGGAAGTGAGGGCTACCCGCAAACAGTGATACAAATGCTCATTTGTCAAGGAGGCACGGTTGCTTGTTTTAATGGCATTCATGTGAGAGAAACTGGATTCACAGGTGTATGTTGAGCCAAACATTGTTAGCACAGATATTGCCAGTGTTTTTATTTTGGGGAATGTGTTGACATGAATACACTTTATCCAAAATGTTGTGGTTGATTCATTCTCAAGTGCCTGCTTCAGAGCAGATGATGCTTGCATGTCAATTATTTCAAGTTGCAGGAGACCTTCATCAATGTGAAGTGATGCAAGGAACTCTTGTCCTTTTGTGGAAATAGCAGCTACAGTGGCAAATGGGTTGCTCACAAAATACATCAATTCTCTGGGCATGTCAAATTCATCATATCGACTTGCAAAGTTTTCCCTCAATTTATCAATGAAATCTGTCATTAATTGAGTGACTTTTGGCTCAATTGTGCGTGTGAACGTTGACATGAAAATAAAAGTTAAAAAAAATAAATAATTAAAATTCGTTTTTTTTTTTAATTATCATGTAATCTTTTGCGGGCCGGTCAGAATCATCCGGCCTGCGGGCTGCCAGTTGAATAGCCCACTACCACATGCTACCCTACTGTTGGTCTGGGGAGGGTGTGTAGACTACCACATGCTACCCTACTGTTGGTCTGGGGAGGGTGTAGACTAAACATGCTACCCTACTGTTGGTCTGGGGAGGGTGTAGACTACCACATGCTACCCTACTGTTGGTCTGGGGAGGGTGTAGACTACCACATGCCTCCTCTTATACATGTGGAGTTGCCAGCTGCTTTCTTTCACCTGACAGCTAGGAGTTTCACTGGGAGTGTGTAACAAGACCCAGATCCCCTCCCCGCTGGAAAAGTGCCCAGACCAACCAGTAGGAGTCATACTCCCATCGGCTTCCCACCCGCGAACACTGACAATATTGTGTTTGCAGGGACGACTGAGTGCTTAGACCTGATTGATTGAATTGATTGATTGGTTGATTGATTGACTGAAAATTGTATTAACAGATTGCAGGATGGGTACAATACAGTACGGCTCAATACACACAATTGCACATTCAGTGCCAGCTATTAGACGGGACCCGCTGTATCAATGCCAATGCTTTAAAAGATAGAAGTGCGTCACCTTGTTTGTAGAGCTAAATCTATATTCTATATTATAGATACAATACAATGGTCATTTGACAGTGACTTTCTTCCGGTCAAGATGCAAAAGAGAGATAATTTTTCCATGCATACATTCGCGTGTTATCCCGTGGTGAATATAAGTATAATTTCAGAGTGGTCTGGGGTAATTCCTGAAAGGCTGAGTAATAGCCTTATACGTCAATTCTATTATAAGTGTTGGCGTTTCTTGCCTGGACACGCTACTATTCCCAAATAAAATCTATATAGTTGGTATTATGTTTCATCATGAATGCATGAAAGGGGGGAGGGGGGGGGGGCATTTCTGATTATTTGATTACCAGTAACGGCATTCGTATTGAACACCAAAAACGCTTATCAGCCCGATCGGTATAAAAGCATTGCACGATCAAGCTAAAATTGACGTCAGATAGTCCTTACCTGTGATCGGGAGTATTCCAAAAATAATATTCCAATTGTTTGATCGCCATCTGGTACATCCGATGTCCATTTGGTCCACGGCATAACCCACCACAACATATGGATACCCCCTCCAAAGGGTTACTGGAAAGAATTACACTCCTCCACATACAAATGTATTTGGAATAACAAACCACCACGTATAAAAAGATCCACCGCACAGAGAAACAAAGCAGACGGAGGTATGGCATTTCCAGATTTCTACCACTACTTTAAGGCGTACACTTTAAGACTACTAACAACATGGTTTGATCCCCAAGCATTAGTATCCTGGAGAAATTTAGAAGAAAATATAGTAGCTCCACATAAGCTGAAGGGCATAGTATACACCAAATTACCAATTAAGCAATGCGAACGGAAATTTGGCCCCATAATCACTCATGCGATCCGGATATGGCGCGAAACACAAAAAAAATATTCTACCCTACATAAATGGCATAATCATACTCCCTTATTCAATAACAATGCACTCTGGATAGGAAAACAACCTATAAGATTCCCTAGATGGGAAAAGCAAGGCATACACTCATTAGGAGACGTCTTCAATAAACAGGGTTTTTGTAGTTTCAATGAAATACGCAAAAAATTGAATCTCACCAAGTCCACATATTACTTTTACGCACAGTTATTGGCATGTTTGAAGGCTCACGGTGTTCCATTAAATATACCAATTGTACACCACAGATACCACAAATTCTTCTATGAAAGAGAGACATCAAGAGGTTTTGTTTCAGATTTTTATCATCAATTACTAACGTCCTCATATGAAACCCTCCACCTAGACTCCGTCTGGAGGAGGGATATACCAGACCTGGAAAGTGATTTTGATTGGCAAGAAGCCTGGGCAAATATTCGATTCACATCAAGGAACCCGGACCATCAACAAATCAATCTTAACTATATTCACAGGACATACTTGACTCCTATAAGACTGAAAAAAATGGGTCTTATACAAGACTCCAAATGCTCCTTATGTACAAATGGGGACGAGGGGACATTTATGCACATGTACTGGGACTGCCCACCAGTTAAGATATTCTGGAAAGAGGTGACCCAGCAACTATCAAATCTCTTAACTTGGAATATACCTGTACACCCCTCTGTACTACTGCTGAATGATGTTTTTGAGTGTGCAGTACATCCACAGCTAAAGAGATTGGTTTTATCGGGTATCACAGTGGCTAAAAAGCTGATAGCATCACGATGGTTCCAACCGGAAAAAATGTGCCGAAAGGTCTGGATTATTACATATCTTGATGTGATCTATCAAGAAATATCTACAGCAAGAATTTTGGGTCTCAATGAATCCAAAATGACATTGTGGTTAGAAGTGGTGGAGAAAATAAAAGCTAGCATATAATGGTAATGTCTGGTTAGGAGCGAGGGAAAATGGATGGATTATCCAATGGGGGGTCCCGAAGGGGGGGGGGGGGGTACGAGCTGGAGCATATGTGTGTAGGTTTTTAGATAACAGGTATTTAGGGTATATCCTATATAAGACAATTAACTAAAATGTGATTTCATTGTATGTGCACTGACAACTAATGCTTGTATATCTTATCGTGTGTTGTCATGTTTGTTTATGTGTTTGTTTAAAAAATAATAAAAAAATAAAATACAAAAAAAAACATATGGATCGCGGATATTTTACTCGCTTCAATGGAACCGGAAGAACCACTCAACTAGCCCGATCCAGAAAACTGCGCCCGATGATATTTGACCGTTGCACAGGCCAAGATATAAGGTTTCAAAGGGTGCTCGATACCGCCGTCTGGCTGGATGTGGCCGGTATGCGTCTATGCTTTCCACAACAAATTCGTGTTTCCGCGTTCGAGTTTTGCGCTCTGATTGGCCACGCGCGTTTCTGGTCATGTGACATGTGCGCCAATCGTAGGACGGCAAGTTCTGCGCCTATTTCCGGGTCTAACAGCCTGCAAACTACCTAGTTTATCGCAGTTGGTTAAGTTTAGAGTTTGGAATCAGGGCAGGCGTTCTATCGCCATGCTCTAAGACAAACTCTAACCTTAACCAACTTCGAAAGAGCGCCTAAGCTTAACCATCCAAAAACTTGCGGTCCCACGATTGGCGCACATGTCACATGACCAGAAACGCGCGTGGCCAATCAGAGACGTGGAAACACGAATTTGTTGTGGAAAGTATTCAGGCGGCCGGTATTGCACTTTGGAGATCTCAGACTCATTCCCTATGGATGAATAATGAATAAAAACATCGATCAAAAAACTACTTTTTACGTTTTTGGCACAAAGTGTTAAGGGGATGCAGACCAGAGAAAGACTTTCGTCTTGTTTACATCAGGGTCCCCCATTTTCAATTCATCATAACATATATGACATACATGACATACAGATAGACAGTACTGTTACATCCAGACATTTATGACATACCAGATCTACAAATATACAGTACTGTTTAAGAGTACAACGCCTGTCATATAGACCCTGGCGTTGGAAACTCTGATTAATAGACAGCGTTTCTAAAAAGAGAGTATATACATTTGAGAGTATATACATTTTAGGGGGAAGAAACTGTAAATTGGAGGAGGTTGGGTAGGTGGGGTGGGGAGGGGGTTGAGTAGGTGGGGTGGGGGGGGAACTGTACATTGGAGGGGGTGGGGGGGGGAAACTGTACATTGGAGGGGGTTGGGTTTGGACATTTACAGGGGCTAGTTTCGAATTGCAGCCTCCCGTAGGTGCTCTTTGAGAGCGGTTTTGAAGGTGGGTAGTGATTCACATTCCTTTACAGCTGTGGGTAGGGCGTTCCACATTGTTGTGGCATAATTGCGAAACGTGTTTAGTCCCTTGTTTGAGCCGAATCTGGGTTTAACATGATTTGTGGAGCTCCCTCTGGTGTTGTGGTCGTGGTATTCACTGACCTTTGGGAATTATTTTGACATGTACATCGGTACCTTAGTGGTGTAGTGTATCTTGTAGACCAGGCCCATTGCAAGTTGCTGTACTCTGTCTTCTACTCTAAGCCATCCTAGGTTGTCAAAGTGGGTTTCAGGAGTGAGGTTAAGCAGTAGTCTGACCAGTTTGTTTTGTGATGTTTGTAATCTTGTTTTTAGTGCCTTTGAGTTTGAGGTGCTTTGGTACCATGAGGTGCAGGCATAGTCGTAGTATCCTTGAATGAGTGCTCCTGTTAGAGTCTTCAGGGTATTCTTGTTTACCAGAGATGAGATCCGGTACAAGAATCTTGTTCGTTGGTTGACTTTTTTGATTACATTGGTTGCCATTTTGTCACAGGAAAGATTTACCTCTAGGATAGAACCCAGGTATGTAATTTCATCTTTCCTTGTGACAATATTGTCACCCACTGTAACAGAGAAGCCATTGGTCTTGCTGAGTTTGTTATTTGATCCGAAGAGAATGGACTCTGTTTTGCCCAGGTGTAGTGATAGTTTGTTATCAGCGAGCCAGGTGCAGATTCTGCCGAGTTCAGAGCTGAGGGTTTTTTCAACCTGCAACTTGTCCCTGTCAGAGACCAGCAGTGCTGAGTCGTCCACGAACAGGAACAGATTGCAGTGACAGGACGATGACATGTCATTTGCATAAATTAGGAACAGTAACGGTCCTAAAATGCTTCTTTGTGGAACACCGCAGCTCACTGGGAGGGGGCGGGGGGGGGATAGAGTACCGTTTACCTCCACCATCTGTTCTCTCCCCTCCAGGTAGGATTGCATCCAGCTCACTACTATCAAAACCAATTGCTTTTAGCTTGTCAATCAGAATGGAGTGATTGACAGTGTCGAAGGCCTTTTGGAGGTCCAGCATGACCATGCCACAGTATTTGACTCTACACTATCCAGCCGACCCCAATAATATATTTTCATTCTTTTATTATTTTATTTTATTATTATTATTTTTATTTATTTATTTGTTCCAAGTTTGCTTAAACTATGTTTTCTACAGATGTTTGATGGCCTCTCTCTCTCCTCCAGGACCTCCTAACAGCGGCAAGACGGCGTTGGCAGCCAAGATCGCGGAAGACTCCCAGTTTCCCTTCATCAAGATCTGCTCTCCAGACAAGATGATTGGACACTCGGAGATCGCCAAGTGCCAGGCCATCAAGAAGGTTGGAATATTAAACATTCATGAAAGCCATCAGGCGAGGCAGTGTTTATTTACAAAGGAAATCGTTTACTACTCTTTTAACGGCACAGCACTCGCTACACATCAAACACTCTGACAGGTTTATGTTTTGGTATCGTTTTTTATGTTAACGTTAAGCGAATAATTTACTATACGCACATCGGCAGCCGCGCTTGCTGGGCTGAGTGCAGAATATTGTCGTAGAGGTGGAGCCCACACACACATGATGTATTATACTGTCCTTTATTTAGCGAGTCATGATGTTTCCATCCATAGCGGATCTTCCTCAGACCTGATGAATGGACATTATCATAAATTAACATCGAGTCTTAAAATCCCAAGATAGATATTTTTTTCTTTATTCATCTTGCAACTCCCGTCGTGCAGACGTCTCTGGTTTGCCGAGTTTCTGCTGAACTACTATGGAAACTCGGTTGACTCAAATTACATCTTTTGACAACAATGGCAGGTTCTACTGCCCCCCCCCCCCTGAAACCAGCGGCATCGAGCCGAAGTTAATCTATATATTCCTGTTTCTGTTTTCTGTGACAGATATTTGAAGACGCCTACAAGTCCCAGCTGAGTTGTGTGCTTGTGGACGACATAGAGCGCCTGCTGGGTGAGACCCTAATGTCTCCTTCAGTTAGCTATGCTACTAATATACAAGTATAACACAGTATCTGGTAGATTCTAGTATCTTTTTAATGTTTTCATAATATAAATATACTTAAAAGAACACGCCAGCATTATGGGAAATGCGCTTACCGTCTTCTCCAGAGTAATTGGTATCTATCTTCTTGTAAGACTGGAGAAGACTGTAAGGGCATTTCCCATAATGTTGGCGTGTTCCTTTAATTGTTATACCTGAAAGGTACTTTCATTTGGATGGAGATAGATTTTGTCTACCTGCTTTTATGTGTATTTGTGAATCCCTTTTAATGTAAAACAGAGTTACCTGAGACAAAATTATGAAAGATCTGACTGTTAAATATCATGTCTGATGTCATAATTTCTTCCACAGACTACGTCCCGATTGGCCCGCGCTTCTCAAACCTGGTCCTTCAAGCTCTGCTGGTCCTTCTGAAGAAACCCCCTCCTAAGGTAAAGTAGATGGATTTGAAATATCCTTGGTGACCATGGCCATGCTAGGGTTATGACTAGACGGCCATATAAATAAATAATTGCAATATTAAAATGTCATCTCTATTTTACGTCAGGGTGGGAAGTGAGGTCTCTCTAAGGTTAGGGTTAAGGTATGGATTAGGATTATCAAAACTTTTTTGGTGAAAATGTGCAACTCAGCCAACAAGCGAAGACCCCCCGTACTAGCGACACATGGTGTACAGCAGTGGCTGCATGTTGCATAACGTCGCTGGCAGAAGAAAACCTTGTAACTCCAAAAACCCAACTTTTCAGGAGATGAAAAAAACGAACACAGATTTGAGGGCGAATAGAGTTACGAGGTTTAATGCTTTCCCATTGTTTAAACTTTGTACATTTACATTTAGTCATTTAGCTGACGCTTTTATCCAAAGCGACTTACAAGTTCTGTACGACAAGCCATCAGGAAGGGCACAACTCTATCAGCTGAGTAACAATGTTCATCAAAGTGTTGAGTGCTACAGTGTAGGTTAGTTTATTAGGACAAGTGCATGACAGTATGGTTAGTTAGGGTTAGATCATTTTTCTTTTTCTTTTTTTAATTCAGATAATGGTTGAAGAAGTGCGTCTTTAGTCGACGACGAAAGATTGGATGGGATTCGGCTGTCCTAACTGGGGTGGGTAGTTCATTCCACCATTGTGGGGCAAGGACTGAGAATAGGCGACTTCTCTTTGATGACCCTCCCGGAGCTTGGATAGGAGTAGGTCTGAGGCGGCCAGAAGATGCAGAGCGTAGGGGTCTTGAGGGTGTGTAGTTAGAGACCATTGACCGGAGGTAGGCGGGAGCAGTTCCCTTTGCCGCACGGTATGCTAGGTCGAGGGCCTTGAAGCGGATTCGTGCAGCAATGGGGAGCCAGTGCAGGTCCCTAAGAAGTGGGGTGACATGGGCCGAGGAAATTGCACTTTAAATCACACAATTTACAGGTTTATTTATGCATTTATTTGTTTTTGATTATTCCACATTATTTGTATGTGGTTGAGTGTAATACATGGTCCTCCTCATTCTGAATGATTGTAAATCTTACCTATAGCAGCTTTAATACCCGGCCGTGCAGCGGAAGGCTGTTCCCTGCTAACAAGTACAATACCATCTGAAATCTAGAAACAACCCAGAATAATGCGTGGATTGCATCAGTGAAATGAGATAACTAGACACCATCACCAAACTCCAGGGTCTAGCAGCCAAAAATCCATACAGGGTATATACAGTTAGGTCTATAAATAATTGGGGGGGGGGGGGGTATATGTTTAAGTGCAGATGTTCTGCTTTAATTTTGAGGGTATTTACATCCAAATCAGGTGAATGGTGTAGGAATTACAACAGTTTCTACACATGCCCCCCACGTGTTTTAAGGGACCAAAAGTAATTGGACAAACTAAGAATACTTTTAATACTTGGTTGCAAATGACAGCCTGAAGTCTGGAATACATAGACATCACCAGATGCTGGGTTTACGTCCCTGGTGATGCTCTGCCAGGCTTCTACTGCAACTGTCATCAGTTTCTGCTGGTTCTTTTGTCTCCAGCTAGTGAAATGTATGCTCAATTGGATTCAGGTCAGGTGATTGACTTGGCCATTACATAACATTCCACTTCTTTGACTTAAAAAAAAACTTGTTGGTTGCTTTCGCAGTATGCTTTGGGTCATTGTCCATCTGCACTGTGAAGCGCCGTCCAATGAGTTTTGAAGCATTTGGCCGAATATAAGCAGATAATATTGCCCAGAAACACTTCAGAATTCATCCGGATGCTTTTGTCAGCAGTCACATCATCAATAAATACAAGGGAACCAGTTCCATTGGCAGCCATACATACATACCACCACCATGCTTCACTGATTAGGTGGTATGTTTTGGATCATGGGCAGTTCCTTTTCTTCTCCATACTCTTTTCTTCCCATTCTGGTACAGTACAAGTTTTTTAAGATGTTTTTTTTGCTAACTCTAATCTGGTCTTCCTGTTTCTGTATTCACTCTGGTGAAGTCTTCTCTTGATTGTTTACCCTGACACAGATACGTCTACCATCCTCTTGATCTGGCCAACTGTTGTGATGGGGTTTTTCTTCACCACGGAAATAATTCTTCTGTCATCCATCACAGTTGTTTTCCGTTGTCTTCCGGGTCTTTTGGTGTTGCTGAGCTCACCAGTGTCTTATTTCTTTTTAAGAATGTACCAAACAGTTGATTTGGCCACACCTAATGTTTTTGCTATCTCTCTGATGGGTTTGTTTGGGTTTTTCAGTCTAATGATGGTTTGCTTAACTGATAGTGACAGCTCTTTGGACCTCATTTTGGCAGTTGACAGCAACAGATAACACACATCTGGCAATGGAACAGCTGAGCAGCCAGTTACTTTTGGTCCCTTTAAAAAGAGGGAGGCACATATAGAAATTGGTGTAATTCCTACACCATTCACCTGATTTGGATGTAAATACCCTCAAATGAAATCTGCACGTCTGCACTTAAAGCACATCTTTTTTAATGCCAAATCCATTGTGGTAGTGATGAAGCCATGATGATCGAGCTTGTGTTGATGTCCACATATCTATGGGACCTGACCATCTTTGGCTCCATCCATAACGCTTGTCGTTACAAATGGTGTACAGGATGCTTCCGAGAACCGCTGTAGGTTTACCTATTCATCTGAAACACTTGAGACAGAAACGACCCCTTCATTTTCACTGTGCTCGGTGTAACGTTGCTGTTCCGGTATCAGCCTAAAGATGGCAGCAGATCCTCCTATCCCCCCACCCCCCTCCCTCCCCTGCTATTCCATTCCCCTCTGGAAGTACCAGAGCTATTTGGCTGTGACTAGCATGTGTGTGTGAGTTTATGGTTATTAGCAAGTGTTTTGGTCCAGGGCTGTTGTGAATGGCAGAGACCCATTTCTCTTCATTCTATTGCTGTGTGTGTGTGTGTGTGTGTGTGTGTGTGTGTGTGTGTGTGCGTGTGCGTGTGCACGCGTGTATGTGTATGAGAGGCTGTTTTTAACCCAGATCTTTTTTGAATGAGAGAGTATAGCCTATATGGCTGTATGTGCATGAGAAGTGGCCTGGCGGGGCCTGTTGTTATCCCGGGGGTTTGAATGCCTGCCTGGCTGCAGTGTTCCTCCTCCGGGGGTTGTAAAGCGCTGGGCCCAGCGGGGTGCCCGGGCCGGGGGAGGCCAGGGGGGACACGGAGGAGAATGAGCTCTGTGAGAGAGCCGGGAGCTGGCAGCGCCGCCGCCTGTGTGGCACCTCATCTGCATGCAGCATCACAACCCCCCGCGCCACGGGGGGGCAGCCGGCAGCCATAATCCCCCTCTCTCCTCTCCTCTCTCTCCTCTAGTTATCCTCTCCTCTTTCCGTTATGCTCTCCTCTCCTCTCGTCTTCCCCTCTCTTCTTCTCTCCTTTCCTCTCGTCTTCCCCTCTCTTCTCCTCTCCTCTTGTCTTCCCCTCTCTCCTCAACCTCTCTTCTTTTCCTCTCCTCTCCTCATGTTCTCATCTCCTTTAGTTATTCTCTCCTGCTCTCTTTGCTCTCTTCTCTTAATCCCCTATCTCCGCCCCTCTCCTCTCCCTTCCTCCTCTTCTTGTCTCTTCTCCTCTCCTCTCCACTCCTTCTCCTCTCCGCTTTGTCATCTACTCTCCTATCTTGTCTATCTAACCTCCTATCTCCTCTCCACTCCACCATGCTCTCGCTTTGGCCCTAACCAGGGCCCTCATTTATCAACAATGCGTAGAAAGTGTTCTATTTTCGTTGTTAAGCCCAGAATTTAGAATGTGTGTACGCACAGAAAAATCTGGATTTATCAAACGTGCGTACACAGGTTCTACGCACACTCCGTGTTGATAAATGCCACTTGTTCTACGCTCCGCGCTCGTGCGCGGTTTTAAGTATTTGCATATAGAACCGCCCGTAATTAACCATATATGGTAATGGAACACCCCCATGAAATGTGGAAAAGTGGACTAAGCCGAGCGAAGCGTGTTATGGGAGAAATACGCGACAGGCTGACAGAGACGTGTACACGTACGGTGATGTCGGATATGATATCTATTAACCATTGCTGCCTGGGCAGCGCAAACACTAATAAAGACCGTGCTGGAATATGACTGCCTTTTCCCGTTTCGTTCGATTAATACCCAGGGATTAAAGTTCTCCTCAATTTTATTCCAAATCGCGATGGATTTTCCGTACATTTTCTACCTGCATATGATTTGTAGAGGCATACAATCTATTTTGATGTCGGTATTAGGTAGCCTATATAAACAATAATATGAGAGCATATACAAGAACAATGAATCTCACTGCCATGTATGATGTCGCCTACGCCATGTGTAGCCTGCCTATATGTGATCAATACAAACTTGAACTTGAATTCCATCATCATATTTATATGTTGTCTGTCCACTATGTTTGTTACTTTGTTATCCCCCCCCCCCCCTATCTATGTAAAGCGGCCTTGGGTCTCTTGAAAGGCTCTATATAAAATGAAGCTATTATTATTATTATTATTATTATTATTATTATTATTATTATTATTATTATTATTATTATTATTATTATTATTATTATTATTATTATTATTATTATTATTATTATTAATAATAATAATAATGTTATCACGTCTGTGCGGGAGCTCACAAATAGACTGTTAGTCTCAGTGAAGTTTCAACGGAGGTCATCTATTCTAACCAACAAATTGAAGTAGAAAGCATTTCGTTGTGACCAATCTTATTTGGAAACATGACACACAAAATAATAGTATTTCGCTTTTTATTTTAAACAATATTTAATCGCGTTTGGAGGTGGGTGTTCTGCGTCTGCCCCCCGTGCCAAACAAGCAGGCCAACCTCTTGTTCGCGCGTGAGCACGTTATAATTACACTACTGTCGCTATTTTACAATGAACTATAATGAATTACGGTTCATACAGAACACGCGCCAGTGTTGGAAGTAATGCACGGAAGCTTATTTCCGCGTTGCAATAATAATATTCTACCGCCGGGCGCCAGGTACGCATGGTCAGAGCTGTGTGTAAATATACGCACAAAGTCAAGCACACGTTCAAATTGATAAGTCACACACTTTGCTTAGAAGTGATCGTACGCACGGGTTACGCACATATCTGTGCATACGCACCATTGATAAATGAGGGCCCAGGACTTTTAGGAACCCACCGCACCTTCTCCTACAGTAGGTACATGCTCTAGAGGTGATCTGTCCAGACGTTGTGCCATGAATGGATAGACCGTCTCTCCCCCTCAGTGGGCTCATCTCAAAGTTTCAACATAGGATATAACCCTGTTGTCAGTGTTTTTGAAGTTGCGATTGACTGTAGGACTGAATGCAGTAAGGCTTTTGTGCAGACTTTGTTAGCGCTCCCCTCCCTTTGTTTACCAAAACCTCAAGAAGAGCCAGCGGCTCAAGTCGACATTTGCAGGGTTCATTCATAAGGCTTTAGCCAAGATTTAAAAGGGCAAAAAACAATGCTGATTTATTTTGCACATCATTTTACACACATTCAAAAACTCTAAAACAGTTGTGCACAGTCACACATTCATTTAGTTTGACAGTTATTGAGAGTACATGAGGCCACATATGGCCACCAGTGATCTGGGACTGGGACATTTAATCCTTGTCTTGTGTTCATTGCAGCTCCATGAATGTATGTAGATGAAGAAATAGCAGTACAAATGTGTCTTGTAGGGACTAGGGACTGCTAACATACAATTTCATGCAGCTGTAATTTAACACAACACAAGGATTCAATGTCCCCCATGCCATCACTGGTGGCCATATTCTAACTCATTGACTGTCAATAATTGTCAAACTAAATTAATGTGTGCAAAACAGTTGAGTTGTTTGGATGTGTCTGAGATTATGTGCACTTGAAAGCTTGTACGCTTTCAAACATGAATCTCTCGTCCATGTGACATTTAACCAAACCTGTCCCCAGAACCAAGATGTATTTTGTTCATAGGACACATTTGTGAAATAGACATGTTTCAGGCGTAGTTTCCCAGTTAAAATAAACATTACAATAAAAGTGCTTCCCCCAATCACATCCTGGATAAACAAACAAATCAAACCACTTAATGTTGAGAGGCCATATGGTCAAACAAATGAAATCACTTGATGTTATAGTGAGAGGCCCATATGGTCAAACAAATTAAACCACTTGATGTCACATCAGGTTATTGTTCTCGACTGTATAACAGTATTGGATGGTTCCATTATAAACAAAAGTACAGGATGGCAACTTTAATCCCTTAAACATTTGTCAGTATTTGGCGTTTCCAGTACCAATTACCCTGCGGCATGACATTGTATATAGTAATGAAGTTGTCATGGTGTGGCTTTCGTTCAAAATGCTCCATCCTCGTTCAGTTTCCATCACAAATCCTTAATAACACGGCAGCAATGTATTTATATTTGTCGGATTACTATGGGAAATCAACCACGCACATACTGGAGGACTTGGCAATGGTGCTGGAGGCAAGAGGACGACGGACATCTCTATTCCTTTTACTGCACTCAGTGGAGTAACAAAATATTCTTTCAGCAATTTTGTAAACGACAAAATCATGAATAACCTGATATTGAGAGACTGAGGTTGAGATGAGTGAGAGAAGGCTGGAAACAAGTACACCCATAGATGTCATAGACATAGATGGTCTATTACGGATTGTGCTGGTCATAGAGGTGCTTTGCGTCTAAAGAGATTTAGATGACAGAGGTTGTGTTATCCTCAAGAGCTTAAAGGTAGAATCTGTAATGCTGTCAAACAGTGATCTCTAGGCAGAATAGCCCCGCTTGGTGTTGTGCTTTGTTTAAATGTTTTGTTTTTGGTCTGATGTGTGGGATAGACTGCTGGCCACACCGCTCTGCCAAGAGAGGTCTGGAGAAATTCACAGTATAATTAGTTACTATATAGCTATATGTATAAATATAACAAAGTGCAGTACCAAAAGGGGCTATTTTGCCTAGAAATCAGACAGCATTACAGATTCTTCTACATTTAACAAATCCAGGTATTTAACCAACTAGGAACCGGTTCCAAAACGGAAGCGCGGAGCCGAAAGCTGCTCATCATCCCAACACTCTCTGTCCCCCGCAGGGACGTACTGCTCATCATCGTCCCAACACTCTCTGTCCCCCGCAGGGACGTACTGCTCATCATCCCAACACTCTCTCTGTCCCCCGCAGGGACGTACTGCTCATCATCCCAACACTCTCTCTGTCCCCCGCAGGGACGTACTGCTCATCATCCCAACACTCTCTCTGTCCCCCGCAGGGACGTACTGCTCATCATCCCAACACTCTCTCTGTCCCCCGCAGGGACGTACTGCTCATCATCCCAACACTCTCTCTGTCCCCCGCAGGGACGTACTGCTCATCATCATCCCAACACACTCTCTGTCCCCCGCAGGGACGTACTGCTCATCATCATCCCAACACTCTCTCTGTCCCCCGCAGGGACGTACTGCTCATCATCATCCCAACACTCTCTCTGTCCCCCGCAGGGACGTACTGCTCATCATCATCCCAACACTCTCTCTGTCCCCCGCAGGGACGTACTGCTCATCATCCCAACATTCTCTCTGTCCCCCGCAGGGACGTACTGCTCATCATCATCCCAACACTCTCTCTGTCCCCCGCAGGGACGTAAGTTGCTGATCATCGGCACCACAAGTCGTAAGGACGTCCTGCAGGAGATGGAAATGTTAGACGCCTTCAGCACCACCATTCACATCCCCAACATCTCTAGAGGAGAGCAGCTGGTGGAGGCCCTGGAGGTACACACACACACACACACACACACACACACACCCAGTACACAGTGTCTACACACACACACACACACACACCCAGTACACAGTGTCTACACACACACACACACACACATACACACACACACACACACACACACACACACACACACACACACACACACACACACACACACACACACACACACAGTACACAGTGTCTACATGTCTGGAGGTACACACACACCCAGTACACAGTGTCTACATGTCTGGAGGTACACACACACACACCCAGTACACTGTGTCTACAGTACATGTCTGGAGGTACACGCACACACCCAGTACACAGTGTCTACATGTCTGGCGGTACACACACACCCCCAGTACACAGTGTCTACATGTCTGGAGGTACACACACACACCCAGTACACTGTGTCTACAGTACATGTCTGGAGGTACACACACACACCCAGTACACTGTGTCTACATGTCTGGAGGTACACACACACCCCCAGTACAGTGTCTACATGTCTGGAGGTACACACACACACACACCCAGTACACAGTGTCTACATGTCTGGAGGTACACACACACCCCCAGTACACAGTGTCTACATGTCTGGAGGTACACACACACCCCCAGTACACAGTGTCTACATGTCTGGAGGTACACACACACACCCAGTACACTGTGTCTACATGTCTGGAGGTACACACACACACCCAGTACACTGTGTCTACATGTCTGGAGGTACACACACACACACCCAGTACACTGTGTCTACAGTACATGTCTGGAGGTACACACACACACCCAGTACACTGTGTCTACAGTACATGTCTCGAGGTACACACACACACACACACCCAGTACACTGTGTCTACATGTCTGGAGGTACACACACACACACACACACACACACACACACACACACACACACACACACACACACACACACACACACACACACACACACACACACACACACACAGTACACTGTGTCTACATGTCTGAATCATAGTCTGGCTGGTAGACCTGTGATTTACTGCTATAGAGTGTTTGATAACATTTCTAACAATTATATCACGCAAAAGCTGATGGGCTTTCTCAGGGAGCTTTATTGAGTTATGTGAAGTTTATTGAGTCTATTGATTTATTTATTGCTATTGAGGCGGATTGGATATTTTATTGAAGCATTTCCTTTACCTTTTTGCAAAACATTTCACTGTCACTTGTATGATGCATGTGTGTGTGTGTGACAAAGGTCCTGGGTCTGTGTTCTCTAACCTGCTCCTCCTCTCTTCTGCTCCACCTCTCTCCTGCTCCTCCTCTCTCCTCCCCTCTCCTGCTCCTCCTCTCTCCTGCTCCTCCTCTCTTCCTCTCCTGCTCCTCCTCTCTTCCTCTCTCCTGCTCCTCCTCTCCTGCTCCTCCTCTCTTCCTCTCCTGCTCCTCCTCTCCTGCTCCTCCTCTCTCCTGCTCCTCCTCTCTTCCTCTCCTGCTCCTCCTCTCTCCTCCCCTCTCCTGCTCCTCCTCTCTTCTGCTCCTCCTCTCTTCCTCTCTCCTGCTCCTCCTCTCTTCCTCTCCTGCTCCTCCTCTCTTCCTCTCCTGCTCCTCCTCTCTTCCTCTCCTGCTCCTCCTCTCTCCTGCTCCTCCTCTCTCCTGCTCCTCCTCTCCTCATCTCTTCTGCTCCTCCTCTCTCCTCCCCTCTCCTGCTCCTCCTCTCTTCTGTCCTGCTCCTCCTCTCTCCTCTATCCTGCTCCTCCTCTGTCCTGCTCCTCCTCTCCTGCTCCCCCTCTCTTCCTCTCCTGCTCCTCCTCTCCTCCTCTCTTCTGCTCCTCCTCTCCTCTCTCTTCCCCTCTCCTGCTCCTCCTCTGTCCTGCTCCTCCTCTCTTCCTCTCTCCTGCTCCTCCTCTCTCCTGCTCCTCTCTTCCTCTCCTGCTCCTCCTCTCTCCTGCTCCTCCTCTCTCCTCTCTCCTGCTCCTCCTCTCTCCTCCTCTCTCCTGCTGCTCCTCTCCTCCTCTGTCCTGCTCCTCTCCTCTCCTCTTCTGTCCTGCTCCTCCTCTCTCCTCTTCTGTCCTGCTCCTCCTCTCTCCTGCTCCTCCTCTCTCCTCCTCTCTCCTCTCTCTTGCTCCTCCTCTCTCTTCCTCTCTCCTGCTGCTCCTCTCTCTTGCTCCTCCTCTCTCCTATCTCCTGCTCCTCCTCTCTCCTCCTCTCTCCTGCTGCTCCTCTCCTCTGTCCTGCTCCTCTCCTCTCCTCTTCTGTCCTGCTCCTCCTCCCTTGTCCTGCTCCCTCTCTCTTCCTCTCCCCTGCTCCTCCTCTCTCCTCCTCTCTCCTGCTCCTCCTCCTCTGTCCTGCTCCCTCTCTCTTCCTCTCCCCTGCTCCTCCTCTCTCCTGCTCCTCCTCTCTCATCCTCTCTCCTGCTCCTCCTCTCTCCTCTCTCCTGCTCCTCCTCTCTCCTCTTCTGTCCTGCTCCTCTCTCCTCCTCGTCTGTCCTGCTCCCTCTCTCTTCCTCTCCCCTGCTCCTCCTCTCCTCTTCCCCTTTCCTGCTCCTCCTCTCTCCTCTTCTGTCCTGCTCCTCTCTCCTCCTCCTCTGTCCTGCTCCCTCTCTCTTCCTCTCCCCTGCTCCTCCTCTCCTCTTCCCCTCTCCTGCTCCTCCTCTGTCCTCTCTCCTCTCTCTCCTATGTCCTGCTCCTCCTCTATCCTCCTCTGTCCTCTCTCCTCCTCTCTCTCCTCCTATGTCCTGCTCCTCCTCTATCCTCCTCTGTCCTCTCTCCTCCTCTCTCTCCTCCTATGTCCTGCTCCTCCTCTATCCTCCTCTGTCCTCTCTCCTCCTCTCTCCTCCTCCCTCCTGCTCCTCCTCTCTCCCCTCCTCTGTCCTGCTCCTCCTCTCTCTCCTCCTCTGTCCTGCTCCTCCTCTCTCTCCTCCTCTTTCCTTTAGCTGCTGGGAAGCTTCCATGAGATGGAGCGGGCCGCTATAGCCAAGGCTGTGAAAGGCCAGGGGGTCTGGATCGGCATCAAGAAGCTGCTAATGGTCATTGAAATGGCTGTACAGGTGAGAAAGGGGGAGAGATACTGTATGGGGGGGGGTAGATAGAGAGAGAGAGGGAGGGAGGGAGGGAGGGAGGGTGGGAGAGAGAGTGGTTGTGAGGGTGGGTGGGAGGGAGAGAGAGAGACAGAGAGAGTCATAGGGCACACAGAGAAACGTATCAACAGGGAAACCACATCAAAATCCAAGTATTAAAATCCTACGATTAGGCAGTATAATTGCTGTATAGTTGAATGACATGGAGATCCAAGTAGCTCTGTGCTTCCAAAATGCTTTTAAAACAGAGTCTTAAATGATCATCTGTGGAAGTTATTCATCATTGCCATTCCATCCATCTTGTGTTAAGTTAAACAATCCATCTTAATTAAACGTAAAACATTTCAATAAAAGAGGACTCCGGATTCCTGCTTCCTCTCTCCACACGAACAACGTCCCTGTAAACAAGGGAGTACATGATGACAGTGGTGTCCGACAGAGTTTTACCCATGAAGAAATTGCAACGCACAAGCAAACTGAAGCCTCTTGATGGCTCAAGTTCAAGTTTGTCTTTATTATACCTCAAAGGTAAATGTCATTGGCAGAAGCATCCATGTTAGAACCCATATTAAATAACACAATTAAAGGGAAGAAATACAATATTCATAAACGTTTAAAAACATACTGTACATTAATCAAAAAAGTAATTACCCTGACTGATACTGATGTCAATGGGAGTTGAAAGGAAAGTAGAACACCTTATTACTAAAACCCAGACAAGTGAACCAACGCAACTGGTGATTAGCTATAATGCTAACAGGCTAACACAATGGAATTCGACAGACTTTTTTTTTTAAGGCCAGTGTTTTTGAATTCCTCTCCACACATATTTGAAATGTCTTGAACCTCTATTTTGTAGAGGAAGGTCTGAGACCCTGCCTTCTGCCCTCCCTCATCTTCCACATCTGGCCGGAATTCTCGACAAGTCAACAGAAAACCGGTTTCAGTCACAACAAACTGTCATCAATTAGGTGTAATGAAAAAAAAACGACGCATCGCCGGGAGATGATTTGTGGAACTGCAGGGTTTCATAACATTCCCAGTTGGAGCTCCGTTCTCCGCATACCACCCCGAGCTGCTTGTGTTCTGAACTGGAGGGAAGCTACTCGCGAGGAGAAGTGCCTCGTTAGTGATGCGACATTTGCAAACAATCCGGCTCTTTTGAACGGCTCTTTGGTACGAACGAAGGGATCTCGGATGCGGATGCAATTCCAAAAACTGCAACATTGTGTCGTTGATTGATTGATTGATTGAAAATGTTATTAACAGATTGCAGAATGGGTACAATACAGTACAGCTCAATACACACAATTGTTAAGGGGATGCAGACCAGAGAAAGACTTTCGTCTTTTTTACATCAGGGTCCCCCATTTTCAATTCATCATAACATATATGACATACATGACATACAGGTAGACAGTACTGTTGCATCTAGACATTTATGACATACCAGATCTACAAATATACAGTACTGTATGTGTATGTGTACAAAAAGAGTTCACTTCACTCGCGCTTTCTCAATTCAAGTGCGAACATTTCTTTTAAATCTGACATTGCAACCATTGCAACAAGCATGATTCATTTACAATCTCAATCCCTTTCTGGCTTCTATAACACGATAAGGATGTAAGCATTTTCTTTTACTCTAAGAACGAATCTAGGATGTTTTCGTGGACAGATCATATTTTTTTCATTCAAACTTTGGTGGTTGCTAATATTCACAGTGAATATTTTTGGTTTTTATTATTATTATAACTTTTTCTCATCTTTAATTGTAAGCGCCCTGGACCACCACTCTGCCATCTCAAATGTCATGAATATTTTCTCACTTTGTTATGCCAGTGTTTAATCCTAATAAGGGGCCAGGGGGCAATACTAACATAATTAGTTGGAATGTGAAGAAACCTACTAGGATCCTTACAGCAGCTTGGGGTTGGCATTGCCTTTCTGCAAGAAACTCACCTCCGGCGAGTAGATCACCGTCGAATACACAGAGCTTGGGTAGGTCAAGTGTTCCACTCTGGTTTTCAGAGTAAAGCCAGAGGAACAGCCATTCTGATTAACAAAAACACGCCCTTTACTCCATCTGAGGTGATCTCTGACCCTAATGGCAGATTCATTATAGTTTCCTAGTCAACGTATATGCCCCCAACTTTGGTGACATGCATTTCATCAATAAACGTATCTCTTCACTCCCTGACCTGAACTCTAATCAACTGATTATGGGAAGTGACTTTAATTGTGCTCTTAACCCAGCTTTAGATCGATCATCATCTAATCCAGCTCCACAATCTCAGACTGCTAGAGCTATTGTGTCCTTCCTGAAGCAATACGGTATTTCAGATGTCTGGCACTTCCTTCACCCCTCTGCCAAACAGTACTCTTTCTTTTCACCAGTTCATCATACATATTCTCGAATTGATTATCTTTTTATTGACAACACATTTCTATCTCAAGTGCGTTCCTGCTCTTACGATAGCATCGTCATTTCAGACCATGCAGCAATAGTCTTAGAGCTAGCCTTCCCGGACAAATGCCCATCATTCAGGCCGTGGAGACTAAATCCATTATTGCTATCTGAGAACAAATTTTCGTCGTTCCTGTCCACTAAGATCACATTTTTTATTGAGGTAAATTCTACCCCTGGCATGTCTATGTCCATCATTTGGGAAGCTCTTAAAGCTTTTCTCCGTGGAGAAATTATCTCAAACTGTGCTTGACGTAATAAACTGCGCAACAGCAGATGCTCTGAACTTTCAGACCAAATTCTTAAATTGGATCATTCATATTCAGTCTCCCCGACACCTTCACTTTATAATGAAAGAGTGACTTTACAGACAGAATTTAACCTCCTCTCCACCAGTCATGCTGAGCAGCTTCTACTCAAATCACGCCAGTCTTTTTTCGAATTTGGTGACAAACCTAGCAAAGTGCTGGCACTTCAGCTAAGACATTGCACCGCTCAGAACTTGATCACGCAAATTAATTCTGCCACTGGAGAGACCTATACGGACCCATTGGAAATAAATAGTAAATTCAAAACATTTTATTCTTCACTATACACCTCTGATTCCCCTAAAGACCCCTCTCTCATGAATAGTTTTTTTGCAGATTTGGATATACCAATCATAGACAATGATTCAATGGTGCTTTTGGAAGAGCCCATTAGCGCAGATGAAATTCAACAGGCTTTAACTATGATGCAGAGTGGGAAAAGCCCAGGCCCAGACGGGTTCCCTGTGGAATTCCTAAAAAAATATTCCACCCAGTTATGTCCCATTATGGCTTTAATGTTTGAAGAATCATTTCAATCCCACTCGCTTCCTCCGACTCTACCAAGCCTCAATATCCCTGCTCTTAAAAAAAGATAAGGACCCGAAAGACTGGCTCATATCGTCCTATTTCCCTCCTCAACAATGAAGCAAAGATCTTGGCAAAGGTACTCGCTCGGCGACTGGAATCTGTTACACAGGGTTCGTACGGGTGCTGGAAATCCTTGAAAATGCTTGTATTTCAATGTGCTGTTTTCAAGGTTTTAAATGTGCTTGAATTGTGTATAAAGTGCTGGAAAGTGATTGAAATTGTAATTGCACTTTATACTTTCATAATAAATCGCTATCTGACTGAATAGTTTGGTTTTTAGACAAAGAAATAAAATAACTCGGAGCGACTCGAGCGAGCCTATTTTGCGTTCGCCTTTCACGCAAAATGTGGCTGGGCTCGACCCGTAGTGTTTTTATATAAATAGCCTGGGAGTCGGGACCTATATCCCAGACACAGACTTGCTCTCTTTCATCTGTGTACACCCACTACTATCAACATTACACATGGATACAACAAGGACAAGACCACTTTCACTTAAAAAGGTAATGTTGGTATGAAAAGAAAAGAAACAGACGAGTGCTAACACTGCGATTGACCCTGCTATAAGTTGTTATGAATCCCTTTAGCGCTTGAAGTGCACTAAAACATCGTAATGATTTTTTATTTTTCATATAATGTTGGGTACATGCTCGGTAGAGTTAGAACGCTCCCAGTCTTAGGGGCTGTGATATTTTGTTACCACACTTTATGCACCTAGAAGTGCGGTGGCAGGTTCGCTAAGCTAATGTTGTTAGCCGAATGCTCTGATGGGGGCCGCCATTTTAAGTTAAAATGACGTCAGCGATCTACGGTACGACTGGAGGGACAAAAGGGAATGTGTGACGTGTGTGAAATTTGTACAGTAGGTCCCAGACTCCCAGTGAGAATTGCAATCAGTGTGTACTGTGTACTGTGTATTTACACTATCCTAATGTTGCTTTGTTGGTTAAAAAACAAATAAGCAATTTAAATTTAAATCAGAATATGTTCCATTCCATGTCTGACTATTTCTGAATCTATTGACCATTTTAAGGAATGTTTGGTTACTATTGGGCTTCTAGCCTTCTACTGAACTTATTGTGAATCAGCTGATAGGGTTTTGGCTAGACTATACGTTATTTTTATAACGGAACATTTACGGAGACTGGTGTGGAACTGGTGTGGAGCAGTTGTAGTCTGGAACGCAGTAACGTACTGTATATCTGTATGTCATGTATGTCATAAATGTCACTATGAACCAAAATGGGGGACCCTGATGTAAACAAGATGAAAGTCTTTCTCTGGTCTGCATCCCCTTAACAATTGTGTGTATTGAGCTGTACTGTATTGTAACATTATTATCCATGTAATTACTGTAAAGTTCACGTTAGCTGTTAGATTGCATATTCCATAAATTAACATGCTAAAATTGGCCTGGCTCGTCACGTTTGATTGATTGATTGAAAACTTTATTAACAGATTGCAGAATGGGTACAATACAGTACGGCTCAATACACACAATTGTTAAGGGGATGCAGACCAGAGAAATACTTTCGTCTTGTTTACATCAGGGTCCCCCATTTTCAATTCATAGTGACATTTATAGCATACACGACATACAGATATACAGTATGTTACTGCATAACACATCGGCTCAGCCAGGTTATACCGGTATATAATGCCAAGTCTACATAATTTTGGTTGTTTATAGCACAATAACATCTGATTTAATGTGATGGAGGAAGTGAAATAATCATTTTGAGTAAATATTTAATTTACCACAGCCGCATAAGATGCTGGAAAATCTTGAAAATTCACCTTGAAAATGCTTGAAAAGTGCTTGCATTTTGCCTTGGAAAAGGTGTACAAACCCTGGTTACACCTAGTATTATCCAATCAGATCAGTCTGGTTTTGTGAAGGATAGAATAGCTTTTTTTAACCTGCGGCGCCTTATGAATATAATTTACTCCCCCACTGAGTCTCCCGTTGCAGAGAAGGCCTTTGACCGGGTTGAATGGGACTACTTATTCTATACTTTGCAGAAATTAGGTTTTGGCGAGAAATCTGTGTCCTGGGTCAAACTTCTATACTCCTCTCCAGTGGCATCAGTACGAACAAACGATGTGACTTCGGAATATTTCCCCCTACACGTGGCACAAGACAGGGTTGCCCTCTCTCTCCGCTATTATTTGCGTTAGCGATCGAGCCACTAGCTATTACCTTTTGCATGGACCGCCTGTATATCACGGATCCAGCGGCCTCACTTCCACGTGTCGTTCACATACTACACGAGTTTGGTGTCTTTTCTGGTTATAAATAAAATTTAAACAAGAGTGACCTTTCCCCCATAAACTCATTGGCTAGAAATCTCCCCCCTCTATATTCCCCTTCAAGCTTTCCCCAAGCTGCTTCCGTTACCTTGGCATAATGATAACACTAGAGGTGGGCATAGATAAATTTTTTTTATCTAGATGAATCTATCTGCAATCCTGGAGTTAATCTAGATTAATCTATTAAAATGGCTCATTTGAAGTCTGCCGAAGGCATTCAAAATATGTGTGTTCTACGCAGTGTTGTGCTAGTTACTGAAAAATAGTAACTCAGTTACTTTATTAGTTACCCAAATACGACATGAGGCCTTTATGTAAGAGGATAACATTAAATCAAAGACGGCAATGAAGGACCCACACACAGAGAGAGAGAGAGAGAGAGAGGGTTCTAGGTTGAAAATAAGTGCACGCTAGGTTGAATGAATTGATGAACAATTCATGTCGCCGTTGGAACGTTTCATTATAAGCGCCTTGCAAGTTGCAACGTTGGTTAAGATATGAAAATACTTGCTAGTAGTGTAAGGATGCATTAGCCATTAGCTAGCTTACTTACAGAGACTTGTGGTGGAGGTTCTAGCTGTGTTCAACTTCGAACGAGCCTGCCAGCTTGATTTCAGGCAGAAAACGGGTCCAGAAACGAACGTTTTAATCCACACCACAATATGTAAACAAAGGTTTTAACCATCCACAACAGAATACTGCACAACAGAATACTGTACATGTCTCGAGGTACACACACACACCCAGTACACTGTGTCTACCTCGAGACATGTACTGTAGACACAGTGTACTGGGTGTGTGTGTGTACCTCCAGACATGTAGACACTGTGTACTGGGGGTGTGTGTGTACCTCCAGACATGTAGACACTGTGTACTGGGTGTGTGTGTGTGTACCTTCAGACATGTAGACACTGTGTACTGGGGGTGTGTGTGTACCTCCAGACATGTAGACACATTAAATAAAACAGCTTTCCAGAAGCCCAAATCGCAGGGAGGCTTTGCACTACCCAATTTCCTGGCCTACTATTGGGCTGCAAATATTCACAGCATTCTTTATTAGTCATTCCCATTACGGACTTTGTCAGTGGGTCCCGACATGAGTGGACATGGAAAAGGCATCCTGTGCTAGAACATCTTTGCAGTCCTTAGTTTGCTCTCTACTCCCAGTCACAACCTCCCAGTACACCAACAACCCCTTAGTACAACACTCCCTCCGGATCTGGACCCAGTTCAGAAAACACATTGGTCTCCACGCCATGTCACCATCCTCACCTGTCCACAAAAACTTCCTTTTTCCTCCCTCTATGGTGGATGAAGCCTTCAGCAACTGGTCTAAGAATGGCATTCTGAGCATTTATGATTTGTACCAAGACAGTTCATTTATGTCTTTCACACAATTGTCATCAAAACTAACTTACCAAAAACAAATTTTTTCAGATATTTGCAGATACGTGATTTCGTTAACACATTAACACTCACGCTGAAACTCACGGCATCCTCCTCTTAGCGTTGGGCGATGATACTGGAGCAAACAGATCCCAGTTATGTGATGGGGATCGAGGCGATCTATTTCCGGTTTGTATAATACGAATACACGCCCAAATCATGTTGTTTATTGAATTATGGCAACGATCCATATCCACGGTGTGTGTATTGAGTCCCGCGACGATATACGAGTGGCCGGACGGAATAGGGAGACGCACCGGGATCACAAGAGATCCACTTCCGGTTGCAACTCGCCGATCAGCCACCAGTTGGCAGTATTGAAGCATTGCAGAGTTGTGCTGGCTCAGACAGCATCAGACCAGCCTCCGTGATGGAAATATGAATACCATGGCAAAAATATGAAATATGATCGTACGCCGTGATCTGGCAGAATTCGCATGAACTTGAAACACATCGTAAGCCGTTTCCGGCGGAGAAAGGGTTAAGAACAAATTTGCTCAGTTCCCCCATATACCTCCAAAAACTGTGATCGACCACATCTTGGAGGTGAAGGTTGCAACCAAAGGCTCAATATCTAAACTATATAACATCATATCCCTATCCCTACTGTTAAGAGCTACAAGTAGTCTCTATATATCTCAATCGCCTACTCGAGATATAAACCTGTGGCCGCTCGATATCCCCCGGCGAGGTGCTAAACTCGCCAAGTTCTCGAGTCAATTACTATTTCTGTCTAGATTACTTCAAGTCACTGGTCTAGTTATATCCAGTTGATATGAAATGTAATCATGAAGAGTTGTTAATCTCTTCTTGTTTGTAATAAACCGAATGTATGTCTAGGAGAACTCTTATAGACTATAATAACAATTATATTATTATTATTATTACCATCATCATTATCATAATTTTACGAAAGGGCTTGTAATACTGCTCATTTGAAAGCTTGGTTGTATTAATACTCTTTTAATAAGTATTATCACTGTTAATAATGTAACATTAGCGTACTAACACGTAATCATTGTTTGCACGCCCCAGTACCTCCTGTCCTCCTCTCCTCCTCCGCCAGCGGGACCGACCATCCAATCCTGCAGTGATTTAGACGATCGATTTCCCACATAACTCGACAGAGTCCGTCGGACACAGAGATACCGGAACCCGCAAACAACAAACATTTCCATGTATAGTATTTATACAGTACATAGCATATATATATATATATATATATATATATATATATATATATATAACTTTTAGCTGAAAAGCATTAACCAGTCAATTGATTCAATCTGTATTAGGTTACAGTACATTCATAGTCACCCTCCATAGGAAATCAGGGCGTCGGCTGGCATCATGGCACATTGCTGGCAGAAATCAGTCCAAGGATTCAAAAGATATTATAAAAAGCTGTTTTTATTTAGAAAGGTACAAAAAAGGACTGTATTGGAAATATCCATTACAGTTTAAAAGATTATATAAAACAAAACATCTTATCTCTAAAATCGCAATAGCCTGACACGGCTTGTGCCTGCCATGGAAAACTCTGAAATTCTGGCTCTCGAGGTGGGAGCAGTCATTTTTATATCGATCCGGCATCACATTGCTATTGGTCTAAAAACAGGGATGTCACAGGGATGTCATTTCACTAGCCAACCAACGTACAATACATAGTAAGGATGGACTCCTCCCCTTCTAGTCGTTGCATCTACTGGAGAAGTGACAGATTACCTTGTGTTGGAAAATCCCTATCTGTTACTAACAGGATACCAGAGGCCCCAAGGTTGTCTTTACATTCCTTAGTGGCCAAACAGTATTGAAATGAAAGCAATTCACACTTCTTGCATGAGTATATAGTACACAGATACATATACAGATATATACAGATACACATACATGTATAATACAGTACATATATATATAGTACATACAGTATATACATATATATACACATACTTGTACCAATCATTGGTTATATGTCTACTCTATGCAGGACAGGCAAGGGTTAACATGTGTGCCAACCTGCTGTTTTTCATTGTGCAGAGCAGAGCTGTCTCTAAGGCCGCATTCTTATGGGCAACTCCTTACTGCATGTTGGGCAGAAGAGAATGGCCTGTGTACACTTGTGAATACAAAGTGAAGTGAATACACGTCCTGCATTATAAGTGTATAAAGAGTATACAGGTCATATACATAGCTCCAATCATATATACTAAACATAAGAACATTATACAAAGTGTCACTCGTTGACTTGTGGCACTTAACATGTGTTTACACATAACGTGTTTCTTCTCAATTCCTTTCTGACTGGGCATTACCAGCCAGAATACATATCACATCTAGACACCTATAGTAACATATGCCTAGATTTTAAAACAAATATATACAATAAACCTATTGTATTGATTCCATTGATTCCATTGATTCCATTCTCCAGGATCACGCAAGATATTGTAGTGTACACAAGTTACTGTTCCGGAGTCCACAGTCCATAGTTCTCACAGTTTTACACAAGTGGGAGGAAGAATCTACAGACATTCCTCATAATCATATATAAGAACAGGATGTCATAATAACCAGTGTCACTAGTTGGCTGTGACACTTTACACCTACCTTCTTCAGTATTGGCTATAAGACAGAACTGGGAGTCCGATCTAAATCATCAATTTACAGACAAAGAATGGGAAAATGCTCTTGCCCGAATACACTCTTCTTCAATATGTGCCCGCCATTCACTGATACAGTTCAAGCTCCTCCACCATCTATATTGGTCAAAGACTAAACTTTCGAAGATAAATCCTGGCATGGATCCCACATGCGACCGGTGCCACCAAGCCCCTGGCTCGCTTATCCATATGTTTTGGCATTGTCCAGCACTGGCCCCTTTCTGGACTTCCATTTTTAAATCTTATTCAGATATCTTAGCTGACCCATGCCCTCTCATTGCATTATTTGGTCTGACACCGGAGAACGCTGCAATATCTATTGGGCAATCCAATGCTATGGCCTTTGCCTCACTCATTGCCAGACGCCTCATCCTATTTAACTGGAAGGCAGCCACTCCCCCTTCACATTTGCACTGGATGAGGGATGTTATGTCTCTCATACATATAGAGAAAATCAGATTCACAACACAAGGCCACACAGATACTTTCCACAAAACATGGCATCCCTTCCTACTTCATTTCAAAACCCATATTATGACCTAAGTCCCTTCTCCTTCCAAACTTTGGACCCCATGACCCCCCTCCTTCCCCCACCTACCTTTCTGACACTGCTAGTCCAAGTATGGCTGTGATGGCATTGTGGTGGTCTAGCTGAGGGTGTTAAATTTACTTTCCATTAAATTTTTTTTACTATGGAAATTATGCTACTAAAATGGAGAGTATTAGTTATATTATATATTATTATTGCTGTTTTTTATTTATATTTTTTCTTATTTCTTTAAATGTTACTTAATTTCTTTTTCCGTAGTTTTTTCTGTCACATCTGTATTTATGTTTAATTATTAAATTTTTAATTTATTTATGTGAATTATATGTATGTTTGTCGTCGCCCTCCCTGGGTGGGATGGGGTGGGGTGGGGTAGGCAATTAAGTTTGGCCGAGGGCAAAAAAAATTCCAAGCCATTGTATGGGGGGCCGGAAACAAAAACAATGGCTAATTTAATATATTGATAGTGAAAAAAATTTAACTCTGACTAACCACCTTATAACTAAGACATACATTTGTGGCAGAGGCAGAGAATGGACAAAATAAACTAGCTGCATAGGTGGCATAATAAACTGTAAACGACATACACATTTGCACTGAACATTATACCTTTGTCTTTTTGCCATTTTATTATAAAACCAGAGACAAGCGCCTCTCTCTTATCGGTCTATCTTACATTACGCGCAACCAGCCCGTCTATCCGTCAGCCCTTTCTGTGGAGCGCACTGGACTATTGAGAAACAATAGGAATTTTCCATTGGTTCTCCCAGTCCACGTGACCATTTCTAGCATTTCCATTGGCTATAGTGACGGATAGATACAGCGGATTAGATGCAGTCCAGAGAAAACAACCAATCTAGATATTTCAAGATTCTATGCTTTACATCCGCGCATTCTCTGAGAGATGCACACAATTTTTAGATGACAATCGATTCCGATACAATAAAGCAAGTCTTTATCACAAACAAATCCAAAGATATTTAATGTTTTACAAAATGTTGTGCCCGGCTTTAGAGGGTTAAAGCCAAAAAAAATTTATTTAGTTAATAAATGTCTTGTTGTAATTCCTTATATACCTAATGTAGCGCATCTTCTTGAAGCAGATTCAGCTTTTTTTGCTCTGATTTGACTTCAGTTTAATTGCATTGTTACTGTTCACATGTGTGGTGCCATCAGTCATATATAAGTAAAGATAAAGTTTGAATGACTTACTGAACTGATGGTTTAATTTCACACCACACATGTGGTGTGGCTTGTTTGTTATTTCAGCACCAGGCGCTGTCCACCGACTTTTTTCATGTTGAGAAAGCGCTACATTGCACCTCGCTGCCTACCTGTTATTCACTCTCAACATGGATAAAACAAAGTATAATAAGCATTCTTTAGGTGGTGGTAGTTTCTCTATTTGGACATTATAGCTAACATATAGCCTAGCCTAGTTGGTCGGAATACATTTTAATTTTTATTTATTTTTGAAAATAATCGGAGGGGCCAGATATTATTGCTGGCGGGCCAATTTCGGCCCGCGGGCCGCCTATTGCCGACCTGTGGGTTAGGGGATAGGAATGGGGAAGGAAATGGAAGATGTATAATTTGAAAATATAACTGAAATGTACAAATCTGCATAAATTCTTCCAATAAAAAAAGATAAACCATAAACTTTGGTGGACGCTTACTATCACACTTGTGTTGGATATCCTACAGTACATACAGTTTAACGATTTGAGGCTTTGTTGCCATGGGCTTTAAGTACCGGTATCTACGTTTGAATCTGATCCAAATATTATCCTATCATTATCCTAGTGATCCTTTTGATTTAAGACTGATAAACCAAGTAACCCCTGCCCCCTAAAAGAAAAAAAAAGAATGATGAGCCGTTTCTTTTGAACGGCTCTTGGTAAGAAAGATCTGTCTCCCTTCAAAGAGATGTAATTCCCATCACTATAACTCGTGCCTCTCCTCGCTGATTGGTACTGAGGTATATCTACACTTGTCACGGTGGTGACACCCTGCCCCTGTTCCTCTGTCTCTCTCGCCCCCTGTGTTTCCACCCCGACCCAGCAGATGTCCCCAGTGTGTTCCCACGTGTGCTCACATCACCTGTCTGCCCCAGCTGTTGTACATTAGCCATTATTCCCCTGTGTATTTCAGTCGTGTTCCCCCTAGCCAGCCTCGGCCTTGTTTGTATACCTGTGTATCCCCCCCGTCTACACCTGTTCCTGCTCTACCGGTTAGAGTTAGCTTGTTTTTCTGTCCGCTGAGCAGTCCCTCTTCAGTTCTCTTAACCTGCCTGTCTGCCGCCCCTCATTAAAACATGCGTTACCTGCCTCTGCCTCCATGGTCTCTGCACTTGGGTCCTCTACCACGCCCATGACAACACTTCACCTCAATACACTCAAATCAACCCCTGCCCGTTATGGCAGGCATACAAAAAAACATAAAGATAAACATAAACATAAAACGTCTTCAAAATGTAACCAGAAAACACAAACACATGGAGCAACAGCCCAACAGTTCGTTCCAAGTCACAGTTCGTGCTCAGGGGTCAGGATACTTAACTTCGGAAGCCGAATCTCAATAGTTTATATACGAGTAAACACTGTTTACTGTTGGCACCCACTTGTGCACCGGTTCCATATAATCCGGAGGCGCTTTCCTCAGCCTCCCTCCTCTCTGCAGCGCGGTGTTGTGGTGTGTTGTTGACGTGTCTTCCCTCCCAGGCCTACGTGTCCCACACTGCTGTTTGCTGGAGCGTCCTGGATGCTATGTAATTGCTGTGGTATGTGCTAATGCAGCCATGTTGAGCATCCCTCTACCGCCCCCCCCCCTTCCCCCAACCCCGTCCCGTAGAAGTATGAACCAGTGTCTGCCGAGACATGCTGCACACAGCCGCACAGTGCTGACTTGACACACACACACGCACGCACGCAGAAGTTCTCCACAGACTCTTCTGTTTTCTCTTTTCCCCTCTCATTCTGATAGTCCTGATTGTGCTCATGTCTTAACTCCAGTAGCCACAGGCGATTCCACACATAAGTTATTGCGTCGACTGACATTAATTTTCCTCACCCGTCCCCTCCCTTTCAAACCCTGTCTCAGGCTGACGCCTGAACTCCAGGACCCGTGTTCACGAAGCTTCCCGGAGGTGGGAGCACCGATCCGCGGTCAGTGGCCAGGAACGGCTCATCGTTCTTGACCTTATTCGGACTTACGAGACTGAAGCTGACTCTAGATCAGTTGCTGCCACTTTGAGAGGCTTTGTGAATGTGGACCCCAGCCTACAATCTACTACCAGTCGACTATCGGCAAATTTTGGCCAATCAAAGTGGACTATACAAATCCTTAGTCGGGGACAGGCCTAAAACATTCAGTGCAAGGCCTCTATTGACTGAGGTGTCTTGACACTGTGCTTCATCTTCAGTGTAACATGTACATGTAACATGTGTGACCATGTCTGCATTTTTGATTTTTTTTTGACATTATGTACATATAGTAGTGTACATGCAATGCATTCAACGTGCATTCAATGCTGCATTTGTTTATGGTCGGAGGTGGGAAGTTGGATGTGAGAAACGTGTGTCGTCTCTAGTTTGAGCTACAAAGTTGGTATAGAGCGTATAGACAGTATATAAATAGTATATAGACATTATAGCTAATATACTTACAAATGTACTCTTACAAACCGCTAATAACAACATTAACATTTATACAATGTGGGCGGCCATACCCGACTAGGAACTTTGAGTTGACCCACTGTTTCATTTGACGTTTTCCTAGTAGGAAGTCGGAATTTCCAACAAGCAAGTTATAATTGAATGTAGCATAAGTCATGTTTTTCTGTTTGTGTTTTTCCCATCAGATGGATCCTGACTATCGAGTTAGCAAGTTCCTGGCTCTGATGAGAGACGACGGAGCGTAAGTACCCATCCCTCCTTCTAGGTCACCTCTTGCCTTAACCCTAACCTCCGTGGAGACCTCATGTCATTTATATTTATTTGTATTTATAAAAAAAGTATGTATTTACTTTGCAGCTTGACCATTTAGTGATAACCCTCTTTATCAGGGTAGCTGCACTGTGACATCGGGTCTGAGACTTGAGTACCTGATGGTTAACCAGTGGTTTTATTATAGTCATAATATACTGTAGTTATAGTCGTAGAACTAGAGACGGATTTGATTATTGTGACTAGTGATGCACCGATGTGAAAATTGTGGCCGATACCGATAACCGATATTAATATTGCTGTTCTGGCCGATACCGATATTTACCGATGTCGATATCTCTGTATAGAAAACACTTTTTTATGATAATCAAATAGAGCTATTTTCCAAAACGCATAATTTTTTTTACTTTTGTAACTTATTTTCAGAAATGACTGATATTTTGAAACTATTTAAGGCCAAAACATGTAAAAAGAAGAAAAAAACGATAATTTTTTTTTTTTTTTTTTTTTTTTTTTTAATATCTGCCCTATCTTGATATCGGACCGATACCGATGTGTAAAAAAACGGCCATATCGGCCGATATTATATCGGCGGCCGATATATCGTGCATCACTAATTGTGACCCCTGTAGTGTTGCCACTAATTATTTAGATTTGCAACGAGTCAGTCACAGGCAGTCACAGGCCGTGAATGTTTTACAACATCTTGTAAATTGTGATTAATATGTTGGTAAACCTTGAATTGTTTCTCTTTGTGTCCAACAGGCTGGGCAGTGATACGATGAAATTGATCTAGAGCCCTGGTGGAGCTGCGTTGAGACCAGAGGCAGACTTGTGGTACGACCTCTAGACTGTAGTCATGCTGTGTTACACTTCTCTCATCCTGTCTGATATCTCTTGAAGAAAAGAGGGAAGATAACATTAAGTAGGGCTAGGCGATCATATCATGTAGGGCTGGGCGATCATACAGCATCATGTAGGGCTGGGCGATAATACAGTATCATGTAGGGCTGGGCGATCATATCATGTAGGGCTGGGCGATCATACAGTATCATGTAGGGCTGGGCGATCATACAGTATCATGTAGGGCGGGGCGATCATATCATGTAGGGCGGGCGATCATATCATGTAGGGCTGGGCGATCATATCATGTAGGGCTGGGCGATCATACAGTATCATGTAGGGCTGGGCGATCATATCATGACATGTTGCTGGGGTGGGGGAGGGATCTCATAGGACGCTTTTGTTTTTGGTTTGGTCACGGCCGGCGAGAATGACCTATTGCTCCTTTGCGCTCCTTGTTGTGTACTAAGTTAGCGATGCTCACATCTGCGTTTCTAGCATTTGATTAGGAAAAAGAAGCGGCCAATCGGATCATGGCCTAACAGTATTTGACGGTTTTGTGTTTTTCCAATACAAACCCCACTGTGTTGCGACGTCTTTTTGATTTTGTTTTGGAACCAGATTTTGTCATGGTGTGGTGGTCTTTATGATACTGCTGCAGTGTGTAATTGACATTGGGTAAAATATATCTATTTTATGCAGACAATTCTGGCTACCAAGAGAGCTAACGGGGGTTATAGCTCTCGTTGCCTAAAAATCACCCAGTAGTGATGCAGACCAGGCGCTCAAGGAACTGTATACAACGATCAACAACGCAGAAAACACACACCCAGAGGCCGCTTGCATTGTGGTCGGAGACATCAACCAGGCGTCTCTGCGCAAAGTATTGCCAAAATACTTTCAACACGTTGATGTAAACACACAGGGATAGTAATATTTTGGACCACTGCTATACGAAAACTACGGAAGGCATACAAATCCATACTCCGCCCACCACTCGGCAGGTCAGATCACTCCGTCATCCTGCTAATACCTGCCTCCAGACAGCGTCTAAAACAAACACTGCCCACCGTGAAGGAAGTTCTCTACATCAATGAGTACACAGAGGGAATTGTGAGATTTATTCAAAAGTGTATACAAAAAAATCGAAAACAACCACGGAGAAACAGTTCAGTGCACGATGCACTAAAGGCGAGAGACACAGTTTTTGCCTCTGGAAACAAAGAGAAAGAAACATGATACAATCTTCGCAGGACGATCACAGCAGACATAAATATAAGGAAATACAAGGAGGAAATAGAGACACAACTAAGCAGTAATGAGTCACGTAGCGTGTGCCAAGGATTACACATGATATCGGACCTTACAGGGAAAGCCAGTATCACGGAGCCAACATCGCCTCCCTACCAGATGAGCTGAACAACTTCTACGCCATTTTCGAGGTTAACCACACCAATCTCCCAGGAGAACCCACCACTGAAACGAACGGCGCTCTGGTCATTGCCGAGGCTGACGTGTGCATTTCGTCACCGAAAAAGACCCCTACCAATTTGCCTACCGGAAAAATAGATCCACAACACCGCACAGCGTCCTCCACCACCTAGAGGGAAAGAACTCGTATGTAATAAGGCTGTTCATTGACTACATCTCAGCATTCAATACCATAGTCCCTGCCAGACTTGACACCAAACTTACTAACCTACTGTAGCTGGATTTGAGTCTTCCTGTCAGACTGTCGCCAGGTGGTGAGGATGGGACCCTACATTGACAATACATAAGGACCGGGTCGTGGACTACAGGAGAGGGGGAGAACGGCTGGACCCCATCAACATCAACGGGTCGGCTGTGGAGAGAGTCGGCAGATTCAAGTTCCTCTGTGTTCACGTCACTGAGGACCTCAGCTGGGACGTGCACACCGGCCCTCAACTGCAAGTGCTACAGAGGGACGTGCGGACAGTCCAGAACATCTGTGGTTGTGAGCTTCCCTCCATCCAGGATATATACAGCGGATGGTGTGTCAGCAAAGCCTGCAGGATTATTATAAGGACCCCAGCCATCCCAACCACAAACTGTTTCAGCTGCTACCGTCTGGCAAACTGTACCGCAGCCTCGAGGCCCGGACCAACAGACTTCTTTCCCCAAGCAGTCAGACTCATGAACAAATAACAACATATGACTGAGCTTATAGCTGTCCCTGCTACTGATTTGAACGCAATACTGATTTGCACACAGTACACTTGATGCTATTCTTATCCGTCATTGCTATGCTGCTATTTAAAATGTTTTATTGTTTGCGCCATTCTTATTGCTTCTGTACTACTTGTGTTGATGTTACTGCTAGGCAGAGGAGACAAAAATCAAGAATTTCACTCCTCTGTACTGTAAAAAAAGATAAGGGATGTGACAAATAAACTTGGAACTTGGAAAACAAAACAAAAAGGCCACGACTGCTACTAATTCAAACCGGCATTGTGAAAAAGCATATTTGGATCCATGATGTTCTACCTTAAAATACCTCCCAAGACCTACCAGTAGGTTGACTGCCCACTCTCTTTTCAAAACACAAGACAAGTCGTCTCCTTGTGCAGAGAGCTCTGCTGCTCCTCACACCCCTCCCGAGAGTCATGGCATAGTTAGCAGCACATGGCACGTCTAGAAATAGGTCAGCTAGACAGGGGCTCTCTAGCGACGACACGTCTCCTTCTGCATTTCCTGTATCGTCTCACTTTCCCCTGTCTTCTCTCCTCAGTTGCAGGGGAGCGGAAGCACGATAGCGGCTGGCAAGAGCAAACAAAAGAAAGAGAGGGAGAGACAAAGATTCCACCTCTCTCCCTGTATTCTATCCATCCTCAAAAGCTCTGATGAGCTCTCTGTACCTCACGGTTTCTGTGGCAGTACCTGACTTTCTGCTTCGCGACTGATATGTAATGCTGTGCTACACTAGCTCCATATCACAACTGATGAAATGAACGTTGACTGAGATGAACTTAAGCCCCTGCGGGTGACGGTATATCATGTAATTAAATTGTTCTTACTTATATTCTATAGGCCATATAAGGCCACTTATTTGTCAAACCCCAGGAGGGGAGCTTTCTGCGTGGAGTTTGCATGTTCTTCCTGTGTTTGCATGGTTTCCCCCCCACACCATAAAAAGACATGCATGCTATATCCTATACCATCACCCCTTGACCAAGGTACTGGCATTACAACTGGAGTTGGTCCCCAGATGCTGCACTGTGTGGCTGCCCACTGCTCCTAAATAGTTGGGATGGGTCAAATGCAGAGGATGGATTTGCCCAAGGGGATTAATAGACGTATACATTGCATTACATACATTAGTACCAAAACATGAAATGCGGGCCACTTATTTGTCAGAAACCCGAAGTTGTCTAAATGGTCCAATTTGACAATGTTCACAGCGCCTGTCTGCTTTCTGGACATTGACATGTTGAATCGAGTGTGAACGTTGAGTGAAAATAACTATTTGAACGTTGAAATATGATATATGTACAAATTGGGTCATTTCATCAACTTCTAGGTGATTTGTCTGACAAATAAGTTATCTGCATTTCATGTTTAGGTACTAATAGAATGTGTCTTGAGTAAAAGGAAATTCAATTATATACCGTCACCCACAGGTGCTTAAGTTCTTCTCAGTCAAGGTTGATTTTCCTGGCTGTGATATGGAGCTAATGTAGCATTACATATTGCTGCTAGGAACCAGCAACAGACCGACCAACTAACTTCTCCTTAACATTTTGTAGACATGTGTGTAAATTGTGAGAAATAAACACTGTTTATGGTCTCTGTTTATATTGTAATTTTTTGGAAGGTAAGTGTTGTAAGCCTAATCATTATGTGCTGCACCTAGCACTCCATTGGGGTTTCTATGTATAAATTAAGCAAACATGAGTTATAAAAAAAACTCATTTATAAATGGAGATGAAACTGTATGATGAATGTGCATGCGTAAACATTTTGATCAGGCCATATGTTTGTTTATATATTATATGCACAAGTCTAAATATGATCATTCCATGAAATGATGGTTCCAAGACTTGGAGATCTACTCACCCTCTGTCTTATTTTTTATTTTTTTGGCTGCTTGTTTGACCTCTTTGTTTTATGAATAAATTAATCTTGTATTACTAATGACGACAATTGTAGTGATTGGAATATTTGATCAGTTGAATGACCAATGATTGATTTTCTTTTTTTCTTTTTCAAGGGAAGATGCTTCACACTCGTTACTGTTGAGATTGTTTCTGTATTGTGTTTTTACTGTTTTCTATGAAGGATGTGGGGGTTCCCTGTTGTGCCTTTGCATGCTGATGAAAGGATGTATTGTGTTATGAAAAGGACAAGATGTATTCTGTAGACACTAAATCAACACCCATATATCATCCCCTTAGTACTCGCTATCTGTGAACCTACTGTATGGCTGCCTGGGGCCGCATGCTTAGAGGATCTAAGAAAAGGACTGTTGTGTTGATCAGATCTGACACCAGTTTGTCTCTGAAGTCATTGTGAGTATTTCACAAAGCAGGATTAGCAACTTAGCCATATAGATTTGAAGAAGATTTAACTATATCTTTGATGTTTTTTTATTTGAATCTGTAAAACTTTAATGTAGATATTCGGTTTAGCAGTGTGACAGTTCAGTCATACATATTGATCGTTAATCATGAGCGAAATATCAGAAGTTGAAATTCAGTAATTTGGTAAGTTATCTAGCCACCTGCGTAATCTTGCTTTGTGAAATACCCAGGACCTGTATGTTTACTGTGAGCGTAGATGAAACAGACATAACCCATAAGGCAAAGAAAGTCCCTGTAGCCTTGCCAAACCTTCCCATAGCAAACGGGGGCTTAGGAGATTTGGTAGGGGTTTACCTGTCGATGTAAGCATATCCCTGTTACTTTGTGGTTACTGCTGAATCCTCAGTAGCTTTTTTCGTGTGTAAGGTATCGTTACACACGTAAACAGAAAAACACTGAACCCTTTACAAAAGCTGTACTGTGTTAGTTAGCTCTATAATAATGATATTTGTGTTATTTCCCCTCTATATCTGTATGCTATTTATAGTGTATGGCATATTTGTGGACAAAATGGCACAAAAAGTAAATAAAATGCCATTATTGGGCACCATGATCAAATTGGAGACCACCAACCGTGATTCTACACTCTCAAAAAGGATGTGTTAAAATAACGTGTTAACTTAATTGCAACACAACTTTTGTCATTTTAGTTAAAGGTGCTACTAGGAAGATTTTGACATCAATAATATCATCGTATAAATTCAATGTCCATACTTTAGCAGGATTACTTCAGAAACATGTTGAGATCAATGAGACTGACAATTGCCGTAAGTAGTCCATCCATATCCTCTTATTTTCTATTGATAATGTGTGCCTTCACGTGAGTTCTGATGAAGGCATTACGGCGTAAAGGAAGCCTTTCCAAACCAAACTTGCGTGTTCACCGTTAGCGAGGCTTATCCGCTTCTCTCGTCATCGAAATGTTTTCCCACACTGGGGCGGGAGATAACGGCAAAATGGGAAGCGACAGGGTTTATGGGAAATGTCTTATCATGAGGATTAGGCTACCGATTGGTCTCATGTGTTTGCTGTAACCATACCAAGGTATCGCAACCAATATGACAATGATATGTTTTGTTGAAAAGTCTCCTCATAGCAGCTTTAAGGACAACACGCATGTGTTATTTTAACAAATCCTTTTTGAGAGTGTAGTTTTTAGGAATTAATTTGGGAAATTGTATATGGGAAATCCTCTTTTAGAAAAGATTGAATGTCCTACCCTGATGATGTCATAATGGACACCAGTGCCTCTTGATAGTACACGGTTTATCTTCCTCAGCTCAAGTACAAGGGATGTCAACATCATCCAGATAGCAGCTATAGCACCTCTCCCTAGTCTGCAAACATGTTTTGACACTGCCATTTCTACAGCCCGACCGTACGTTTAGGATACATAACCAAACACTGGTGTCAAGTGGATATATCTCAAGGTTGGGCTCCAGTTGCTTTCACTTCAGTCCAATTGTATCGCTAATTCAGATATTCCAAATGATCAACAAAATTGTAATAATCGGAAACCCTTTCGCCCCAATTTCAGAATTGATTGAACTGAAAAGGAATTGTCCCTCAACCCTGATGCATATCTGCTGGTTACTTAAGTATATACTATACTTTTATATGCTATTTGTAATGATGAAGACTCATTGATTCTGTAAGAATGTTTTTTTCGTTGGACAAATTGCATGTATATCATAACATTGCAATAAAAATCTAAACATGAAAAAAAATTCTCAATTTTTTTTATACATCTTGAGTTGCACACAATACATGAGCGTTGGATGCAAACAAACTAGATATAGATACAGATATTTATTCACTATTTTTTACTGAAGGTGAAAATCTGCTGGTGTCACATGAAGGCAGTATAGGTTTGGTGGATGTGGTCGCTGTGGGACAATAGAGGCATTATAATTGGGTTGTATGGGATTATTACTATTTATTATGCAAGGAGCACTTTCTATCACAGTTTGGAACACCATAACTTCACTTGAGAGAGGAGATCATTAGTGTTCTGTGCAATATACTTAGTAAAGGAACGGTGGCATTGATGCCCAGAACATCGCAGCAATAACCAGAACCTGCAGATTACTCCTGAGCAACGTCAGAACCAGTCACCGCTAAAAAGCCCAAGAAGGCGGCAACTAAGAAGGCTGTTGCAGCCAAGAAGTCTCCCAAGAAGGTTGCAGCCAAGAGTCCCAAGAAGGTCGCAGCCCCAAGAATGTGGAACGCCCTACCCACAGCTGTAAAGGAATGTGAATCACTACCCACTTTCAAAACCACTCTCAAAGAGCACCTACGGGAGACTGCAATCCGAAACTGGCCCCTGTAAATGTCCTAACCCAACCCCCTCCAATGTACAGTAAATGTCCTATTAAACTCAATAATACACAAGACCCTCTTCTTGGGACCAAGTAAGGTTTCGTCGATAATCCAATGTACAGTTACCCCCCACCCCACCTACCCAACCAACCCCACCCCACCCACCCAACCACCTCCAATGTACAGTTTCCCCCACCTACCGAACCCCCCCCCCCCCCCTCCACCCCACCTGCCAACCTCCTCAAATGTACAGTTTCTTCGTCAAATGTATACTCTTTTTTTAGACTATTTTTGTATCACAAACAGTACTGTATTTGTAAATCTCGTATGTCATAAATGTATAGATGTAGCAGTACTGTCTATCTGTATGTCATGTATGTCATAATATGTTATGATGAATTGAAAATGGGCGACCCTGATGTAAACAAGACGAAAGTCTTTCTCTGGTCTGCATCCCCTTAACAATTGTGTGTATTGAGCTGTACTGTATTGTACCCATTCTGCAATCTGTTAATAACATTTTCAATCAATCAATCAATTCAGAAGGATCCGCCCCTTCCTGACAAAAGAAGCCACCCAACTCCTCGTCCAATCAACAGCCATCTCCCGCCTCGACTACTGCAACGCACTGCTCGCTGGCCCACTTCCACCAAGCCTCTTCAATCATTCAGAATCAGAACGCAGCGGCTCGCCTGATCTCAAACCTACCTAAATCGGCCCATGTCACCCCACTTCTTAGGGACCTGCACTGGCTCCCCATTGCTGGACGAATCCGCTTCAAGGCCCTCGACCTAGCATACCGTGCGGGAAAGGGAACCGCTCCCGCCTACCTCAAGAAGACCCCTACGCTCTGCATCTTCTGGCCGTCTCAGACCTACTCCTAGCCAAGCTCCGGGAGGGTCATCAAGGAGAAGCCGCCTTTTGTCAGTCTTTACTCTTTACCCCACAATGGTGGAATTAACTACCAGTACCCACCCCAGTTAGGACAGCCGAAACCCGTCCAATCTTTCGCCGTCGACTAAAGACGCACTTCTTCAACCATTATCTAAAAAAAAATAAAAAATTATCGAACCCAACCCTAACTAACCGTACTGTCATGCACTTGTCCTGAATGATAAACTAACCTACTGTAGCACTCAACACTTTGATGAACATTGTTACTCAGGCTCAGCTGATAGAGTTGTGCCCTTCCTGATGACTTGTCGTACAGAACTTGTAAGTCGCTTTGGATAAAAGCGTCAGCTAAATGACAATGTAAATGTAAATAGTGATTTCCTAGGTAACCTTCGAGGCTAAGAAGCAAAAGCACGAGACAGTCACTTTGTTCTTCAAATATATAATCTTAGTTCAGTCATACAGATATATACATTGTATAATAAATAATATTTATAAAAACAACATTTCAGATTATAAAATAAAAAGGGAATTATTAACTTTAAAACCTTTGTACAAAACTTTGGATATAGCGGGGGAGAGTGGGGGGGGGGGGGGGGACTGAACACAGATAGGTAGGCCCAGGTAAAGGAGTGCTTTTTTTTTTTTTTTTTTTAAGGTGACGCAGATACTAAGCTATGTCACAAGGAAGAGGAGAACCTATGCACTACTGGGTAAGTTGTATTCTTGTTGTTAAATATAATTAATAGGAAGCAGGTGGGAACTGTCAGAACACGTTGTGTGGAAACCTCTCACAGTTTGCGCCTCCATTGTGAAGAACCAGTCAGCCATCCATCCTCCTGCCCCCTCCTTCAACCTCTCTTCCTTATGACTGGCAGGAGTCAAACACAACACACAATTTACATCTTACACACAGCTCTCCCAATAATTTCCATTTGTGACCTCACATACTCTCTTAAAAGGGGAACACAGCACAATTTAGGAATCCATAAATAGCATTCATATGGTCTTAAGACAGTCCAAAAAGATATGAGTGAACATGCACAACCTTCTCCCAAATCGAAAGAAACTCGAGTTCTGAGACTGAAACTTGTGACGTCATAGAGTATTAAAGTCTGAGGTTACATAGACAGTGAATTGGGAATGATGGTAAAGGTGACAGTGAGGGCTCACAGGAGAATGCTCTATGTAGCCTAGTATAACGGTGTACTTTCTGTTTTATAACAGAACACAACCATAGAATGAAGCTAATTTTGGTATAAAAACTCAAACATTCTGCGAGTCCACAAAATCAGTCTCCTATTCATTGTCTTTCACTGGTTTCAGTGGAATTATGTTGCTAGGGAACAGCTTAGACCCATGTTTATTTCCCCTCATAGTTGCAAACACTGAAACGAAGTAAACTTGGGTCAATTTTTTGAATGTTTACATTGTCAAGTTGAAACTGTCTATAGCTGATGACATCACAGGTTTGAATCGTTATCCTCTGGTTTCTGGATTTGGGGGAAAGTAGCTCATGTTCACAAATTGAACATTTCCTAGACCAATGGAGAGAAAAAAACACATTTGAAATTTGAATTTGGGGACAGCGTTCCCCTTTAAAAAGGAGATAGGGCGTGAGGTAAGGTAACAAGGAAGGATGCGAGAGCTCTGCCCTTTCCCCACTCGGGTCTCCACACGTGTGTCGTCACATGTTCCCTCTTCCTTCTCTCTCTCTCTCTATTGGAGTTACACTGATGAGACGGAGAGATCTCACTGCTAAGTGGAACCCAATGAAATGCGTCTAGGAGTGTCAGATAAGTACGTCTACACAATAATCAGCATGCTGTTAGGACTAGGACTGGTAGTATTTGCTCAAAACATAATGCGATCTTGACTCATTCCTGGATAACCATATAAACATGTATATTCACATAACATTCTTGAAGAGGTGGAATTTGTAGATGGGAAAATAGGCTTTTTGCAACCTTCTTCACCAACTGTTAAGGCCTGCTTTACATTTCTAATGTAAACATTTCTAAACATTTTACAGCCACAAAATACAGCAGATTACAATTAAAAACTCACAGTTGCCTGTTGTTTTGCGCAGGTTGAGAGCTCAGTCAATCAACTAGAGCAGCGGTTCTCAAACTACAGGTATTATTATATTATATATTTTGTTCTGGTTAAATATGCCTCGTTTTATAAATGTGTATTGATAACATAGTGCTGTAATAAAATTTTCTAATAAATATGCATGATCAAGTTCAACAACGTGTACTTTTATTTTGATATTCCTTAATTCCACGTTGAAATTACGAGATACATTAAGTGTGGGGTCGCCAAAAAAAATCCTAAATAAAATGGGGTTGTGGTATAAAAACGTTTGAGAACCCCTGAACTAGAGAATGAAAACGTATCGCCATTCCTTTGTTCTTTTGTGGTGGGACTATACCCATTTGTAGTGTTTAGGTCATGGATTTGGGCCTTGGGTTTGATGCATAAATGCGTGTACATCCATAAAAATTGATCTTCAACATCAGTCAAATTATTTGAATCAGATCCCAGTGCTCCGAGATATGCTGTTTTCTGAAGCATTTCATTAAAACACTCCCCTTGTCTTGACGCTGTAAAACTGTCTCTTGCAACACACTCTCGGAAATTATGAGCAATTTTCAGTATACGAGTTAATCACATCTGAATGAAGGCAACAGGAACAATCTCCTCATTCATAAGACCTGGTAGATCATAACACAGAAGCTCTCATAAACAATACCCAAAACATTTGCCCGCCTCATGTTCCGCGGGGCTGAATACTAGTATAGTGCATACATACAAACATGTGTAGAGATGGTAGAATCTGTCTACCTCTAGGCAAAATATCCCTCTTGGTACTGCACTTTGTTCATGTTTTGTTTTGGTCTGATTTGAAATTGAGTTGGTATATAAGGGATGGGTTGCTAGTACTGTTGGCCACACCTCAGGCTCTACCAAGAGAAATGCACGCTATAATAAGTTACTATATAGCTATAATACTGTATGTATAGCTATAATGTAATATATAGCTATATACTTATTATAGTGTGAATTTCTCCAGACCTCTCTTGGCAGAGCTTTGAGGTGTGGCCAGTAACAGCAACCCCTCCCCTATCCCCGCTCAACTCCAACCCACACACATCAAAACAAAACAAAAAATGTAAACAATGTGCAATACCAAGCTGGGCTCTTGCCTAGAGGTTACCATTTGACAGGATCACAGATTCTACCTTTAGGTTCGCGGGACGATCGTTGCTTGTTCGCACACAAGTCCTCTCCTGCATACTCCAAGTCCCGGCCCCATGGTAATATTTCAGAAATGCAGGGCTATAAAAAAAATCAGGCTCTAGCAATAGTACAGTATATCTTCCAGGCATCCCAGCCGAGCGGTGGAGTTTATTTAGTTAAAGGTCAGTGAACAGGGGAGTTGGGAAGAGGGGGGGGGGGGTTCAATAGCTCAGTAGTTTAGGAGGATGGGGGCACTGGTACTGGTCTTCCAGTACCGGACCCGTTCTTTCTCTCAGAGTTCAGTTCAGTAGTTAAGTCAAAAGCATCCTGGGCTGCCAGCGCATGTGCAGCGTCGCTTCCATCATGTGACGTTTAGAGGAGGAGGAGGAGGTCGGTTTAGTTCTCAAAATGGTTTTGAGGTGAGGTGTTAGTTTTAAGACGCCCATTCAAAAAGCGACAAAAGTCTGAAAAAGTCTTCTATTTACTGCATTAAAATCTCACAGGTAAAAAGTGTGTTAGGCGCCACAGCCTGGTGTGTTGGTGTGGGTGGAGTTGGGGGTGGGGGGAATAAATAGAGGGAACCGGTGGAGCCGATGCTGCAGGGCAGGTCAACCAGGGGGGGACCACAACGGTACAAGTGTAGCTTCTCTCAATGGGAATGGACAGGACATGTCCTACTCATACTGTTTTTCACTAAAGAGGGTGTACAAGTAAAGAGAACCAGTATGGAAGTGCCATTACCCATTGGTGTCTGCTCCTTTGTTTGTGTGTGTGTGTGTGTGTGTGTGTGTGTGTGTGTGTGTGTGTGTGTGTGTGTGTGTGTGTGTGTGTGTGTGTGTGTGTGTGTGTGTGTGTGTGTGTGTGTCTATGCAATGACTGCAGAGTATGAGTGTCTCTGTGTCTGTCAAGGGGGAGGGGGTTGGGGCAAGGCAGGGCAGCACTTATTGTCCAACAGTCTGTCTATCTGTCCGTCTGTCTGAAAGGCACACAGCCTCACTTGCACGTGTGCACGTCGTAAACGCGCACGCACTCCTGACAGCTGACGTAGCAGCACCAGTGGAAGATGCAGTGGCATTTCTCCTTGCGCTTCTCAGTCCGCGTGTTGTGGCCGCGGCCGCAGCAGAGCAGGTCGCAGCCCTCGATGCCGTGTGACGACACGTTGCAGACACGGTCGCGCGTCCCAAACGAGCCCGTCTCCGGGTTGGGCTCGCAGAAGTTGGGCGAGCCCTCGTAGTAGACCAGGTCGCGCTCCGTGGGGTGCTTGAAGAAGGCGTACTTGGCGCGCAGCGTCTCCACCCAGCCGCGTGACTCCCGGTGCTTCTCCACCACCATCTCCGAGGCGCTGTCGTACTTGTCCTTCAGGTAGTCGCCCAGCATGCGGAAGTCGGGCTGCGCCCACCAGCACGTCTTCACCTCACAGCTCCCTGAGAGGCCGTGGCACTTGCAGCGCAGATGCATGTGGTCCAGGATGGTCTGAGAAGCACAAAGTAGTAAGACTGGTTAGAAACATACATTGGGTAAATAAGAACATCAGATTAGAAATAGATATCTGGATATGTGAAAGTTCACGGCCCCCCCCCCCCCTACAGATTCCACACACTTCTTGGCTTGTGTCCACAATCCACATAGTGTGGTTTTCTGGCAGAAAAGCCACAGGGTACCACGCTGTCCTAGCAGTTTTCTGAGCAGAAGTATGCGCAGTCGCGCACGGATGTGCACACGCGCGCACACAAAAATGCGCTCCACTCAGTACTAAGTACCCACCGTCTTATAACAATAGCGGAGGTCGTCAGGTGTCTTCAACTACACTACCCGGCACTTATCTATCACCTAGACTCTGCATAATAATAGGATACCAATACTAACATAACAAAGAAAGAGATGATCTGTGGAACTCTCACTATGTGACAAATGGTCCCGACTGGAAGGATGAGGCATTTTTTTCTTTTTTTCTATCGCGAGATTTGACGTGTTATATGCATATGCCCAAATCGTTTCGGGGTGCCCGCCTGAAACCTATATTATTTCAAAATCAAAGGTATATACCATATAGATGTTTCTTCACAAAATCATCAAGGGGGGTGGGGTCGTTTTACGATGCCTCATCGTTACCAAAAGCATGTTTTAGGTTCGGTAAAAGACAATGCTGTGATCAATACAAAAGCATGTTTTAGGTTCAGTAAAATAGACCTAGAGTAGACCTTACCTTAGTCAGAAGGTACTCTAAAATGAATAATCCCAGTAATCCCATCGCGATCGCAATTATTTCTTGTGCATTGGGCACGGCTAAAATACGGGAACAAATTGGTTTCAGGCGATCGGATCTCTGACAGATTGCTGTGTGCTGATTCACTTTGAGGGGTTCCTGCAGCCAGATACACAGAGAGAGAGATACCCAGAGACTTGAGCCCCAGTTCAAAAGGTAGGCGCTACTGCCACCTGGTGGGATTCGATCGTCATTGCAATTTTAACGTAGCGAGTGGTGCCAGAGAGACACAGGCAGCTCCGAGCGAGTGATCAAAGGAAAAATATCAAAGGATCTAAAAACGAGAAAACTCGTTTTTGGCACTCAACGGTTGGCGACAAAGCACAAGTATTCTAGTTTTTGGCGGCCAATGAGTTAATGGTCACAGTTTCTTAACGCACAGCACCTCATAGACCAGCAATGTCACTAACTAACTCACCCACTGATCTTGTGTAGCCCCGGTAAATGTCAAAATCCCCCCCCCACCCGCCCAACCCCCTCCAATGTACAGTTTATTCCCCTTCGGATGTATATTTTTTTATGATCTCTTTTTCTTACACAGTACCGTATATATATATATATATATTTTTTTTTTTTATCTACTTTTCCCCTCCCTTTTTCTGTATTTTTTCTCCCATCCCAATATTTTTTTTGTTGTGCCAATTCCCTTCCCTCCCTTCCTGGTCGCGTGCATTTTCCCCCCACTTGCTGGTCTAGGGAGGTTTGAAGACTATCACATGTCTCCTTCGATACATGCGGAGTCAGCCAGCCGCTTCTTTTCACCTGACAGCGAGGACTCTCATTGGGTGAGTGTAACGCGTGGGAGGATCACACTACCTCACCCAGATCCCTTCCTCGCTGAGCAGGCGCCCCGACCGAACTGTAGGAGTCGCTGTTTACAACGACCAGGACACACCCCACCGGCTTCCCACCCGCTGACACTGCCAATTGTGTCCGTATGGACGACTGACCAAGCCGGAGGTACCGGGTAGCTGGATTCGATCCCACTGTCTCTGCGGTGGTAGGCAGACGCTTAGTCAGCTGCGCTACCCGGCCGCCTAGTACCGTATATTTGTATGTCATAAATGTCTTGATGAATTGAAAATGTAGGACACTTATGTAAACAAGACAAAAGTCTTTTTCTGGTTGTCATCCAGTGGTGCAGTGGTGGTCCCACGCGGTACCACGCCGTCCTAGCAGTTTTTTCTGAGCAGAAGTACGTGCACGGCACGGATGTGCACGTGCGTGCACACGCGCGCACACAAAAATGCTTTCACAACTTTCACTCACTCGTCGCGCCGTGCGCCAAGTACGGCACTTATCTATCACCTAGACTTTGCATAATAATAGGATACCAATAACATAACAAAGAACGAGAAGTGCAAAACCAAAATACAAGCCCTGTGCGTGGACTGTGATATGCGCACTAACGGCATGTGTGGATCACATATGCTTACAGACACCAAAAATGTATTTAAACAGCCGCATGCGCGTATGCATCAGTTTTCGAGTATATACGAGCCTTTATACCCACAGTCTATATCCAGTAGGGGTGTAACGGTACACGGAAGCCACGGTTCGGTACGTACCTCGGTTTTGGGGTCACAGTTCGGTACGATTTCGGTACACAGGAAAACAATATTTATGATTATTATATATTTATAATAATTATTATTATATATAATTATTTTTTATTAAGTTATACTTAGTCGGCGGTCAGGTAGCGTAGCGGAGATTGCGTTCGTCACCAACGCTGGAGACGCTGGGTTTGTGTGTTCGAATCCAGCTCCCGGCGTTGTCACCAGCTTGGCTGGCCGTTCACACTAATACAATTGGCAGTATTAGGGGGTGGGGAAAGCTGGCGGGTGGGTCCTGGGCGTTGTGGACAGCGACCCCTACAGTTCGGTCGGGGCACCTGCTCAGCGAGGGTAGGATCTGGAGAGAGGTAGTGCAGCCTCCCACACGTTACACTCTCTCAGTGAGAATCTGCGCGGCCAGGCTGGCTGCCGGCTGGCTGCACATGTGTCGGAGGAAAACATGTGACAGTCTCCGGCCTCCCGGACCAACAGTAGGGGAAAGTGCGCAACAACCAGGAAGGGGGTTGGGAATTGGCATAACGACTAACAGTGGGATGGGAGAAAAATCGGAAAAAGGAGGGGGGAAAATATAACAATAAAAAAAATATTATACTTAGTTCCACCTAGGCTTGCTGCGGTAGTCAGTCAGTGATAACGGTGTCATTCTGTGTTCAGGAATCCACTTGAGTAAATTAATTGCCTAGTGCCCCCTCCCCCCACCGTTGTATAGTTTCACTTTCACTTCTAGAGTAGATTTTACTTGACGTGACGCAGAGAAAGACTAGAGAAGAGATGCCATGTTACACAACAATGAGAGGATTTATCACTATTTTGGATTTAAACACTGTAGCAGCTCGACTGGAGAGGAGCTCAAAGGACCAGTCCAGATCAGCAAAAGTACTTTTACGTGTTTTTTTTCCTCTGATCAGCTGGAAAGTAGCGCAGAAGAAAGTTGGTGTGTGTCTTTCCATTGGTTAACATTATTACGCGAACAAGAAAACGATGAACATTTTCAGCCTATTGTATATGCTGTGTTACAAACATACTGTATCATTCATGGTTGGTTTTGTTTCAGTGACACCTGTAGGTAAGGGGAGGAGAGGAGGGGAGAAACAGCCGAGTGCAGAGTGCGCGTTCATTTGTTCTGTCGGCTTGTTCATGCCTTTACAAGCTTCAGTTCAACGTTTTATTCATCATCTAAATGAGGCAATCCAAGCTTGATATGCAATAGGGATGCCCCGATCACGTTTTTTGCCACCGATACCGATCACCGATCGTCTATAAGCCATATCGGCCGATACCGGTACAGATCGTTTTTGAAAAAAAAATAATAATAATAATAATTAATATATAATTTTTTTTATATATAAAATATATATATTATATAATTATACTTGTAGTTGTATTATCTGTGAGACATCGCCACCACGCAACAAGTCAAAATGCTCGCTATCTGCAAACAGCTCCACTGTCTGTGTGTATACTCTGCTTTGTTCAGCATGCCGTCAGCGTCCCCAGTCAGAGCGATAGTTCAACAGGGTCTGAAACGTGTTATGAAGCATGATAGCTAATTAGCCAATGTTCAGCTGCAAAAACGAATAATGTTAATTATGTTATAAGACATTGATATCAGGAGCTATCTGTAGCTACTGCTAGCCGGCTAGATGACGTTAGACAATGCATCATGTATTAAAATAAAGTGAACTATTTAGTTTACTGGGTCATTTTGTTAAAACTAATGTGAGCTAACGTGAGCTACTTAGGAGGTCTCATGCTGGCGCATCCCTATCATTCTTAAACTGAAATGCTCATTTGTTGATATCAGGAGCTATCAGTAGCGAGCCAGTTAGACAATGCATCATGTATTAAACTAAAGTGAATAGTTGACTGTGTAGTTTTGTTTAAACAGTAACGTTAGCTCAGTAGCTAACGTTAGCTCACGAGCGATAGCTAGTTAGCCAACGCTAGCCAGCCCAGCACTTGCGAAAACGAATACCAAACTGATGATATCAGACGTTGATATCAGGAGCTATCAGTAGCTAGATAATATTAGACAACGCCTCATGTATTAAACAAAAGTGAATAGATGACTGGGCCATTTTATTTAATGCTTGTTATGTTGAAAGAGGAGCTCTGCGGTGCTCATGCAGTCGAGTCTTGCTGAAGGGTTTGTTGACATGAGATGGTTCTGGGAGGGGGAGGAGGAGGGGCAAGACGTGCAGCAGCAGCTGTGAGAGAAGAGCGAGTGAGAACCGTGTCATCGATCGGTTTTCATGATCGGCGAAAATAAAGCATTATCGGAATTCACCGATCTCATATTTATACTGAATATCGGCCGATACCGATCGCTGGCCGATCGATCGGGGCATCCCTAATATGCAACGTTAAATGAATGACCTTCTGTGTTAAGACTGTTAGTAAGCCAGTGTAAAGTGAAGATATTGAGCATAGATTTGTAAAATGTTCACCTAGTGGTATGTATGAGACGTATTCTTTGTATGGCTGCACGTACCGCACCGTGAGCCACGTAACGTAAATTCGCGGGACGAATATGCATACCGTTACACCCCTAATATCCAGACTATTCACTCACTCACTCACTCACTCACTCACTCACTCACTCACTCACTCACTCACTCACTCTGCCCCTAGTGGTGGCTCACAGGCATGGCATGCTTTGCATCTACAATACTAACTTTGTGTCCTTTAACCTCTTTAGCCAGAGCGGTCCATCGGCGGACCACAAATGACATCACGTCATAAATCAATCTCTCTAGATTGTATGACATAATGTTGAATTTTTTTTATCAAATGTATCCAAGAGTAAAGACCATAATCCTGTCAAAACAGCAGTCATAGTGTATATTTTCAACAATACGTTTGTTTACCAATAGGTTAAAGTGTTATTAGTGAGATTTTAGTTTATGGAATGTCTTTATAATTGAGCGAATATCCGCCATTTTGAATTAGCGTTGCTAAAAGTTTTATAGTCATATGAGTAGAGGGCATCCAGAGCTCTCAATGAGCGTTGCAATTTCGAAAAAAACTACCTTTCCCAGCCAATTCCAGCTTCCTGCAAGCAAATTACTTCCTGATTATTATTTTTAATTTCTCTTATTTCTCTGGATTATCTACCACAAAACTGAACGTTATTGGCATAGATTGGAGCGCAGTTAGTGTGTCTACCTTCTGTGAACATTTAGCAACAATCCACGGATCTAAAATGGCGGAGCCATATCCATTCTAAGAATGGTACATACACACAGTAGATTTCATTCTCGGTTCTTCCTGCACGCATGGTGATACTAAATCCAAATTTAACTCTGGCACTGGAAAGAGTAGATTTGGCCCGATCCATAGATGTTCAAGTTGGCTATAATAGGGCCATTTATAGGCCTGATATTCTATATTCTATAATAATATTTCAAATAGCTTCTTCCCTTTATTAATTTCCTTAGATTTTGTACACATGATCTCAAGAAGGTGCTGAACAAGCATGGTGTTATTCACTGTGAAAGATGCAAAGAAAAATAATTTATATTCTCCTTTGTTTCATCACAATTTACTCAAGCCTATACACAATATTTCTGACACAGGGAATACATTCCCTGAGATCCATAGATGTCCCTAGATACCAAGAACATGCAAATGAACCTTGTTGAAGTGGAGCAATCTTCCATTTACTTAGGTATGTATTTTTAGGACGGATTTTCAGAAAATAGGGCTAGGGCTTAACAGGTTAACCACATGTATGTAACCCAGAGTTGATCCATCCATTGTCTAGGCAGAGTCCACATTTTTGTATCTGTTCAGACAGCAATAAAAAAAGACCCAGGGCTGCACAGTATGTCATGTCAGTAAAAAAAATAAGAAGAAAATCTGATCTAAGCTTGTAGCATAAATGCAGTTACTGAGGCGGTGTTTCTTTGATCTGGTTCTGGTTGGTTCAGGGCTATGGGGGAAGTCAGGTCATTTCCACTCGGCAAGTGAGATCACCCACAATTTTTATGGTCTGCAATTTACAGGAAATTCAGTAATGCGGACTAAACAAAACCCACTAAAGACTTTGCGCAGCAGGGCCAACAACAACATGCCACTGGCTGCAATTTGTCATGCAGCTGTAAGTACAGAGGCGCTGGGCCGCTACTAATTCCCTCTGAAGTCACTGGCTCTCATCGTGAGCACGCCGCTGGCTCTGTGGGCCTTTGTGTTTCGATTTTTGTTTTGCTTTAATTCGCCTGGCTATATTTAGCTTCAGAATTCCCCCAGCTGTGGCGGAAGGCAGGTGTTTCTGGCACCTCTGGGCGAGGAGGGGTTGGGGGCTAGGGGGGGGGAGTTAAGGGATAGGTGGGGGGAGCTGTGACATCATGTCCTGAGCTCGTCAGACCTGTTGGATGTCAGATCTCAAAAGGGCCCCCGGGGCAAAACTGAAGCGTGAGAAGGCCAGGTGGGGTGGCTGAAATCAGACAGAGAGGAGGAGAGGAGAAGAGAGGAGGAGAGGAGATGAGAGGAGAGGAAGAGAGGAGAGGATAGGAGAGGAGGAGAGGAGGGGAGAAAAGGCGAGGGGAGGAGAGGAGGTGTGAAGAGGAGGGGATAGGGGAGGAAAGGCGAGGAGAGGAGGGGATAGGAGGGGAGGAGAGGCGAAGAGAGGAGAGAAGAGGGGAGAGGAGGGGAGAGGAGGAGGTCCTGTGGTCTGTCTAGCTGCTCCTGTCTGCTCAGATCAAAGGCTGCCTTGCTGCCGTGTGGTCCTTTCAATTGCCCCTCAGCGAGATGCAGAGGAACGCGTTTTCTCCAGCAGTGACAGGAAGGAGTGACGCTTTAAGTCCACGCTGATTCCCGTCTATTTTCCCCCTCAACTCACTCGGGTTATTTGTCTGTCAGGGAATTTTTCGTTGGGATGCAAGCAAGGCATGAAAGACAAGGTGGGGTGGGGAGAGGGAGGGGGGGAGTGTTGCTTAGATCAGTAATTACCAAGTCATTCAAAGTGATGTGCTACTTTTCAGGTGTAAAACTCACGGAAATGCGGGTGCAAGTCAAACGCCGAAACCCCTGTCTGTCATTCATACAATTAGTAATCTCGAACGGCGATGTTTACCGGATAATTCCGTCGCTTTTCAAAAACAAGTCAGGTCATTGTTCATTGTGTATCTCTTTTTGCTTGGGCTACGGGGCTGGGTGTGTCCAGATTTATCTCCCTGCATTCATGTGTTGGGTCATGTGTAGCGAGAGGTGCCTAAATAATGTGGCTTGTTACAGCGAACGACCCACACGTGCATCTTATAAATCAGTGGTTCGCAACCAAGTTGATGCAGAGGCACTTAAACAAGAACGGAAACTCCAGGGCATGCTAATAATTTTCCTTGTTGACGTCACCAGAGGAGATAGCAGAACAGGAGCGGAAAAAATATGAATGATGAGTGAAGAATGATGAATGGAGCAATTTGTAATATTTTAGTTTGGCAGTGATTTTTTTTGCATTTGCATTGGAATCTCAAGGCACACCAGAACTGACTTCGAGCCACACCCAGCTGTGAACCGCGGTTATAAAAGGTGGTACGCAATTGACCATATTCACACGGCAGCCATTTTGCTCTTATGTCATGCTGGTGGTATGGCCGCTGTGTGAGTATACATCAGACCGACAATGCATCAATCTCACAGATTTTTGCCACGCCTCTATTTTGGCGGCTCCACACCCCTTTTAGGGGAAAACAACTCTGGGGAATAAATAGGGATTAGATGGTGTTTGTTCATAAATTACAACTTTAGGACAAAACACAAGTCCATTGCTGCCCAGAAATAGTCATTACCTGTTCGTTTTAGGTCACTTGGAGATTCATAGGTGTAATATTAATGTCCAGGTATAGGGAAATTAGGAAATATCATGCAGCTGACTGGTAAAACAGGCATGCCTGAAAACGGATCAAACCTAACTTTTCACAGTGGTGTGAACGCTCAATGGTGACCAATGTTTGAAAGTAATTGACTTAACATTATGCACTAGCAAAACAAACTTTTCAAACAATGTAAGCGTTCTGCAGAGTTTTTATACAGGCCAAAGACAATGGTGGTCAATAGGAACGGTCTCTGTGTTTCCCACAAAATTAGGTGAGGCTGCGTAAAAAGTGCCTAGATGTTCCGGTCTGATGTATGGTCAATGGAATGTTTATCAGCCATGTGGATATTCATAATGCTTCATGATGCTACTGAGTCCTATTCACCAAGTGTCTTAGGGAGAGAAGTGCTATAACTTATGATCAGTTTTGCCCTTGTGATAATCTTCTTAGGGACCATGGTGGCTTAAAAAGGGAATTCCACCAATTGTAAGATGTTATTAATGTGCCTTGGGACAGTTCAGACAATGTGCACAACTAGAAATCAGACAGAGAAGTATTGAGTGAAAGTTCTCACTCTGATTTATAGCTTGAGGAGAGATGTCACTATTGACTCTTTCTGGGGCCAAGGATTACCATTATGTGAATTCTTAAAATGTTGTGGAATTCCCATTTAACGAGGCCTAACAAGGGGTCCTTCGTGTGGACGTCCTGCTTATTGGCTTGTTGTATTTACCGTGCGTCCAGCCTCGTTATTGTGCCGGTTCATAGCCGAGCGAGCGTCCGGCCGGTTCTCCCTGGCGTCGGCAAACTCCCGGGACACCAGCACCCCGAACTCGGCGTCCTCGCTGCAGCCACCCCACTTCCAGCCCTCCCCGGGGGGGCCCTTGTGGTGGGAGTCGCAGCCACACATGGTGGACGTGCCCTCGGCACAAGAGCGTGTCACGGCGAACGCCACCCCGGCCGAAGCTATAGCATGGACAAACGCTGACTCTCTGGTTGCTAGATAGAGAGAGAGAGAGGGAGAAGGAGAGGGAGAGAGAGCGGAAGGGAGAGAGAGGGGGGGGAGAAAGAGAGAGAAAGAGGAAAAGAGAGAATGTTAATCTATAGTTCAGTCTAGACAACGACAGTCAGCACCACTGCCAACATTCATACAGGGGTGTTGGAAGGGATGCCCTTGGGGTACAACCTTTTAACACAACATTTTATCTTCAGGTAGGTGGGTACATACATACATACCAAACACACCTGAAACTAAAGGTATGACTGAACACTATGGTGATAAATACTAGTTTTGGCATTGTTTCAACATAAAAAGAACAAAAAGGCATTTAGAAAAGCTACTGAAAATGAGTCTTGGTTTCATATATATATACTGTATATAAAAAGTGGATTTAGATAAGCTACTAGAAAATTTGATTTATTATTTATCAAAATGTAATGAGTGCAGTTAGTAATATAAGATTCCAGGTGACGTCCCCTGTGTTCACTTCATAATATCTAACTGACCACACCATTGTGATGTGTTGAAAAAAAAAACAATTAGGGGTTTGTTACAAGTGTGTAACAACACAACATAATAGCAACAAAATTGAAAAAACGGCAAGGGAAAATAAAATATTCCTTCAAGCGAGATAACCTTGTGCATTGTTTTTCATTTGTGTCCTTTACATTTAGAAATGAGAAATGAGACTGTAGCAGCCTTTTATGAAGTTTTAACATGTAATTCCCTGTTTGCAGAGAATATTTCGAGCCACTGGTCTTGCCCGACCAGAAGGGCTGGCATGGGCAATTCCACTGGGTTTCATACATCACTGATGGGAGGGTCTTTCTCGGTCAGCCCTTGACTTCAGGACTTAAGGTTAGACTAACAAATCAATATCTTTCCATGAAAAAGTACAGCTTTAACCCCTTTAGACCTACAACGCCTGCTAATAATGCATTATATAGCCTGTATATACACACAAAATTGAATGTGTTTCCCGGTTTCAATGGGTAAGCCAGGTTGTATAATTTACCACAATTTATAATTTACCACATCTTCGTGCCTTCGTGTTGTTAAGTTAGAAACAACACAGCCTGTTACTATTTCAGCACATTTTTTTTTTTTTTTTACCAAATGATTCCTTGTGTGATGGACAGATATGAGGAGGCAGTGCTACAGGAGACACGGAGGAGCATTAAAAAAAAGAAAAAGTAGAGGGTAGGTCGCCGCGGTGACATCAGTCCATTGTAGCCCTTGTCAGGAGGGCCTAACGCTCAGTAGGATCCCAGTGACCTCCTACCATCCCTGAGGTGTGCTGTTTAGCATCTGGATAGTGTGTCAGGAATGTAGCCCCCCCCCCCCCCCGCACCACCACCACCACCCCCTCAGAGCCCGAGGCCCTTCGGTGAAACCAAGCAGTACGTCGGCCCGTTTCTACGCCGAGGGATGGAGTTACGCCTCCCTTTGAACACAACGGCTTATTATGTAACGAGACACCACTGTTTCACAATCGCAGCACACTTAGCTAGTAGCTACTGAGGCTCACCCATCGCGATCCCCGACCACGGCTCGCTAGTACACACACACACACACACACACACACACACACACACACACACACACACACACACACACACACACACACACACACACACACACACACACACACACACACACACACACACACACAAACACACACATACACACCATACCCATACAAACACACACACAGCACATGTATACACATACACAATTACACGTAAATACATACACACATAGGATGGGCAAGGGTCCACTGTGTAAGGTCGTCTTTTGTCTGGTCAAGCACCTTGAGTGGCCCATTTGTGTTCCACAAATTAGAATCCATTTGACTGGAGTAATGAATTCACAATGCAAAGATAGATTAAATTGGATAGATCCTAACTGATACTCATTCCTCACCCGTAGCGCCGATACCAAGCAGCCCCGGCGACTATGAGTCACTTCAATATGAATTTGACAGAGAAGTTTGGACTAGAATGGAAGGGGGGGAGTATTACATAATGTCTGTTTGTCTTACCATCTTCATGTAATGTGAGTATATGTTTTTTAGCTCTCTCTTTCTCTCTCTTTCTCTCTGAATAGGGCTCGACAGGGTCATAGTGTATAGAGGTGAAAGGTCAGACAGCTCATTTGATATCCTTCTGGGAGGTGGAAATGTAATACAGCCCCTGGAGTATTTACATCAATACATAACAAGTGTGTTTACTACTAATTGTTTAGAAATTATAACAATTGATAACATACCAAAGAGTATATTCACCCTATGAAGCATTACAGAAAATATCTCCCATGAAATGATCCACATAGTTCCAGTGTGAATCATCCTTGGTAAAAAAAAAGGAAACGTTTTTTTTCTTCCTTTTTCTCATCTAAAACCCCCTAGTGAATGTTTGTTTGATTGGATGACACACACACCTCAGGTTGGGTGTCCCAGCTCGCCCTGGCAAGCCCCGCGGGGCCCTCCACAACAGGGGCCTGTGAGCCGTAGGCCCCTGGAGGCCTGGCTGTTAGCCAAGGCTAGCGCTGCTCCTGCTACCTGCTGGGCCCATCAATCCGCCTTTGTTTCCCTTGTGTCACACTGTATTACCCACACAAAGGCCCTAGCCACTTGCACCCCCACAGCCCCGCTCTGCCCAGAACTGGCATTCCCTAAACTCCCTAACCCCCCTACCCCCTCCGCGTCTCCTCCTCCAGCCACCCCTCCGCCAACACCCTGATCCTAAACTCCATTCTCCACCACCATCCACCACCAGATCTCAACCCCCCCGCTCTCCCCCTGCAGCTACGCCCGCCACCAACACCGCCTCCGCAGCCAACACACTGGTTAAGGTGGTTGTGATTGGCAGACGGTAGAGAGATGGCAGAGAGCCCCCCCCCCCCCCCTCGCCAAACCCTGGCACGCCGCTCGCTCGGCCCAAGTCAGACGCTCTCCTCCGTCTCAAGTCCCTGCATTTTCTTCTTCCCTTCCCTTCGTTTCCTTCCCTTCTTTCTCTCCTTCCTTATCCCAGCGTGCCGGTTCCCGAGGAAAGGTTGGGAGAGATTCCCTTTCAGCCTGTTTTCATGACAGAGTCAAAAGGGCGTGTGAATGGGGCGTCCGTGGGAGCCGGGCTGTGTGAGGCGCGTACTGGTCTTCATGCACAGTAGGGGTTGAGCGGAGCCCCCCAGACCTTTTCTATTGCCTGTAATCTCATTTGGCCTCCTCTCTCCCTTTTATTTGACTGTGGAGCCAGTGAGACTCACACTGCCCATTCCTGCCCGGATCCCTTCCCCTCTGACACACAGGCTAATTCATTTCCAATCAGCGGCCTCACTCGTAACACGCACGCACGCACGCACACACGCACGCACACACACACACACACACGCACACACGCACACACACACACACACACACACACACACACACACACACACACACACACACACACACACACACACACACACACACACACACACACAGTCCTATCTTTATAATAATTATACAGGATTGCGGGGGCACCACCAGATCTCTGAGAAGTGAGATTTGAATCTTGAGAACTGAGCGTTCTAATGATGATGTCACACTGGCCACAACAGCTACTGGCCGCTGAAAGCTATAGGGCCTAGTTGGCGTGTTGGCCGCTGGAAACTCCGCCTACCGTTAGTGGGACAGAAATGGTCGTTGCCCCTGGTTACCCAATGGTAAGCTATTGCTCTGCCGAATACTATAACTTTTTATTTATTGCATTTGACAATTTACTCTGTATAGCAATAAAAAGGCAAAGGCCGTATTTGGTAAGCGCTCCCTGCTGAAGAAAGGAGCAGATGTATATCAAATGTATAATGTCCTCACATCCTGCCAGATGAGTACCAGTGTCTTAGGCTATAAACCTGTCAGACTGAAAAGCTTCAGGGCCACACATCAATATCTTTTGTCAAATTGGTGAAAGGGGGCGGGTCACTGTCATTTACAGTCTGGACACAGAGGATGACTGATGTGACAGAGTGTGTGATCCCGGTTTAGCCTATCTTAATAAACAAGTTGCACGGCCAGATAATGGACATTTGAAAGTGGATTATTGCACCTGGGTCTACTACAGCTGGCCCGTAGAAGAGGGCAGGGATGAGATGCATGAGGCTGAGCTGTTGACCCGTGACTACATCCATGGGCTAGCACAGCCGCAAGCTATCGCCAGTTTAATTAGTTAGTTAGTTACGGTAGTCAGTTAGTTAGTTAGTTAGTTAGTTAGTTATGGTAGTCAGTTAGTTAGTTAGTTAGTTAGTTAGTTAGTTAGTTAGTTAGTTAGTTAGTTAGTTAGTTAGTTAGTTAGTTAGTTAGTTAGTTAGTTAGTTAGTTAGTTAGTGACTCAGCAGCCGCTGCGGTCACTCACCCCCACCTCCCAAGCACCTGAAGATCCAATCCAGGTCATCTAGGAGTACCAAACAGTTTTTACAAGGTATCAGTGGGACCCTAACCGAGGCTCTCCCGGGCCATGGACACACCTGGATATTTTTTTTATGGACCACAGAACAGACCTGCTCGCTGGACATTGCCCTGAGGAGGTTAAATACCCACACTAGTTGCCTTTAACTCTAGTAATGGTGAGTCACCCATATTTTGCCATTGGGTATTTGTGTAGCAGCGTTGGTGCCTGAGATGGAGAATATTAATGTGTAGGCAATCTGCTTTTGCTGTGGTGGTAACAATGTGCCTGGTTATTCTTATTCTTATTCTTTTTTTTTTAAATGTTTTTGGTAGATCTTTTTTTGTTGGTTTTTACCGGGCAGTCCGGTAGAAGGTCGCTGGGTCCGGGAGTCGAACCCGGGGTGGCCGTGTTGCACCGCAGTGCTGTACGTGGTGCGCCCGTGCCTGGTTATTCTTGATGGAAGTGCTGATTAAGTGTTGTAGTCAGCTTGTACTGGTCTCTGCTTGTAGGCGGCACGCAGTCATGGTGTGATGAGATGCTGTACCCTATTTCTTGTTATTATGCGTTCATTTGGTCATGTGTGTGTCTGTCTGTGCATCTGTCCGCAGCAAACTACAGGGCCGATTTGGATGAAACGTTGCACAAAATGCAGACAGCAGGCCAAGTACCTGAATTCTCAAATGTCTTTCAAATAGGTCAACGAAAGTGTTTTATTTGAATGCATTACCATCATTCATGATGTCTACAACATGCCACAGTGAACCTATTGTCCTTGATATACCTATACATTATAAATGCCCCGTCCCCTTTCAGATCTCTTGAACTATTTGTCATAGAGACTTATGGGATGTGCCAATGATCTTAACGTTTTAAAGGTTTATTCCACCCAAATAGTTTTACAGGTTTTTTTCATCCAAATAAATCCAAAGATGTATTCCACCTGGTTTTGTAATAGTGTGTAATAATGTAATAGTGTCATAGTGTGTACTAGTGTCATAGTGTGTAATAGTGTAATAGGAATAATGATCTGCTTTAACCTGTTAAGCCCTATAGCCCTATTTTCTGAAAATCCGCCTAAAAATACATACAAGTAAATGGAAGATTGCTCCACTTCTACAAGGTCCATTTGCATTTTATTGGTATCTAGGGACATCTATGGATCTCATGGAATGTGTCAGAAATATTGTGTCTGTTACTAGGCTTGAGTAAATTGTGATGAAACAAAGGAGAATATAAATTATGATAACACCATGCTAAAAATGACCTTGAGAATAAAGGGAAGATGATTAAACAGAAGGTTTTGTAGATACAGTACTGAATTCTGCCATCCGGACATATAAATTACCTTATTATAGCCAACTCGCACATCTATGGATCGGGCCAAATCTTCTCTTTCCAATGGCAGAGTTCAATTTGGATTTAGTATCACCAGGCGTGCTGCAAGAACCGTGAATGAAATCTACTGTAAGTACAGTTATTTCTTTATAATGGAAACTGCTCCGCCATTTTGAATCGGTTTGCAACGCGGATTTTTGCTAAACGTTCACAGAAGGTAGACAAACTAACTGCGCTCCAATCTATGCCAATAACGTTCAGTTTTGTGGTAGCTAATCTTGAAAAATAAGAGAAAAAAGAAATGCATCCAAGAGTAATTTACTTGCAGGAAGCTGGCATGAGCTGGGTAATGTCGTTTTTCGAAATGTCAACGCTCATTCAAAGCTCAAGGTCTCGTCTCCTCATATGACTACAAACAGAATTTCGCCGCAGATACAAAATGGCGGATAATCGCTTGTAAATTAATGCATTTAAAACACTAATATTTCACTAATAACACTTTAACCTATTGGTAAACAAACATATTGCTGAAATATATACACTATGACTGCTGTTTTGACAGGATTAGGGTCTTTACTCTTGGCTACATTTGAAAAGAAAATGCAACATTAATCCATACAGTCTGTAGACATGGATTTATGACGTGATGTCATCTGCGGCAGGGGCGGATTTAGGATTGTAGGAGATCCGGGGTTTGGATTTTTTTTTCTTCGACACCACAACCTTTAACTTATACCACCATAATTCGTAATAATAATAATAATAATAATAATAATAATAATAATAATAATAATAATAATAATAATAATAATAATAATAATAATAATAATAATAATAATAATAATAATAATAATAATAATAATATATAATAATAATAATAATAATAATAATAATACACTGTATTTGTATAGCACCTTTCATACAAGAATTGCAGCTCAAATTGCAGCTCAAAGTGCAAAAAGACAGGCATAAAATGAGCACAACATTGGCAGATCAAGAGCAATGTATAAAGTGCAGACATAAAGCATAAAATAGATAGCAGCAAAATAGACAAAGTCAAGGTAAGACATAGAACATTAAATCACATCGTTTTTCATATTAGGATCTAGGCGAGTTAACCCTAGATTCTAGGGTTAACTCGCCGAATGTTGAGCGCCAGGACCCCCGAAAACCTGTCTGGTTTTCATCGTTGTTTCTTTTATTCGATATTTCCATTCATAAAGACATGCCGGCAGCCTGTGTTAACACTGGGGATGGGTCTGAGATCTCAAAAGTCCAATACCGCCGCCTAACACCTTGCGGCCGCTATTGCACTCCATTTGAAACTATGTGGCTTGGTGTCTGGGCCGAGCTGCGGCCTGCAGGCGGGGTCTAACTACTCGGTCAAGCCAACCGCTTATAACGCATGCATCGACGAGGGTCGGGTTCATGTTCAATGCTGGATTACGTTGGCACCTTGATCGACATCAGTACTTGGAATGGCGATCAGATAATTGGAATATTCTTTTCGGGACAGATCCTGGTCAAGGTAAGGACTATATGGTATCAATATTGCGTTGATCCAAAAATTCCTTCATGCTGATCAGGGCGTGTGTGTGTGTGTGGCGTGTTCCGTTGGTTGCGATCAAAGCACGGAGGGGCGCCCCCCACCCCCCCTTCATGCATCCATGATGAAACATAATACCGATATAGGGATGCTCGATATTGGCTTTTTTACCTATACCGATATTGTCCAACTCTTAATTTCCGATACCGATATCAACCGATACCGATATATGCAGGGTCCCCCCCCCCAAGAAACTGAATAATTTCAGGTAATTAACATTAACATTGCATATTTTTTACAATAAATCAAATCAGAATTTGTTCTTACTTGCTTGCCTGGGTAAATAAAGGTTTTCCGATATCACATTTTAATGCCAATATCGGCCGATAATATCGGTAGGCTGATAATATCGGACATCCCTAATCTAAATTTGATTTGAGAACAGTAGCTAGTCCAGGGAAGAAACGATAACGTGTTTACTAGAATACACGTTGCCGGCCATTACAAAGCATTTTGGAAATGACACCAGACCACCCTGAAACTACACTCATATTCACGACGGTATAAAACGGAAATGTATGGATGGAAAAATTATCTGTTTTTTGCATCTTGACCGGAAGAAACTCAATGACAATCGACTATATTATTAGATCCATAGCTATAATATATAATATAGCTTTAGGCCTGCAAACACAGCCACGTATCCCCATGTTAAAAGGCGCTGGCCTTTCAACAGTAACAGTAAACAGCGCCATCTGGCGCTGAAAGTGTTAATAGTTTGTTTACGGTTTGATTATCACTGATACAAAGTAAAATAGTGCAGTGCAATAAAATAGTTAGTAAAATAGAATAAAATAATGCAATAGTGCATTGCAATAAAATAGTTATCATCGTATTTTTTCGGGAGGCCGGTAAGGAGTGCATTACAGTAGTCGAGTCGGCTTGAGATTAAGACATGGATCTGGTTTTCAGCGTCCTTTTGATTTATAAATGGCCGTACTTTAGCTATGTTTCTAAGGTGGAAGAATGATGTTTTTGTCAACTTGTTGATTGTGATTTAAAGCTTATGTCTGAGTCTACCATAAACCAAATACAGTTAGCAGCTGGATAGACTACAGATGGAAATTAGCTTCTGCTAAATCTGGTGCAAACATATTTTCATGTAACAATGATTCATTGTCACCAAAACAAATATTATTATTATATATTTTTTTGGAAAGTAGATTCGGGGCTTTTCAGAAAACATTCGGGGCTTGAGCCCAAGTAGCCATCCCCTAGCCCCGCCCCTAATCTGCGGGCTAAAGAGGTTCATGGTCTATGTTTTCCCTGCCCCTCTACACTTAAGCCCAGCCTTACCTGTAGGCTACTAGAAAATAAATGTGTGGCTGTCGCCTGGTGGAAATTTGCACACTTTTTTTTTTTTGTATATTAATTGAGCCTTGTTGTGTTTCATGTTATTAATTTTGTAATGGTGTTATATTAGTTGGACAGCAGTCTGGCCATGCCTCCTTGTAAACAGCGTAATGTAACTGGCCTGTCATAATAATAAATGCCTCCCGCTGTGCTTCCATACTGTGTTCTGATTCCAACTCCCAATTTTGGGCAGATTAGGCTACAACACAAATATCACACACTTTTGTCTGTTTTTTAAGTACAGATGTATGTTCAGTGGTTAGGCAAAGATTAGGCAGCTACTTTCTAAATAGCCCTAAATGTGCATCAGGCTGGGCATGCTGGTCCGGTAAAAGGAGTATTGAAAATAATTTTGGACACACACAAACTTAAATAGTTAGACACAATGGAAGCTCAAAATGTATGAGAAAAGGTCTGATTACAATTTGTCTCATGATCAAAAGGTGTGTGTGCGTGTGCGTGTGCGTGTGTGTGTGTGTGTGTGTGCAGGGTAGATTGGTCCTCCTCAGGTGCCCGTTAGCGCCTCATTGCGAGGATGTGATCAGGTAAAGCTGAATACTGGTAAATAGTATAAAACAAAACACATATTCAAAGCCTATGAATGGTATGTTGTTGTCAGATTCAGATTCAGATAGTTTTATTTGCCATATGCAACAAGTACAAAGGAATTCTTACTCTCCATAATGGCATTTTCTTACTTAATAATGGATATTGACTTACGAACAGCAAAAAAAATTATCAAACGATTTCCCCATTTAACTCTATGGGGGGAAAAACTGTACCTCTCCCTGAAACAAGGGGCACGGCTTTGAGTACTTTAAATTGTGACGTGACGCCGATCACGACTATAGTTTGAGAATTCTAAAATATAATTCAGAGAAAACATTCCAAAAATATAGAACATATTGGTGAGATTAGTGATGGCTCTGTGAGTGATAGATGGTGTCAGTAACTCAAACTGTACCCGAGACGTTTACCTGATTTACATCGCTGACCTTTGTTCGTGTACGAGAGCGTAAACAAGGTCGAGAAACCTCAAAAAAATGGCCTTCTTCTATCGACTGTCAAAGACAAATGTGACGTTGAAGGTAAAGATTGATGGAAGGTTGAATAATGTGCACCAGCACCCATTTCTCACTGTGGCCAGGAAAGGTGTATATTATTGTAATTGCCCTGGTAGTCATTTGTCAGCAAAACAGCCCAAAAGAAAAGGCAGGCCTGAGCTTCGGGGCTGAAGCGCTCGTCCCTCTATATTTAAATATGTAGAGGATTCCCAGTCTTTGTGTTTGCTTATACAGCTTTTTTGTCTCTTTATGTCTTTTTGTGAAGCTTTTAATCTTCTTTCAAGACTAGTCCTATGATTGACCCAATAAACCGCATTCTCCTTGGATTGTGTTCAGTTTTGTTTCATGGCTGTGTCAGATTTCAAGTCAGATTTATTTGTATGGCCCAAAATCACATTACATGTCTCAATGGACTTCACAGGCCCACAAAGGTATAACACCCCTGGCTTACCCCCGAAGAAGATAAGGAAAAACTCCCACAGAAAAAAACCTTAATAGGACAAATAAATAATAGAAACCTTAGATGGCCAATTCAGTGAGAGATCCCCCAACTAGGATGGCCAGACGTGCAATAGGTGTTGGAAGTGGGCAGCAATTTTTGAAAATAAATACAATGTGGGAATAATAGTAGTAATAATAATAATAATAATAATAATAATAATAATAATAATAATAATAATAATAATAATAATAATAATAATAATAATAATAATAATAATAATAATAATAATAATAATAATAATAATAATAGTAATAGTAATAATAATAATAATAATAATAATAATAATACTAGTGATAATAAGCAATTCAAGGACACTCATAGAAAGGCATAACAGTAAGCAGAGACAACAGGGCATAACAACGTCCATAAAGGTAGCATTACCAACTCGCAACGAGTTACCACCCAGGGCATCACAACGAACACAACACAACTTTGTGAGATGGTAAACGACGGACATAGACAACGTCCATAGAGATGGCATCAACAACGTCCAATGAGTTACTACCCAGGGTGATCATAGGGCATCACAACTGAACACAAGACTTCATGAGATGGTAAAGGACAGGCATAGACAACGTCCATAGAGATAACGTCATTAATGTCTCACGGGTTGCCACCCAGGGTGATTCTAGGAAACACGACAAACACACCACTTGGGAGACAGCATTTGACAGGGAGGCAAAGCACAGGCCAGGGCCCTGTTCCTCGTACCTGGCTAACTGAGTTCAGGATAACTTGACATAAGTCCGACTTTCCGGTCCCCCGAAGCACGTTCCTCCAGCGCAGGGTTTAGTTCAGTTAGCTGGATAAACTGGCCACGCCCTCACAAAAAAATGCCAGTTCCCTTCCTCACAGATAACATTATACCATTCTGAATTATGTTTTTATGCTTCGTTTTTCTAGAGGGGGCTTTTGAAATGTAAAATAATAGACCTAAAATGCTGATAATAAATCATATTCAGCCTATGGATTTACTTTGTCCTAAATAATGCGACACACACTATGTGGTTATTTTAATAACGGAGCATTGCAAATGTTAATCACGCAGGGATATTTTTAATGAATGAAACCTATCGGCTCTGATTCGTTTCATATTCTCTGCTGTGGATGTATTTGCTTAACGGAGCGCCCGGATTGTGTTTCATTCAAGCATAAATTGAAGCGTCTTTATGCGTGGATTGTGGATGTGAATTACGACGAATCTGAATCTGTGGATTGTTGAATTGTATCACTGTCACTCACACGTTATTGTGATATTGTAACTGGGATTAAAATGTCTGAGGAGATGCGCTGTTTGACGGATTTGATGACGTGGACGGACTTGAGAAAAGTGAATGAGCAATTGCAAGCCTTTGACGTTTTGATGAATGAATTTGAGAAAATGCATTAACTGTTCAAGCACGTTATTTCGGGGGTCGCGCCTTGAAAACTTTGGGAACCATGTATTTATATAGTACATGATACCTAAACGCATACAGTACAGATATCCTCATAAGTATCTATTAATTCGTATCAATTAGATACTCTTTGGGCTTGTTTTTATTCTTATTCTTTTTTTTTTATCTACTTTTTCTCCCCATTTTCTATTTTTCTCCCTTCCCCAATTTTGTATTGTCCAATTCTACCCTCCCCTGTCTCGAACGGTGTTAGGCCATGCCTCCCACAAGCCGGCTGCAATGTGGACGAAGCCTTGCATCACGTGTCCCCTCCGGTACTCGAGGAGGCAGCCGTCGCATCTTTTCACCTGCACAGCGCGATCTCTCAGCGGCGAGGGTCTGCGTAGGAGGGACACGCCGCCCTCGTCGCTTCCTGATTCTACTGGGCAGGCGCACCAACCGACCTGTAGGAGTCGCTGTCCACAACGTCCGATCCCCACCCACCAGCTTCCCACCCCCTAATACTGCCAATTGTATTAGTATGAACGACCAGCCAAGCTGGTAGCAACAGCGAGAGCTGAGCTCGAACCCAGCATATCCTGCGTTGGTGGCGAGCGCCTTGCCCACTGCGCCACCTAGCCGCCCCTTGTTTTTATCTACTTATTCTGAAAGAGTTGAACTAATTATTTTCGCTAGCAAGATCTCATTTGATTATTCATTCCATTAAGCCTAGTGCCAGCAGGCACATTTAAAGAAATATAATCTGATTGATTGGGGTAATGAGGGATTTAGGGGGAGGGAATTAGCCTATAGATATGCATTTAAGTTGTCGGTGAGGCTATTGAGCCGTACTGTATTGTACCCATTCTGCAATCTGTTAAAAGTTTTCAATCAATCAATCAATGTCGTTAGAAAATCAGGATTTCTGCGATCGACACCTGTCTTTTCAGGTGAGGCGGCCGCGCGCAATTATCCTGAGTCTGGTTCGAATTAACAAGAGTGAATCAGTGTTCGAGGAACAGGGAAAGCCTGGTTTCAATCATCGGGTTAATTGAATCTGGCTAATGGGACTTTTGATCGACTTAGTTGAACCAGGTACGGGGAATAGGGCCCAGGTACATAGAGCAGCGGGGCAGGAGGCAGAGCAGGACACCCCCTGTGGGGCGACAGTGGCTCGGGAGGTAGAGCAGTCGTCTGGCAATCCGGAGGTTCCCGGTTCGATTCCCACTCCTCCCGGGCAGCGTGTCGATGTGTCCTTGAGCAAGACACTTAACCCCTAATTGCTCCCGATGAGCAGGTTGGCACCTTGCATGGTTGCCTCCGCCGTCGGTGTGTGAATGTGTGAGTGAATGTGTGAGTGAATGGGTAAAATGTGAGTAACAAATTGTAAAGCGCTTTGGATAAAAGCGCTATATAAAAAAGCAGCCATTTACCATTTACCACTTACAGGTTGCATACACTCAGGAGAGACAACTAGGGTAGGGGGCAGAGCAGGACACCACTTACAGGTGGGAGATTGACCATCTGGTGACCTGGTGCAGAACAATCTGGAGCTCAATGCTCTCAAGACACTGGAGATGGTTGTGGATTACAGAAGGAACCCAGCCCCACTCAACCCCATCATATATTTTCTTTCAGGATCTCTGTCTCTTAATTAAACAGTACTATATATTTGTATATCTTGTATGTCCTAAATGTCTGGATGTAACAGTACTGGGTAACACTTAATAATAACAGTTATAAGACCTTTATAAGGTATTTGTAGATAATGAACTAATCATGAACAAACCATTTATATACATTCGTAATTATTATTAAATCATTTATAACTATATTTGTATAACATTTACGAATGAGTTAAACATTATTTATAACTCATTATCAACATTGTTTGTACTTGATTTGTTCATCATTAAATAATGTTGTTTAATGTGTAGTAAGTAACATTTGTATACCTCCATTTATTTGTTCATGTTCAACAAATGATTTGTAAAACATTCTTAAAATATCTATAAATCATTTGCAGATGTTATTATGTGCCCTAATCTAAAGTGAAGACTATTCATCATCATTAACAAATGTCTAATAGTTTATTATTTGTGGACATTTATGAATACACACAAAGCAATTACCAGACTTGTCTTTTCATGTTTAACTAATTATTTGTTAAGACATTCATAAAACATCTATAAATCATTTGCAGATGCTATTGTGTGCCCTAATCTAAAGTGAAGACTATTAATCATTAACAAATGTCTAATACAGTTAATAATTTGTTGACTTTTTCATCACCTGTTACAAATTTAGCTTTTGGATCCACCCTTCTTTGTGACATCAAACAGTGACAGAATTAGGACTATAGATAAATGCAATTTTATTAACATATAAAATACATGTGCACACATAACAGTGTAACCTGGGGGACACTAGGACCCAGGAGTAGTATGTAGAAAGAGTCTCACGCGAATGAGACTGCACGTTTGTTCTCGTCAGTTTGAATGGAAGCTACATACACGTTATACATTAGCAGAGCCAAGGAATTCTTTTGTGCTGCCCCACGCTTTTAAGGTATGAGCAGGCTAAACACCTTTTTTGTTGGTAAATCTATTCCATCATTTCCGACCTACAACTTATTGTCCTATATTTTGTGTAGACGCACACAATAACATCTGCAAATGATTTATAGATATTTTAAGAATGTTTTACAAATCATTTGTTGAACATGAACAAATAAATGGAGGTATAGTAGTTTTTTCATATCCATTTTGCTTTCATCTACAAATGTGTTACTTACTACACATTAAACAACATTATTAAATGATGAACAAATCAAGTACAAACAATGTTCATAATGAGTTATAAATAATGTATAACTAATTTGTAAATGTTATACAAATATAGTTATAAATGATTTAATAATAATTAACTAATGTATATAAATGGTTTATTCATGATTAGTTCATTATCTACAAATACCTTATAAAGGTCTTAAAACTGAGTGTTATTATAAAGTGTTACCCAGTACTGTATGTCGTGTATGTCATAACTGTCATGATATATATCTGTATCTGTATGTCGTGTATGTCATAAATGTCATGATGAATTGAAAATGGGGGACCCTGATGTAAACAAGACAAAAGTCTTTCTCTGGTATGCATCCCCTTAACAATTGTGTGTATTGAGCCATACTGTATTGTACCCATTCTGCAATCTGTTAATACAAATTTCAATCAATCAATCAATCAATCAATCACCCTGTGTGACTCCCCAGTGGACACTGTGGAGTCCTTCCGCTTCTTGGGAACCATCATCTCCCATGACCTCAAGTGGGAGCTGAACATCAGCTCCCTCATCAAGAAAGCACAGCAGAGGATGTACTTCCTGCGGCAGCTGAAGAAATTCAACCTGCCAAAGATGATGATGGTGCACTTTTACACAGCCATCATCGAGTCCATCCTCACCTCCTCCATCACAGTATGGCACGCTGCAGCGGCGGCCAAGGACAAAGGCAGGCTGCAGCGTGTCATTAACTCTGCTGAGAAGGTGATCGGCTGCAATCTGCCATCTCTCCAGGACCTGTACGCCTCCAGAACCCTGAAGCGTGCAGGTAAGATTGTGGCCGACCCCTACCACCCCGGTCACAACCTGTTTGAGACACTCCCCTTGAATAAACAACCAAACATACCTGTTCATACTTCACTGATTCATACTCTTTGCACATAACTGCCCAATTGCACAGCCCTGGCCTATTCCTATTCCTATTTTATCTTTATTGTACTATATTCTATTGTGCTATATTTAATTTAGTTTATATCCCATTTAATATTATTTACAGTTTTACATATTTTTTTAATATTATATTGTGCTCAACTTAGTTCATATTTCATTTTATCTTACTTCACCTCTTTATTGAATGATCTGTCTGTTAATGTCTGTCCGCTAATGTTGCACTGAAAACGACCAAAGCAAATTCCTTGCATGCGAAAACTACTTGGCAAATAAAGACCTTTCTGATTCTGATTCTGATTCTGATTCTGACAGGTCGCATACACTCAGGAGAGACAACTAGGGTAGGAGGCAGAGCCAGGAGACCACTTTCACCTATTTCACATACAGGAACAGACCGGTACCTGTACATGTACACAGACAAACAGACGGACATACTCCACAGCCACACATACAGACCATACAGGTACACCCACTCGTAGAGCAACAAAGAACACATACAGTAGTCGAATCTGTAATGTCGTCGAACAGCAACCTCTAGGCAAAATATGACAACATGTTCTTGCGCTTTGTTTACAGTTTTTGGTTTTGTCTGATGTTTGGGTTGGATTTCAGTGGGTATAGACTATAGTAGAGGATGGGTTGCTACTGCTGGCCACACCTCATGCTCTACCAAGAGAGGTCTGGAGAAAGCCACAGTATAATAACTTACTAAACTCCAACCCACATGTCAGACCAAAATAAAAAAGTATACAAATTGCAGTACCAAGCAGGGCTCTTTTGCCTAGAGGTCACTGTTTGACAGCATTACAGATTCTACCTTTCAACTGATGCTAATAAACTAAGTTACTTCAAGAGTATGTACCTACAATATTTGCAAGGCTAGCAATGTGTAAGATAAGATAAAGAGATGATGATGGGAATTATACATAGCAGGGGCGTAGGCAGACATATATTATTTGTGGGCGGGGCCTAAATATTGGCTTACAGTACACATTAGAATGAGACATAATATATGATGCTTTCATTAGGCTTACAAAAAAGGACAGCTTTGGACCAAACAAATAAACTGGAAAAACGTAACATTGCAAGCAAGCCCTTTTAACACTTTGGGTGCCAAAAGTGGCTTAATATGTTTCTGGGCCCTGACCGTAGAGTGCCAAAAACGATTGATATTTTTATTCATTATCCATCCAGGGAGCCTGGTGTTACCATAGGGAATGAGTCTGAGATAGCCAAAGTGCAATACCGGCCGCATCCAGCTAGACGGCGGTATCGAGCACCCTTTGAAACCTTGTATCTTGGCCTGTGCGTCTATCTAATGTCTCCGGGTCATTTTATTTTTTTTTGGCAATGGGAGCGGTTATAACAGTCGGATTGAGAAGAATCAAATGCTCCCGATGCATGATGTGCGGTGGATTATGTTGACGACACAATGGACATCAATACTTGGAATCGCGATCAAATAATTGGAATATTCTTTTTGGGGTACATCCTAGTCAAGGTAAGGGCTATATGATATCAATCTTGTGTTGATCCAAGCATGTCTTCACCTCGATCTGAACGTGTGAAGAGAATAATAGCGGGTCCAGGCAAGAAACGGCAACGGTTATAGTATAATACACGCATAAGGCTATTCCTCAGCATTTCGGGAATTACCCCAGACCGATCTAAAAACATACTTATATTCACCACGGTATAACGCGCAAATGTATGCATGGAAAAATGTTCTCTTTTTTGCATCTTGACCGGAAGAAAGTCATTGTCAAATGACCATAATATTGTACTTCAACTTCAACTTCAACTTCAAATTACTTTATTTTCCTTTCGGGACTTCATTTGTGCAGTGGTTGAAAGACAAACATACAGTCACAATACATAGACACTCACCACTATAATTTTTTTTAAACTACAGTAAAAAGACCACTATATAAAAAAAATTTAAACACCAACTACATTAAAACTACAGTACTTAAAGCATGATATATTAAAATCCATGTGGAGCAGTTCTATATGTATATAAATAATAAATAATAGTAGTATATGTGATATATGTCCATCAGGTGGAAGGGGGAGTCTATTTTAAGTAGTCCAAAGTCCTTGGGGGGGGGGGGGACTAGGTGTTCAGCAGTGTGATGGAGGTTGGCACGAAGCTACCTACAGTAAGCCCCTTTTGTTTAATGATGAAGCTCTGTATCGACGGCCTGAGGGCATTCGTTTGTAATGGGTGTGAAGGGTGTGTGTCTTGTCCTCAACTATTTGGGAGGCCTTTTTAACTGTCTGTTTCTTGTGGATGCTGCTGAGTGGCTCCTGGTCCTTCCCAATGATCTTGCCGCTGATCTTAACGTCCCTGTCGAGAGGTTTCCGGTTGATGGCACGCATCACTCCTAACCATGATGTAATGTTAATTATCGATTCCACAAAGGAGTTGTAGAAAGCCTGTAGTATTGATGGTCGGACCTGAAGCTTCCTCATCTTCCTGAGGAAGAACAGTCGCTGTTGGCACTTAGTGTGGATGTTATCTGTGTTGGTCTTGAAGGTGAGCTTATGGTCGATGGTGGTGCCAAGATATTTGTACTCCTCAACGCGCTCTATTGTCTGGCCATTTATCTCCAGAGCCGGGGGAGTTGTGGGGTCATGCCTGAAGTCCACCAGCAGTTCCTTCGTTTTGCTGGGGTTTAGGTCCAGGAAGTTGTTCTTACACCACTCTGCGAACCTGTTCATTTCTCCAATGATGCGGTCATTGGAGTTGGTGGTGTCAACGATGACTGTGTCATCAGAGTATTTGATGAAAATCATCTCAGGGTCTGAGCTGCTGCAGTCGTCGGTGTACAGAGTGAACAGGACTGGTGAGATGACAGATCCCTGTGGTGCCCCGGTGGATACCATTCTGTTAGAGCTGTAGTTGCCGTTGAATCTAATGGTCTGGTGTCTATTTGTGAGGAAGGAGAGAATGAGCAGTATGAGGTGGGGGTTCACATTCATCCGGAGGAGTTTCTGTCCCATCAGATGAGGTTGCACGGTACTTCTACTCTGCATTGAACATTGTACATATGTACATACTGAACACTTGTGTCTACGTACGTGACTTCTATTTTATACTTGCTATACTTATTTTATTTTATACTTATCCTTTTGTCTAGCACAGTCTCTGGAGCGTAACAGAAAGAAGCATTTTGTATAAAAGTATTCTGTACTTCTGTATGACAACTAATAAAGAAACTTGAAACTTGTCGAATGCACTTGAGAAGTCCACGAATACCATCCTGATAAAGGACTTGGGCTTCTCCAGCTGTGTTTAGGTGTGATGCAGCAGGATTATCATTGCATCATCCACACCTCTCTGCTGCTTGTATGCAAACTGGAGTGGGTCTGTGTGCCCACTAACCTCCCTCTGTAGCTGAGGTAGAATGAGCCTTTCAAAGCTCATAATCACCAGAGATGTTAAAGCTACAGGGCGGTAGTCATTATTGCAGGTGGGGTTAGTTTTCTTAGGGACTGGGCAAATTATGGAGGACTTCCATATGGTTGGTATGGAGTGTTCAGACAAGGATCGGTTAAAGAGTTTACAGAAGACCTCAGCCAGCTGCTCATGACAGACCTTCAGCAAGCGCCCACTGATGTTGTCAGGACCTGGGGCCTTATGAGGGTTTGTTCTCTTGAGCACCCTTTCCACCTCCCTAGGGTGAAACTCTAGGTTGGTGCTAGTCGCTGCTTTACACAGGAGATTGGTGGTCAGCTCCTCCCTCTCCTGAGTGAAGGTGTGTGTATCAAACCTGCAGTAGAAGCTGTTCAGGTTATCTGCAAACTCCACACATTCCTCTGTTCTTAAATGGGACGGGGGTCTGTTATAATATAGAATATAGTTATAGCTCTACAAACAAGGTGACGGACTCCTATCTTTTAAAGCGTGGCAGTGCATAGATGGGGCCCGAAAAAGGCGTGGCACCCAATGTGTTAATGTAAATAATATCTCAAAAGACTAAACTTAACAACCAAAAACCCTTTATAACACACTCAAAGGTGCATTGTATTATTATAGCTTATACCCTAATTCAGGAGAGAACACATGCATAGGTGGTGCAACCAAATGCTGGACAAAACCACAGTACCACACACATAACCACACACACACACACACACACACACACACACACACACACACACACACACACACACACACACACACACACACACACACACACACACACACACACACACACACACACACACACACACACACACACACACACACACACACACACACACACACACACACACACATAATCTGTCAGACAAAACACCAGCAGCAAGCGTATGGATAAATGATCTTACTTTTGATGGTTACAGCAGGGGATGACGTGGCTTTCAATGACACTTCAATTATTTCATCATAGTCCAACGATTCAGTCAGTCTCTACTGGAGAGGATTAGATATCATGAACATGCCAGTGTCTCGCGCACCTACGTTCATCCAGCCGCTGGAGAGCAGAGTTCAGTCTGTCTGTCACCACTGACCCATGACTGAACTTCTCTTCCTCCTGCTCCTCACAATGTCTTTTGGTGACAGACTTGAGCAAACTGCTTTGTTTCGCCATCATTTAACCATAACCTACAGTAAAAGCAGCTAGCTATCTGGAGGTAGGCTTCCATTCACAGCGCTGGCTGTAACGTTAGGTTGAATGAAAGAGGAGGGGCTGCTTCCTATCTGGCATTTGCGAAATGCACTGCCAATCAAAAAAATCATCATCATCATCATCATCGTCATCATCAAGAAGCAAGAAACAAGAATTGTTTTATTTGTATTGGTCACATAGTCAAGTAGTATTCATTGACTAATTCATGACCCAATACTGTCTTCGCCCCTGATACATAGAGAAACATGGTAACAAGCAAGCAAAACTATAGAGCATCGACTGGGATATCAATCGAAGACATCCATGCAGGTCCCCATGATGGTGAAGGGCACAGGCTCGTGCAGAGCACCACCTCAACTGCCTAGAATGTGTCTGGCATACCGGATGCAACATTTGCATGTATATCCCTTTAAGACCAGGTGCAACATTTGTGCGTGTATCCCTTTAAGACCAGGTGCAACGCTTGTGTGTGTATATCCCTTTAAGACCAGGTGTAACGCTTGTGCGCGTATATCCCTTTAAGACCGGGTGCAACGTTTGCGTGTATATCCCTTTAAGACCGGGTGCAATGTTTGAGTGTATATCCCTTTAAGACCAGGTGCAACATTTGGGCGCTTCTCCCTTTAGAGCCAGATGCGACATGAGCATGTTTTGGATCATGTCATCGTTTTCAAGACACATGACAGGTGAAATGCATCATTTGGGATTATGGATTTTTAGCCTCTTAGCCTGCGTGTGGACCGCAAAAAAGGTTGGAACATTGCGCTTCAGACTGACAGACTGACAGACTGACAGTGGCTGATGACCTGAGCGAGGTGAGCGACATTGATGCCATTGCTGAGTACAGCAGTTACTTTGAGGACTAAAACTACTATTAAGTAGAAGATTCAGACCCAGATTATGATGTGACTGCTGACCCAGCTAACCTGGCTAGTTATCAAGCTCAATGAACAACTCCTAAACTGTGTTATTCACCGCAAGCGCTGTCTGTCATTATGTTGCTAGGCTACTGATAATTTTAAATTTAAAACACTGGACAGCAGTCGTCAATAATGGCAAGAAATAAAGCCTTAGCCCACAGACTTTATGGATGTACAAACATGTATTTAGCCGTAGTCTACTTTTTATCAACCCGCTCTTGACAAAAGTCGACCACTAGACATTTCAATGGTGAGTAGAGCTTTATTGAAAATAAATATATGTTATTATTATGTACATTAGATGCAAAGGCAATGCTTTCCAATTATAGCCAAAGGTTTAAGCTCTCAAATGTTTTCTTTTGTTTATATCTGCTACAGAGGCTGAGAAATAAAGGTTTTGGTGAACACGTTTTTCAGAAAACCCTCAGGTTTTAGGAGGCTGTTTTCATCAATACCATATGTTTTAGAATGTTTTCTTAGATCAAAATGGATTAAACCTATTTTACAACCTACTTGGCATCCACTCAGCCTGTAATGTAAACATAATTTATGAGATTAACAATAAAGATTCATTGGAATGTAAAATAACTATTTCTACATTGGTGTTGTTGTTTTGTCAAGCGGTCAACAGAAACCTACCTTTGTCCAGAACTGGGCCAAAGATGGCCAGGTTGTCCTTGATGGTGGTGCAGTTCCATCGCCGACCCCTGAATTGGTGCTGGCATTCCTGGATGCCCAGCTTCACGCCCTCGGCCACGCTGGGCATGATCTCGATGTAATTGCGGCAGAAGCGTAGCTGCTTGGGCACCAGGCCAGGAATGGACCCACACAGGATGGGTTGTGAGCCCAGAGAGGAGTACTGCTGCCCCAGGGCCAAGGACCTGCAACACAGGGAGGAGGGAAACGTATAGAAGGTGGTGTGGAGGGGAGGGATCAGCCCCGATCAGAGACTGTATCACTGCCTAGTGCCTAAACACTCATTCCTTACTCTCTTGTGTCTGCTGTTTGGTATTATATAGGATCTGGTGGTGTGAGAGAGCCAGGAGAGGGAGGGGAAGGAGGGGAGAGTTGGCGGAGAGGCCATCGTTTACCAGCTCAGCCAGACGCCACAAACTACACACCACAACTACTAGGTTGCCACTGCCAGTTTAGATCCTCTCTTCGTCTGCCTGCTTAGTTAACCCTTTCACTACCACACTACCAGATGGTTAACCGTTTCACTGCAACAATACAGAAGGTTTCCTTTCACTGCAACACAACAAAGGGTTAACCCTTTCACTACCACACTACATAAGGTTAACCCTTTCACTACCACACTACAGACGGTTAACCCTTTCACTACCACACTACAGACGGTTAACCGTCTGTAGTGTGGTAGTGAAAGGTTAACCTTCTGTAGTGTGGTAGTGAAAGGGTTAAATACAGTGCAGGTTAAAGCTGCTGTGGGTAAAGTCCGGTTAACTTGCAAGATAGATAGAAAAACTTTATTGCCATTTCAACACATGGTTGATTGGGATTTGTCTTGGTACCAGCACATACAGTACATACATTATAAAAAACATACAATGATACATGCAATACAATTCTTATACAAGAGGAAAGGAGATCCGCGATCGCGGTCAAATGCACACAAATGTTTTACGTCCTTTTCAACACTGAAGCGCTCAGTCTTGTGGTACAATATTTCAAATATATACTGTATATATTTGTAAGATAACCTTATTATTGCTATTCTGCATTATTTCTGTCATTGCCATGTTTATCCCACGAGTGTGATTGACAACCGCGGCAGCCAGTGAGGTATGAGGTCTTTCTCTTACAGTTTCCCCGATTGGCCGGACTCCTGAGCCGTGCGGAAACCTTCGTAAATGCACTACTCAATACTGGGGCTGTGGTGGTTACTGAAACTGTCTCACATGACCCTGCTCATCCATCACAAATGTAGATGATTTTTGTGTGTGTCAGAATTCCAAACGTTAATTAAAACCGCTAACTCTCGCTTAATTCTACGGTACAATTCTAGTACATGCAAAGTGCTTGCTCAGGAGTAAAAATAAATAATAAATAAAAGAGGGTGCCCTCACTGAAACCAATCCCACAATGGAGAGGGTGGTGATATGCCAGAGAGGCCCCTCTGAAAGGCAACCTGCCCTAAGAGAGCAGGGAGATACCCGGAGAGACCGGCCAATCCATTCACAAATCTTAACATTGTGTCCCATAGATTTGGTAATTTCCTAATAGAACTTGTTTTCACATTACGGTTGATTAATGTAGTCCTTACCAGTACAAACAAGAGCTCTGTGTGTGTGTGTGTGTGTGTGTGTGTGTGTTCTGTACCAGTGTTGTCTCACTTGAGTGTTTTATTGACTTATGTACTTAATGCATTTATAGGAGACTGACCGCTCCTGTTTGTGTTTCCTTTCCCCTTCTCTCCCAGGAAGGGGGGCTAATAGCCGTTCTCCAGGGCAGGGATACAACCCATTAGTATTGATGTTTCAAAATGCTCCGCAGTGGGGTAGTTCCTCTGATGAGTCAAAAGATAACCTGTCTTCTCTTATTGCAGGGGAAAGGTCCCCACGTAACGGTCTAAAACACATTGAGACACACGCATGCAGTGCTCTCATTAATTTGCGGTTTTCCTCCGTAACCAAAGTCTGCAGTCTTTTTCCTGCACAGAGGAGGCTGGTGGTGGTACATAGAGGGCAGACTCTGCATTCCTGAAGCTGTGTGCCTCACTATCGGGGCTGGTGTAGATGTGCCTAAACAGGGATTAATCACCACAACGAGACAGCCCAGATCAGCTGGCGATGCCAGAAACCATTATAGTTTCATTGAGGTAATTAATTTTAATTGCCTTCTTTTTCCCCCTGAAATAAGAAATAGATAGATAGCGAGAGAGAGAGAGAGAGAGAGAGAGAGAGAGAGAGAGAGAGAGAGAGAGAGAGAGAGAGAGAGAGAGGGTGAGGTGGGGGGGGGGGGTTGCCATGTCCGTGTTTTAACATGCTGACTGTGATGACAAGCTCAAACAAACTGTACGCCCGTCTTCCAGGAGCTGCTGCTGTGCTGCTGAGGTGCTCTCTCTGCCTCCTGTTTCATTGTTTATTTATTCTCCAGTCTGTGCCACTTGTCAAAACAAAAAAACACGCTATTGTACAGGCGTGCATTCTTGAGTGTGGAAGGCTCTTTGATACATGTTCCCTGATCCCATTGTTCTGAGTGTTGAGCCACAGTGAATATATTTGTGTGTGTCTGTGTGTGTGTGTGTGTGTGTGTGTCTGTGTGTGTGTGCGTGTGTAGAGTATACGAGAGTGGCAGACAGATAGGCAGGCGGGCAAACAGAGAGTTAGAAAGAGAGAGTGGGGGGGGGGGGGGGGGGGTGCTAGTAAAATGTCAATCTTCCGTCCTGAGACGATGGCAGTGTGGAGCAGACACTGTGCTGTGTGTGCTGTGTCGTGGAGCCTGAGCCTGGGTGGACAAGCACGCCGCTGGAGGCCATGACAGGATCACTGGGGAACAATCGAGGCTGATCAGATCAGAGCGCCACTCAGGATGACCTCAGGACCCCTGCGGGGCGCAACCCTATCACCACCGCAGATGAGCTACAGCGCTGCACCCCGCCCCGACACAAAAGCCAAGCCATTGAAGTCAGAGGGAAAGAATCCCCTTAAAGAAAAAGTTCACAGCTCTTGTGCGCCACTGTTGCTTTTCTACAGACCCCCACCGACAAGCCACACAACCCTCCCTCCCCCCCTCTCCCTCTCTCCCTCCCTCTCTCTCACTCCCACACACGCTTGCTTTTTGATGTCCTTTGGAGTACAGGTGAGCATTGTTACAGCAGGCTCCCAGGTATCAGGACTTGCCAGCAGAGAGGTTTTACAGTCGTAGTTGAGCTGAGGGAATAAATGATAAGCAGCTGCCGCCACCTGTTTGCCTCATCCTGACTGATAACAAAATGTTTTTTTTCCTCCAAAGGGTTTCTCATAACCCAAAACTGATTTTGTAGGCTATTGGTTAGGCTAATAATGGTTTTAGGTTACCAACTTTCAAAACCACAGTATTTTATTCAGTCAACCAATTGCAGGGACTTTGGGAGGGCACTGGTGACTTGTGTTTAGAACTCACTCCTGACTGCATCACTGCTCTACACTACAGAATGGTGAAAGAACCAGCGAAAATGTCCCGTCAGTAAGAACAACGATGCCAATAAGATCAGAGCACCAATGCCGTGCAAGGACAGCGTCATTACATAATCTGCGTAAACGCGCCACTCGCCACAGTAACAAATCGCGTGTCCTCCGCTCCCAAATCCAAGTTAATCCCAGCCCAACGTTTTGCCAAATTTGACGTTCCCACGCGCAGAGAGAGAGAGTAATCTGAGAATAGTCATCAATCTATATTCATAGTCCTTGTTATGTGTTCACCCGAGCGAGGGCGGCCATATTAGCTCATCTGCCTCCTGCCAGTCCTGCTCCCAGAAACACCACTGAGTTCAAGTGCTGCTGACTTCATTCCTGTCTGCTGACTAAGTAGTGTAATTACACCGTCTGCAAGCTAGGTCACTGCCCATTAATCTCATCGGCATGAGGCGGACCGGAGTGGATGATGCCCCGCACGGAGCTGCTTGTGCAACAAGGCCAGGGATTCGCGTGGGAACCAATACATCTAATGCGTACAGTAACAAGGGAGGAACGCATGCCGAAGTTATGTCCGTCAGGCTGCTGATTACCGGCAAAGAGGATGTAAGAGGAATAAGATGATACACTCCTGCTCTGGTTTGGCAAAGAGCTGACTTCTCGGTGTAACAAAGGGATCTACTGTACCAATCAGGCCAAAGGGAAATCTTTTCAACGTCAATTAGCTGTGTATTGGATGTTGAACCAGGGCGTCTAAACAACAGCCCCAACAGGGATCAAAATGAATGGTTGCTATAACATCTCTGTCTTTAGACCCATGTTGTTTCAATGAGGATTTCAAATGGAGGCTAAGCACAACTGCTTAAAACAAACTGTGTTCAATTCCATTGTCTTCAATTAAATGTCATTGTCAATGTAGAAATCACAAGTATAGGTACAACGAACATTGGACTCATCATGACACATTAATGACTGAGTGACTGATGGCCTGACCTGAAAACATAATTTGATGCCCTTGGGCGTGCTGTGGGAAATGCGGCGAACGCACCCAGAACGGCATCTTTAAAGTTCCTGGGAAAGTCTTCCCTGTGTCAGAGTTTAACGTTTGGAAAGACTACCTCGTGTCAAGTTGTAACATGACGTCAGTTGGCCCCCGACTCCAGTCGGCCTGATGCTAGCTGGTGCTCTTCTACGGTGCATTCAAAGCCGCTCCGCTAAACTTGACCTGACCCTGACAGCCAACCAGCTTGCCTTTCCCCTCTGATGCTCCTGCTCACGGAGTGGCTTAGCAGGCGACTTATGGATCTCTGAAGAAGCGAATTATCCGACCGCACAGGTCTTTCTTGTGGACGTAGCGTGTTTAGACTACAGGCTGGGGATCTGCATGCCTCTTCTAATTTTGTTTGTAGAGGATGTGCCACTTGATCTGTAACGGACTGATGAGATGAAAGGGATGCCTTTTTGGCTAGGTGCTAATGAGGGTTTTAAACCCTGAGGGGAAGCCTGGGGCTGTGAGGCGTGTCGAGGGAAACAGAAACATGCTCTCACTCACTCACACACACACACACACACACACGCAAATACAAACACATACACACAGACCACATGTGTACCACGCTGGTACTACGTGCTCCGCCTCACTTCTTGGAAGCCACGAGCAACGTGTCTCAACCGAGCGAGAGAGAGCAGCACAGACGCAGGTCCTACGGCGTGGCAGAATGCCGGGGGAATCCGCTGCAGGGGAGCAGACAGGGAGGGAAGGGAGGAGCGGCAGCAGAACACTGCAGGGCTCGGCAGGCGCATGCCCGGGCAGGCCTCCGTGGGGCCTCCTCTGGCCCTAAGGGGGGGGTTTACTGCTGGTTAGGGGTTTTCTCGGCATCCAAACCAACCTGACGTGAACGTGTGATGGGCCACTGGAAACCAGACGTGGAGGAGAGGAGACAAAGGGATTCCACCACACACCTCGCGCGGGAAGAATGGAAATTCACAACCTGAACCATCAAAAAAAAAACTGATGTCAAGTTAAGTGATGAGCTGGCTTAATTATGTCCTCAACGAAAGACCATGTCAACCACTCCCAATGAAAATCACTTCATGAATCACTCTGCAGGTTAGGGTTTTGGCCTGTTTAAAACCATACCACCCACACATTTAGACGGCTGAGGTGAAAATCCGATGTCATAGTTCGTTCGATGAGCATGCTCCCCTTGGCTGGGACACGACACCAGCGTTTGACGCCAGTTCAAGAAATGCGTTGCAGCTGTTTTTGTGGGAGGTCTGAGAGCCGAGTTCGGAGAGCAGACGAACAAACTGCCTTCGTATGACGGCTACTATACCCAGAGGCACAGAAAGTACCAGGTGACCCCCTGACCCCGCTAATGCATGACTCCTGACCTCATCACTTGAAAGTGTGATGGCCTGTGGAAACGGTACGAAGTTCATGACCAGACCTTATGTCATCTCAGCGGAGAGAATCGTCTCCTTACCAAGTGCTGCATAGGGTAGCCTGAATTACTTCAAATTGAGTGGGCCGGACACACAAACCTGCGCACAAGCTGGCGCACACACACACACATCACACATCACACACACACACGCATGCACGCACGCACACACACACACACACACACACATTTCATGTAGGAACTATTTTCAACCAAACTACACCCCCATTCATTATTATAGGGGTATACTTTGGTAGAAAATTGTTCCTACATGAAACTGCTCACAGCAAGGTCTGTGGATTATCTTGAGTAGCTAGGTCATGGTTGTTTTTCAAATTTCCTTTTTTGTCGTTTTGAGTGTCACAAACTAAGTACCATTCAGCTCAATTGTATTGGAGTGATGGCAGATCTCTCGACGGCAGAGTCCAAAACTAGGCAAATCACACCTAAACCATCTGGAGGGATAGATAGCGCTCTGGGTAAGGTGGAAATCTATAATTAAGGCTTATTAAACTGTAGACCTACAGTATAACCTCATCATAGACGCAGTTTGTCTGCAAGTAGTACTGGACCATTTATAGACCATGGATGGTTTAAAGAGTCCTCACCAAACCAATATCCTGCCAACATTTAACATTGAATTAGTCTGGAATAGCTAAATGAATGAAGCTCTTAAGACTGTAGAAACCTCCTGCATACACTCATATATTATGCTGTGGACCTCATAGCCTAACCTTTAGTAGTGTATTGCAGAGGTAGGCCTATACTTTTGCAGGATATTTTTTGCCCCGACCAGCTAAAGATATCAGGCAGGTCCGCCAGGCGGTCGGTTCACAGAAGTTCCCTCTGGGGGAAACAGGTTTCATGCAGGTTTCCTCTCATACTCAACTCACCTACTTTTGCAAACAACTCCTCAATTGAACCCTTGCACTGAAGAAGATCTTTTTGTACAGCCATGTATCTGTGGTTGTGAAGTTCATCTAAATCACTTGGAGTGTGAATGTGATATATCACAAGAAGCTACTCAGCCTTTGACTATGAGTGAACACAACACTCTAACGTACCATCTTTAGAAAGCACTTTACAATTGATGCATCTCATTCACCCATCCACTCACACGTTCACACACCGACAGCAGAGGCTACCATGCAAGGTTCCAACCTGCTCATCGGGAGCAGTTAAGGGGTCTTGCTCAAGGACACTTTGGCATGCTGCCGAGAGGAGCCAGAATCGAACAGGGAACCTTCTGATTACCAGACGACCGCTCTACCTCCTGAGCCACTGTTGAGGTAATATGAGATTCTATATTATGCTCATGTATGGGGTTTGGCGAGTCAACCCTATGTTTAAGTCTACTCTTGTCGCCTTAGTAACCAAATGTTATCAACATACAGCAAATTGTGACCTTGATGTGGCAGACAGAGAGAGAGAGAGAGAGAGAGAGAGAGAGAGAGAGAGAGAGAGAGAGAGATAGACAGACATAGACAGATATGATGAAGGGAGAGAGCACAAAGTAAGACAGAGACTGACATAGGAAGAGGAAGGGAAGGAAGGAAGGAAGGGAGAGAGCACAAGAGAGAAAGACAGTAGAGAAGGAAAGGGAGAGAGAGGGATTAGAGAGAAGCAGCCTGTCACAATCCATCCCAAAGTCTATGCATTATTCCTCAGGCACTGTTCAAAGCCTCATGGAAAGTACTCTGTGTATATGTGTGTGTGTGTGTTTGTGTTTGTGTGTGTGTGTGTGTGCGTGTGTTCAGCAGGAGGGTGGCAGGGCAGAGGGGGATTGCCCTGTTGCTACTTGCACTCCAAGGCCTCTCTTCCAGCAGGCTCATCTCCACGCATGGTAAGATCCCCTGCCTGTAACGGCCAGTTTGGGCAAAAGTAGTTTTGCTTGCAGCCTAACTTTTTAAATCTTGAATAACAACCAATTGAAAATAGCTTGCACTCCTCTTAATAACTCACACCTGTGGTGCAGCCACTGAGAGCCAATATTATGTACAGTATATACTGTATACTGGTGTATGTATATATTCTCACACACACACACACACACACACACACACACACACACACACACACACACACACACACACACACACACACAACACACACACATACACACACACACACACACACACACACACACACACACACACACACACACACACACACACACACACATACCAACAAGGTCTCATCAGAAAACATAAATAAAGTACCAATTGACCACAGGAAAAAGGGTACATAATGTACATTATGTTATAGCCATAATTAATATATTTACGCATTCTATAAGTAATATATTTATGTTTTGTATGGGAAAAAGTCCAAAAGAAATGCCGCGAGTGGGAGACGAACCAACAATGATTGTGTTTGTAGGTGAGTGTTCTCAGAACTAGACTAAGCCACCCACCCTGATCATCATAGTATTGATGTGTAGGTATCAGTGATACCTACACATCAATACTATGATGATGGTTTGTTTTAACAAGTAAATTAATCGTCAGTTACTTTGGTCTTAGTCAACCAATAATTTGTCGATTAGTCCATATCTTTCCCCCCATGCTAAATGTGTTATTTCCTGAAGAATGATAAGCATCTCTCTGTAACTACTACATTTAAAGAGGCCCTTCTGCGTGACATTGTGTGAAAAATAAAATTTTACAGATTTGTCACTGAAAATCAACTAGGCTAATAGATTAGTCCACAAAAGAAATCCCATTAAAGGGGCACTTCGCCAAAAAGCAATGCATTATTTGATTTATTTTGCACATAATCTCACACACATCCAAAACCCCTAAACAGTTTTGTACATGTTCATTTCGTTTGACAGTTATTGAGAGTAAACTCATTTGAATATGACCACCGGTGATGCCATCGGGGACATTGACATTGCTGTTGTGTGTCTGAGGTGTTCTTATGTTCTATGTCTGTCCGTCTGCCTGGTTCCCTGTCCACATTGTCCTGTCCATTTATTCATATTCTTTTCCGCCCGGGCTGCACCCCGGACTCATGTAAAAATTGGCTGGGGGGCGCATTATAAATTAAAATATCATATCATCATATCATATCATTGAATCATTGTGTTGTGTTAATTACAGCACCATGAAATGATGTTGATGAAAAATAGCAATACCTTGTCTTATAGGGACTGCTACCTCATCATTGCATTGGGCCTCATAGTCACCGTTCCATTTCCTACTTGGTTCACCCGATATGGATGGAAACACCCTCAGATTAAGCTGAAAGTCTCATGCACTTTAACCTCATAGTTATCATTCCATTTCAAACCCAATGTGCTGCGGTACGGAGCTAAAACAACAGAAAAGGCTTTGCTGGACTCAGACCTACAGACTGCACTGTATGTATATTGAATGGGTGAATCCTATGCCACATACAGTTCACAGATGACGACATGACGAGCGTTTGACTGAAGCTTTTGCAGGTGACTAACGGCTCCTTTGTTTGCTCTAAACTCTGTGACACTGATGCGTGAGTAATCGCCAAGCTACAGTTGTGGAAAAGCGTGGTTCATAAAATATGTACCGAGCACACATTTGCACAAGCCCACAACCAATTAGCTTACAGTGACTGATTGTTGTTGATGAATGCCGGTCGTTCTTAGCGCGTGTGTGAACAAGTTAACTTATTTAATTAAAAGAAAAGGTAATAATGTTAGCATGTGCCGGTTCGCGCTTCGGGGCGTCAGGCTCCAAGTCTGTTCTGTCATTGCTTCTGTAAGGAGCCGACTCCTGGAAGGCCTCTGTGATAACAGTCTATGCAAATTATCCTTCGCATTGCACTTGTATCAACCTCCAATCTACCTCCATGTGTTGATACCGCAGTTCAACTTGTCAGATTTGCGCCGCTAAACTAGGCCCCAGCGGTGACGTGCAACTCAAGATGTGCAACAAAACATTGCCGTCGGAATCTCAATTATAATCCCACTACAGCACCCCGTGGAGTGACAGAGACACTCGGAAGAGAGTAAAGTGGGCCACGGAAAGCTGCCGTCTTCGCCTCGGGATGGGGCTTTTCCTGGCGGGAGGGTGGAATGCACGGCTCCTGTCTGTGTTGTGTTGTCTTCTGCTTTTCTCTGGCACACTTTTGATTTGTAGTCCAACAGCTCTGGGCTGATCAGATAAAAAATGACAGGACCTCTGAAAAATGTTCCAACCTGTTTTTTCCTTTTCTTTTTTCTTTCTTTCTTTCTTAAAAAAAATTAGTTCTTCCCCCCCTCCTTTGCCTCACTCCCTTGTTCCCTCTCTCCCTCCTTTGCATCGCTCCCTTGTTCCCTCTCTCCCTCCTTTGCCTCACTCCCTTGTTCCCTCTCTCCCTCCTTTGCATCGCTCCCTTGTTCCCTCTCTCCCTCCTTTGCCTCACTCCCTTGTTCCCTCTCTCCCTCCTTTGCCTCACTCCCTTGTTCCCTCTCTCCCTCCTTTGCCTCACTCCCTTGTTCCCTCTCTCCCTCCTTTGCATCGCTCCCTTCTTCCCTCTCTCCCTCCTTTGCCTCGCTCCCTTGTTCCCTCTCTCCCTCCTTTGCCTCGCTCCCTTGCTCCCTCTCTCCCTCCTTTGCATCGCTCCCTTGTTCCCTCTCTCCCTCCTTTGCCTCACTCCCTTGTTCCCTCTCTCCCTCTTTTGCCTCACTCCCTTGTTCCCTCTCTCCCTCCTTTGCCTCACTCCCTTGTTCCCTCTCTCCCTCCTTTGCATCGCTCCCTTGTTCCCTCTCTCCCTCCTTTGCCTCACTCCCTTGCTCCCTCTCCCTTCTTTGCCTCGCTCCCTTGTTCCCTCTCTCCCTCCTTTGCCTCGCTCCCTTGTTCCCTCTCTCCCTCCTTTGCCTCACTCCCTTGCTCCCTCTCTCCCTTCTTTGCCTCACTCCCTTGTTCCCTCTCTCCCTCCTTTGCCTCGCTCCCTTGTTCCCTCTCTCCCTCATTTGCATTGATACCTTGTTCACTCTCTTCCTCCTTTGCCTCACTCCCTTGTTCCCTTTCTCCCTCATTTGCCTTACTCCCTTGTTCCCTTTCTTCCTCCTTTGCCTTACTCCCTTGTTCCCTCTCTCCCTCATTTGCATTGATACCTTGTTCCCTCTCTTCCTCCTTTGCCTCACTCCCTTGTTCCCTCTCACCCTCCTTTGCCTTGCTCCCTTGTTCCCTCTCTCCCTCCTTTGCATTGCTCCCTTCTTCCCTCTCTCCCTCCTTTGCCTCACTCCCTTGTTCCCTCTCTTCCTCCTTTGCCTCACTCCCTTGTTCCCTTTCTTCCTCCTTTGCCTCACTCCCTTGTTCCCTCTCTTCCTCCTTTGCCTCACTCCCTTGTTCCCTCTCTCCCTCCTTTGCCTCACTCCCTTGTTCCCTTTCTTCCTCCTTTGCCTCACTCCCTTGTTCCCTCTCTTCCTCCTTTGCCTCACTCCCTTGTTCCCTCTCTCCCTCATTTGCCTCACTCCCTTGTTCCCTCTCTCCCTCCTTTGCCTTACTCCCTTGTTCCCTCTCTCCCTCCTTTGCCTTGCTCCCTTGTTCCCTCTCTCCCTCATTTGCCTGGCTCCCTTGTTCCCTCTCTCCATCCTTTGCCTCGCTCTCTCATTCCCTCTCTCCCTCCTTTGCCTCGCTCCCTTGTTCCCTCTCTCCCTCCTTTGCATTGATACCTTGTTCCATCTCTCCCTCCTTAGCATTGATACCTTGTTCACTCTCTCCCTCCTTTGCCTCACTCCCTTGTTCCATCTCTCCCTCATTTGCCTCACTCCCTTGTTCCCTCTCTCCCTCCTTTGCCTCGCTCCCTTGTTGAACAGGGAGCCCCTATAGTACAGAAGAGAGGTGAACAGAACAGGGAGCCCCTATAGTACAGAAGAGAGGTGAACAGAACAGGGAGCCCCTATAGTACAGAAGAGAGGTGAACAGAACAGGGAAGCTAAATGGGGTGTAAACTTGTGAACCTGCCTGTCAGAAAGTGAGTGAGGACTTGCGGTGCACTGGGGAAAGGAGGCTCTCCGGGTCTAAGGCAGGCTGGAAGTGTGTCTGTCTGTCCATCCGTCCGTCCGTCTGTCTGTCCGTCCGTCCGTCCGTCTGTCTGTTCTGTCTGGGGGGCTGATGCAAACGGATGCTGTCCTGTCTTCTTGAAAGGACAGGGGCTTGTTTGAACGGGAGTTTCAAGGGACTGTCTGAATGAACCCAATGTCAAACAGAGCATTGTTCCCCGACACTGGTGCTCATTAGGGAGAGCAGGTTAACTTGGCTGCTTCATGTGTTCATTTATTGTCGTGCACTCTATGCATTGAACTTGTGTTGGATCGTCTGTAATCTCCGGGCAGGGCTTACACTACTCTAAACATTATGAAATAATTAAGCACCAAATCTGCTGTCAGATTTTCCACATGCAGGTGGTCTGAGAAAGCCTCTGAAGGACAGTATGCGGATTCTCACAATATTTTCTAGATGACTGTGTAGAGGACCAGCGTAACTGGAGCTGAATCTGGTCAAAATAGTTTGTGTTTTCCACAGTCTCTTAGGTTACTTGTGGTGATAGCAAGCTTTACCGGGCAATCTACACAGTGGAACGACATTATGTGTTATTGTATCAGTCCAGGAAATGTATTTGTAGTGGGCCAACGTGGGCTGCCTCAAATGAACCTATGTGCGGCAAACACTGGTGAACCAGCCTTTACATGATTCAGTCTCAGGTAAGACAGAGGATGGTTGTTTGAAAGCATGCTGATAATGATGTCATCACTGATATGAACACTGAAACACGCATGCATTTACATCGGTTCACATACAAACTCATATACCGGTTAAGGTCTGGGCAACCTGTCTTTATGGCACTAGCATGGCGTTTCTGATGCGTTTTCAATAGTCACCTACATGTAACAGCCGTTACGACCAGCACTCAGAAGTGCTGCCAGCTGGGGGGAAAGGTCTGCAATGGATATAAAGGCATTGTCATATTCTAATCACCAGTGTCCCATGTACATGAGTAAATACAGTGTTACAGTACCATGGAAACAGAAATGACACAAAACCGCAGAAACAAACTTAGTATCCCACGAGTCGTATCCCGGTTTCTCATAACTGGGATAATAGCATACTTTATATCTGGGTTATTGTAAACGGGATATGACATTGACATGTGCCAATGCAAAAAACAACAGAAGACTTATACCCTATATATCAAGAGGATACGTGTGGATGTAATGCAGTCTATGCCCTCTCTCTCTCTCTCTCTCTCTCTCTCTCTCTCTCTCTCTCTCTCTCTCTCTCTCTCTCTCTCTCTCTCTCTCTCTCCCACCTCCCCCACTAGTTGATGGAATGACCTGTGAGGTATATAGCCTCAGGTGGTTTGGCCGACTGCACAGGTGTGACCGATTTCTTTGTCGCCAAACCCTGTGTGTCAGAGAAATGGTGTCTTTCTCTCTAGCCGCTAATCATGAACTCTTCGGTAACAAGCAGGTAACAGGACCAAGACCCGTCAAGGTGAGACGAGGAGGGTAATGAAGACTCTAATACCTGGTGTGTGTGTGTGTGTGTGTGTGTGTGTGTGTGTGTGTGTGTGTGTGTGTGTGTGTGTGTGTGTGTGTGCGCGCGCACGCTCACTATGCACATGTACATTAGTGTGACCATGTGCCCCCTAATGACCTATTTGCCTCTGGTCGTTTGAAACTGTGTTTTCCCCTTTGAGCGACTGTCCTGCCCTGTGTTTTAACACAAGTAATAGCCGTGTTACCAAGGGACTTTGTCATTTCCTACACGAGCGAGTCACATGTCCTTTGATGGTGGGTTGAGATTAGGACTCTCCTTCGCTGCTTTGAACTGCACCACTCTCCTTTGAAGGTATCACATAGCGTGGGGTTTTGACTGGGTAACGTAACGCCACAGGATTGTTGATTACGGGCCACTTGTGACACATTAAAGCTACACTATGGAAGATTGGCACCTTGTGGCCGTTAGAGGTAACTGCACATTTTTTTTATTTTTTTTTTATTGATCTTTTTCCCCCTCCATTTTCCTCCGATTTTTCTCCCATCCCAATGTTAGTCGTATGCCAATTCCCAATCCCTTCCTGGTCGCTGCGCACTTACCCCCCACAGTCAGATCATCTGGGAGAGTGGAGGCTACCACGTGCTTCCTCCGACACACGTCCAGCCAATCACCGCTTCTTTTCACCTGGCAGCGCGGATTCTCATTGAGAGGGGGCGTAGCGTGTGGGAGGATCACACTATCCCCCTCAGGTCCTATCCGCGCTTAGCAGGCGCCCCGACCGAACTGTAGGAGTCGCTGTTTACAACGACCCGGACCCACCCCGCCAGCTTCTCCCACTCTCTAATACAGCCAATTGTATTAGTGTGAACAGCCAGCCAAGCTGGTGACAACCCCGGAGCTGTGAGCTGGATTCGAACACAGCTCCGGGGTTGGTGACGAACGCAATCTCCGCTCGGCCACCTAACCCCCCCGGTAACTGCACATTGTAAAAACATGGCGGATAACAGGAAACTGCATTTCTTCAAGGGAGGTGCTATAACTTTGGGCACTGTTTTACATTTGTGTCGTTCATATTCAACGCTCTAGACATGAGTCTCTGTAGCCATTGTATGCATCGCTGTTGGGAGGGTTTTCTCAAACTCGGCTCAACTAGTTTTTTTCATGAAAAGGTTCCATAGTGCAGGTTTAATTCAATATAAACCTATGCAGAATCAGGACTGTCCTTGACAAAAGGAAATCTGAGGTGACTAATGGTTTTAGGATTTTGTTGCCAAATGATTAGGCCATCATTCATCAATCAGTAAATTTTATCAACAAAATCACAACTGCAAATGAATTGCAATTGTGGGGATCTCTTACATTATACAGGTATGTATTATTAATAATTCTGAATATTTGTTTTATGAAAATGTGATTCCAGGGATGTGCTCATCATTTTCAAGGCAATAACTGTGGCATATAATATATTAATGTATTCTGCATTAAAAAAAAAAAAAAAAAAAAAAATAGAAGCCTTATTCGACTAAGACACCTCTGAAGAATTAGTTGAATGACTAATTAAATTTATACAGAACATTGTTGATTAATACTGGATCAATATTGATGCATGATGATCTCTGCCACTGTCATGATAATATACTATAACTCAGAGGTCAGGAATTGCGACTAGGAAAAATGAAATAAAACGGTGCATCAACTTGGAGTTCCTAGTCACAAACTCTGGTATGGTTTCTAAACCCCCAGTTCAAGCCTCAGTGTCATTTGACGTAATTTCAACATGGCCACCCACATCGTATAAACGTTAATGTTGCTATTAGCTGAGCGTGAGCATCCATGTTTTTCAGACTTTGTTGCTCGAACGCACATAGGTCTTTCCCATGTCCAACTTCCCACCTCCGACCATAAATGAACGCAGCATTAAAACATCAATCTGACAGCTTGCTCAGGGGCTCGAGTCTACAGTATATATACGTAGGTACCGTAGGTACATAAGCTACAGAGCTATGGCACATTGCCCGGGTCCTCATCTCCTTCTCTGTAGATTCCCAGTGGAAGTCACTCACCGCTGAGACATTTCTCAGAGGCTTTAGGCCCGAAGTTGTCTTTGACCCTGGCTGTATGGCGGCCTTCTGCCATTGATATGGAACCCTGCGGTCTCTTAAGAATAACATTCTTTCAGGCTTTCCTATTCTTTTCTCTCCCTCCCTTTGCACTGTTCAATATAATGCCTGAACATCCTTGATCTTTTCACACAGGATTGCAGACGGCGGATTTTCTCCCAGTAAGAATCATTAAAGTGATCCCTTTGCCAAAGGTGGGGGGGCTGGGAAGTTGGAGGGGGGGGGGGGTGTCACAGTCAGATAATGACATTCCTGAGACCCAGAGATGGACCTTAGAGCCCCGTTTATAAGCCACCGGGGTTGGCCTGTGCAAGGTTTGGCCAAACGTAGAATCCTGTATACAAATGCTGGCCTGCGCAGGGATACATGGGTTTGGCCAAACCTAGAGTTGTGTATACAAATTCTGGCCTGTGCAAGGATACACGAGTTTGGCCAAACCCAGAGTTGTGTATACAAATCTTTTATCCTCGGTTCTACGTCGGCGATTGATATTTGTTTGTCCTCACGAGACATCTCTGCCTTCAACTCTTCTAATGGAAAGGCTGGTTATAGCAGTGACAGAGGACTGAGCAGCCGTGACTATTTCATATGCCTCTAGTAACCCCCGGCCTGGAGAGATCTGGGCAGTGGGGACAATAGCGATGGGATATATTTGGAAACCAAAAGAAAATGAAAACAAAAAGAAAACATGAGTAGGGTTTGATTTTGGCAGTGAGCTTTCCACTAAAATGTCTGGCAAATTAATGCAAGCGCACACTTCAAGTTGTTTATATATTTTGTGATGTTTTTAAGGTTTCTTTTGCCCATGTCTGTATGCAACCTTCACAAATGGAACCAAAAGTCTCATCCTAGAAGAACTCTGGACAGATTTTTTTTCCCCAGTCCCAGTCACTTCAGCTTCTCATTTTGGATTTCTTTCATCCAATCCACACACACACACACACACACACACACACACACACACACACACACACACACACACACACACACACACACACACACACACACACACACACACACACACACACACACACACACACACACAGACTCACAATGCGTGCAGATCAGTTCTGCCCATATAGTGTATACTAAATGATTTTGATGATTTTTTTCAACTTCCATAGTGGCTGAACTGAACAAAATGTAAATTAAAAAACATTCTGATGATTCCTCAGCGATATTAGGATGCCAAGATGTCCAAGGTGATTTTGATTATGTTGAACAGTTGGAGTTCCCTTCTCTGTGCTCCGTGTCTCTTTCTGTCTTTCTCTGTTGGCTTTTTCTCTCTCTCTCTCTCTCTCTCTCCTCTCTCTCTCTCTCTCTCTCTCTCTCTCTCTCTCTCTCTCTCTCTCTCTCTCTCTCTCTCTCTCTCTCTCTCCTCTCTCTCCTCTCTCGCTCTCTCTCTCTCTCTTTCTTTTTGTTCCCTATGATTTCAACTTTGAACTTTTGGAACACTCGAGCTAGGCTATATTGGATATGTTGCTGCTTACTAAAAATGTTTGCTGACTCCGATCCATCACCAAGGACTTGAAGGCATTTTTGGATAATATTTTTGTAGTGTTGAGCACTGAGCAGTTGCCATCAATTCACGCCAACCCCACCGCCATATTGCAAAAACATTCTGGTAACCTAAACAACACCATGGATTCCAAGGCACTTTTGGTAATGATTTTGCTGTGCCAGATAACAAGAGAAATAATTCAGTTAACCCTATGAGTTGTGAGCTTTTTTAAATGTTCTATGCTCTATTCTAGAACTCTAGTTTTCAGTGACACAGTCATCGTGACATCACTATTAAAACGTTCAGTTCAGTTTTAATCACATCGTGTGTGTGTGATCGCACACCTTAAAGGGGAAAGAGGACAGAGAGTTTAAAAAAAAAATTAACGCTTTACACGTTCAGCTTACACAGGTTAACCGTCAACGTTTCTGGTTCCTCTGTACTGTAGCGATAAAATTACAGAAGATTAGGTGAATAACGGTGGCTGGATTTAAAACATCCAGTGGTTGTTTTGTACGATGTATCAGAGTTAAACCGCTAATCATCGCTACTTGATGGGTGGTATTGAAGGAAATTCAGCCAGGGCTAATTCCCCTGTGATGGTGACTGTCATCATTCACTCATCATCGCTACTGTCTCTGCCATGAACACAAACAGAGACGGTATATAACTGGCTGACAGACTAGCTTAAGGCTGCTCCCGTCTATGGCCCGTGATCCGTTTAGCCACAAACTCTGGCTGAATACTACCTGGCCTAGGTTTTTGATTTAAAAGAATTAAGAACATGAGCTCATTCAGAAAAAAAGAAAAAGTGTCTGCTATTTCTTTTTCTTTTTTACTGTAGCTGTTCCTGGTTTCCAAATCCCTACTGTTCTCAACTATGCTATTCAAATAAATCACTGGTATTTCATTGTTATTCTAAACCTAGTATATATCGGATACAATGTGTGTGAGTGTATGTGTGTGTATGTGTGTGGCGGGGGGTGCGGGGGGGTTGGTTGGGGTGGTGGTGGTTTCAGTTGAATAGCAGATTTTTTATTTAAAGCCCACACTCTTAAAACAGCTTGATGTTGGATTTGCCAAACCTTTTTATCAAATGAGTGGTCTGAGACCTTGTGGTACCCGCAGTTTAACTAAGGCTACAATACATCTTTTATCTGCTGTATGATCTCTCCAAACACTTACTGCATACGTCTGTCTTTTTTGTTTTTCCCAGACATTCTTGCATTTGAAGGTGGTCTTATTTCAATGTGCTCGCTCTCTCTCTCTCTCTCTCTCTCTTACCCAAACCCAGATCATTAGTCTGCTATGCCTGCCTACTACACTAGCGTGCACACTCCCCCCATGCATTAGTACATATCTCCTGAGTTATTTAAGCTCTTGTTTTGTTTTCAACACCCCATCTTGTGATGGTGCGACTGCCAGGCGTGGAGCAGTCAGAACTCCTCTCCCAACCCCTCCTACTTGGCTGGAGAATTTATGGCCAAGTCATCGACCCCTGAGACAGAAGCTGGGAGCATGGGCCCTCTCTCTCTCTCCTCTCTCTCTCTCTCTCTCTCTCTCCTCTCTCTCTCTCTCTCTCATCTCTCTCTCTCTCTCTCTCTCTCTCTCTCTCTCTCTCTCTCTCAAACCCGGCACCTTTCCTTGTTTGACACATGCATCTCGTTTTGTCCCTCTGCTCGGACGTTTGCGAGACACTGGCGGCAGGCGACGGCGGATGACAGCATCCCTGTGTGTGACACCCATTCCTCAGCACCTGTCCAGTCGACCCCAGAGCTATGGCTGGCCGCTTTTCATCTCTGCCTTCCCCCTCCCCTCCACTCCTCCGCCCTCCCCCCCCCCCCGCCTACACTTCAAAATGTGTTACCCGAAATCAAAGGTGCTGCGCTTTGTTAGGGCTCGAACATTACACCGGTGTCATGTAAGCTCCTTGAGCAGAACAGCTGCAGGTAATTCGGAGACAGAGACGGCCCGGGCTCTTTGTCGCTGTTGTCTGGGCACTGCTCGGTGAACTCGGGGAGTGGGTGTAAAGTCCTCGTGCCATTAACACTCCAGCCCTGTGGCCTGTTGCGCTTGGCAGCGCCCTGCTCTGTAAATGAAAACCAGAAGATGCTGGCGGTTTGGACAGCAGCGCTGCGGGACCACATGCTAGCCGGGCTACTAAAAGTGCAGTAGCTCTGACAAGTATTGTGTTCGAGAGCCAAAGGAGCTTTGTCATACGCCTACGCAAATATCTCCAAAATAAAAGCTTTATGTTACAAAAGAAGACTATGGGCTATGAGGTCAGCTGCGTGTAGCTGAATTCGTAATGAGATGAACCTCTACATTTCAGTTGGGTAGTGCCAAATGGGATCTGGGATAATTCAACAAAGAGAAGAAGAAAAAAAAAGAACCTGCACCACATTGTCCCGCTGCAACTCCTGACAAATCTCCCGCAGAAATATTGTAATACAATTGAAAAGCTAAATGATACGTTTCGCACTAACTGCTTTTG